>NW_015090895.1:382623-442623 GCF_001431845.1 Calidris pugnax | reverse complement strand
AGAAATTGGATCAAAACCTGAATTTCTTAATAAATTTTTGTTGATAACTAACATGTCTGGACACTTCTAATACCCATATAAGCTTCAGTCTCTTTTCCCACTGGTATTGGCTTTAATTTTCTTACAGCAATATACTGTAATTAATGGCATAGGTGAAAGGTTTGTTCTCTGACAGATTTGCTTTTCTGCCTTTTTAATTTTATGTGATAACACCTGGTTCGTGTGTTAGGAGACTGGGAACTACCATTCATTCTTACTCACTTTTTAATGCTGTTTGTTATCTGATCTTTTATTAGTCAACATTAACTTACCACTAATACAAAAAAATGGTTATCAGTATTTCTCTGACAATGCTGTTTCAATCCCCTGCTTTTTACTGACAACTTACCACTAATACAAAAAAATGGTTATCTTTTGATCAGTATTTCTCTGACAATGCTCTTTCAATCCCCTGCTTTTTACTGATACATCCTTTGTGACTTTTTACATTTGCCGTGCTGAATAAGGCTGACCAAAATATCTCATGGTAAATAAAACAATGTTGTTCAGAGCGTTCACTTGACAGCCTCACCTCAACCCCTTGATTTTTCTAAGTTTTATGGAACTAAGGATAATTTAAACACTTACTACAACCTGAAACAAACGCCAATCAAAGACCCCCTATTTTCCTTATGGAATCCTTCTCCCTCTCTTTGGTTGTTTTATGTGAATTCTGGAAATTGTCAAGCCTTCTAAATGTTAAACACTGTCTTCCCTTTTTCCTAGCAAAGAAATTGAAGTCCTTTGCCAGAATTTTACAACATGAAACAGAATCAGCTTCCTTTGATCTCAGAATCCAAGAGAACCAGGTAGGGTGGAGCAGGCAGTCCTGAACTCTGGAAGACCAGACCATCTAGCTCAATGTGAAGTTTAAAAGCTTTTGCATTTTTCAAGCATAGAGACAAAACCAAATGTGCAAAACTCAAAACTTCTCATGTCCTGAAAATACTTACTGCTTTCGAGTAACCCCAGAAGATGGCATGAAAGCCTACCTCTGGCTCCTTAGCACCACATTCAGTCAGGTGAGAACCCGTCAGCAGAAAAGCAGGCAATTGGTTTTGTTTTGGAGGGTTGGTTTTGTTTGTCGATTTCAATTTACCTGTATTCTGGCAGAAACATTCCAGCAAATTCTAGTTTGCTGACCAAATGCTCGTCAGCTGGAAAATTTCCAAGTGCAGCAGCTGCATGGCACGCTCTCTTCACAGCAATGAGGATGCAGCTTAAATGCGGAGTAGGAAAACCATAAAGTTCCCCTTAAACCAATAAACTAATTAAAAATTCCTGCTTCATCCCGCTACCTTTGAAAGGCAGAGTTGAGAGAGAAGCAAGCTTCATGAGAATCCTGCTCTACTACCCTCAAAGCTTTGTCCTGAATCACTCACCTCTGGTCTCAGCACAGCCTTCCTGCAGGCCTGGCACGTAGGGCCGTTCCGGGAAAAACTCAGCGGAAGTCGACGGGTTCGATTCTGGCAAGTTGGCTCCTCACATATTAACCAACCCTGCAGAAAGGGAGAATGTAGAAGAAAACACATTTTCAGCATAAATTCAAGTTATACCTTCTTTTTACCCCACCCATAAACAACGAATCATAGAAGAAAAAAAATAAATTCCAACTTAAGCATCCTCTGTGAAGCTGATACTATAATACATATAAAGAGGTGAAGGTCCTTGTTTAAGGTAACACAATCAACTGTGGAGAACAAAGTCCAAGTTGTCTTGCTTCCAAATCCCACATTCTGCACACAGCAGTCATCCATTCCTTGAAATATACCAAAACCTCTGCTCTTCTCCAGTTCAGACAACGTTAACATATAACAGAGTTATTTTATACAACTATGTAGACCAGACAGCAAGACACCCCAGAGACCTGTAACAAATTAAAGTGCTATTTCCTTGCTTGCACTTTAGAGGGGAAAACCACTTTTAACTTTTTGGTTCTTTGATGACACCCAGAAGCTTTCTTTCATTATAATTTTTTTTTTAATAGTTTTTAATAATTTTTAATAGAAAGTTATTGAGACTTCAACATAAACTGACGCAGGTTAAACCAATGCCACACTTCAGCTCTAAACCCCACCAAGAGCAGACACCTAAAGAACAGCATAAGAGAAAGTGCATAGTAGAAGTTTTACAGGAGATTTTCCCAGCTTTTGGAAATGGCTCAAGGACCTCCTGAATCACTGTTTCCATATTCAGTGGTGATGGATGCATTACTACTCCCAAGTACCCCCCAAGCACTTCAAGTGCTTTTTGAACCAATGTAAACTTTTAGCATCTACAACATCACACTATGTGAAAAAAGTATCTTATTTTTCTTGAAAACACACACTAACAAATTTCGTTTCTAATGCCTTCTAGTTCTTGTATTGGGAGAGACTTTGAATAATCACTCTGCATTCTCTGCATTCACCTTTTCCATGCCACCCATGATTTTACAGACATCCATCACATCATCTGCAATCAAACTCTTTTCCAAACCACAGTCCTAATTTACTTGGTTGTTCCTTGCATGGAAGCCACTCCACGTCTTTGTTGCCCTTCTCTGAATCTCTTCCAGGTCCTTTTTTAAATGAGAGGGTGGGGGCAAATGGAACAAATGGGGAAGGAGATGAAACTAGTATTACACACTGTATTCAGGATGCTACACAAACATTGATTTATAAAGGTGAATTTGTATATGTTCATTTCTTTCCTCAAGTTCTGTTTGGCCGGAGCACTACTGAGCATTTGAGCACTGAGCAGTCATTTCCAAATACATATTTATTATTATCCAAGAATTATAATTTTATTCTTCACAATTAAGTTAATACGCACATTGTATGCAAAATTTAGATTGGGGGTTTAACATCTGCATCACTTAACATTACTTGGCAGAGAATTTGATCTTCCATTGTTAGCTGACACATCAACTTGGTATCAAAAGGTCTTTCTGCAGCTCTTCTCAACAGTCCCTGCTTTTACCACCCCTGAGCAGCTCAGCAGTGACAAACTCTACATTTCAGATTATCAGCTGTTAATGTCTCTGCTGGGAACAGTGAGTGTTTATTTTGGTCTCTGTTTCCAAAATTTGGTTTTGCTGCTCCTGCAAAGAAATTTAATCTAACCATAGCAGGTTCCCCGGAACTTTGACAGTAATATTATGAATCAGAAGACAACTCAAAAAGTCGCATGGTTCCCTTCTCACTGGTTCTTTCACAAGCTGTCCCAACATTATGCTCTGGCAATGACTTCTACCTAATTTCCACAGTGGTAACTCAGGTTTCCAATTATTATCATGTTTCCTGTCCTTCCAGTTTCCACAGCTCCACTCAGAGCACTACTGTCACTATCACCATCTTGGTTACAAGTCAGTAATGAAAGCCAGCAACTATATACCTTTTCTGGCTTTCATTTCATGGAAATTCTGATGTGTTGGCAAAGCAGATTTGTTAATAAGACATGAATTATGTTTTCTTTCCTCACTGGTATGGCCAGAACTGCATGTGTATTTTGTACCTTAGTAATCCAGCATCCTGAGTCAATATGACTGTCAGTAGCTTAGTTTAAAGTTAAATATTTGAGTTACTTGATTTCAAATACTTTTGAACTTGTGTGCATAAATACATAAACTTTAGTTTCCCCTTTTCCAAAACCTTGTTAAAATGGGATTTGAATATGCTGACTCTTAAAAGTTTTGTTCCTTTTTTTTTTTTTTAGTTTTAATTTTTGTCAATGTCTTTCCTATCATTTGCTGGAGTATGCAGAGATTTGTGTGTGGTTTTTTTGCAGCTTGTTCTCCAAAGAATCAGATAACCTCAACACTGTGATCTTTCATGTTTCTCAGCTTTATCCCTTTCTTCAACTTAAAAATATATTCTTCTATCATCTTTTCAAAAGTGCTAAAAGTCCAATTCAGTTTGTGTTTGTTTGCTTGCTTTTTAAGATGAAACCTCAAATCCTTTCTCATCTCGCCTCTTCTTTCACCATTTGTCCAGCAATGTCATATTCTCAATAATATCCTACTCAGTGCCAAGCCCCTCAAAACCCTTCCTATTGCTCTTGCAGACAAGAGCTTTTATGCCCATGTGGGCAGACCAGAAAAACTTTGTGGGGAACTACACACCAACAGCAAGGTATATAGCACCACCTAAAAAGCGTGCTCAAGTCTGAATTGCAGAAATGGAAAGAGTCCATTAAGATATGTAGCTAGGGTATATTTCACCCAGCTTTGGATGTCTAAAGCCTGGTAACCAGTCTAAGCCATTCACCCTGTGATCTGTGTGTACTAAATGGAGGAAGAACAAACATCTCCAAAAAGCAATTCACCTAAAAGATTTGGGGATGAGGAAAACCCTGCTCTAGACTCTCTTAATGAAATAAGGGTACACCTAATGTCAGGGCAAGCTTTTTGGAAGCAGTGTGATCAGTATATCTGCTGACTATGGTTCAGTTTTATCATTATGTAGATTAAAAATGTAAATCATTACATATTTAATACTGCCTGGTGAGAAAATTCCAAGAACTCAGAAATCCTGGGTGGATTTAGTTTTCATCTCTTGCACAACTGTTACCCTAGCAGTCCTAGTACCAGTCTCCTTGTCACATACAAATTATTTATGACAAATATTTCACAAGTGACGTTAGAAAGATAGACACTACTTCATCAGCAGATGCTTCACCATGGAAAGTCCTAATTTAGGACCTGACCTAGCACAGACACTTGACCTGTGTCTTCTGAAGTCAGCAGACACAAATGAGCCTCTAGTAAAAAAGCTAGTGCTTAGCTTTGGTTTTGCAAATGAACGTAAGATTTGTTTCTAAAAGAGGAAGGTGTTAATCTGTTGCCACACATTTTTTAAATAACTCAATTTTAATAGACATGGAATAGCTTTCTGCCAAAAAAAGCTACTCAAGGATAGCACTGAGATCTTCAGGCACGTGTTTATGTGAGTACTGAGAATATCATTAGAGCCACTGTGGGGGAAAACACAAAAACATTTCTGGAAAGGATAATGAATTGTCACAAATCTTCCATTAAGTTAATTCTTAGAGACAAACGCTATGCTCTGTGTGGTAAATTTTTTATGCCATATTTGCTTACTATGTGGCATCTCTACCTTCCTATGAAACATGTGGTAGCTGTCTGACACAAACAGGGCTTTAAAATACACAGCCAAGCAGAGGGGAGGTGGGGAGCATGTCCTCACCCATTCCAAACCCCCCCTGTTTGAGAGTATAATTGTTTCAGCTGTAACTATTAAAAGATTCCGTGTGCACAAAGAGAACACTCATGACTCAAAACATATTAAATGACTACATTTGAACTTTAAATCAATTTGTTATACTAGAAAAACAAAGCATGGAAACTGCCAGATAGTAAGGTATTTAGTTAGGGAATGCAAGTGCAACTGAAAAAACAAAGCCTGAAATGGGAGCAGCATCCCAACTTCAGCTGAGCAGAATACTCAATGACAGACAACCATGAAAACAATGTGCAATAAAATAACAGTGTGTTTTCTGCCATCTATTGTGATTTTTAGCTAATAATTGGGAAACAAAGGACTACACCACTTGCAAGGTACTGCTTCTACGGTCTTATAAGGGAATGCATAGATGGTCCACCCAAACCACCATTGAGTAATGATATTTGAAGCAACTTTCTTTATGCAGTTGTTTCAGTCTAATTCAGTCACTCTTGAAGGAAGCACTGGGAACTTTGCTGGTCACAAAATACAGGTGAAAAACCGTGAACTTAGAATAGTTCAGAATAGAATTATTCGGAATAGAATAGAAAAACTGAGAATAAAAATAAGCATTCAAATTCAACAGCTCACTATTACACTCGTTTTCAACTTCTAAGAAATAATGATCAAAACATACAACTTCCACTGAACAGTACATATCTCAAAAAAACATATTTTAAAAATTGAGATCGAAGTTGTTGTCTACAATAAAAAACACGTTACGTAGACACTAACAAAGTACATGTCCCTTCAATTCATACAGAAAACAGTTAATGTCATTTGTATAGACTTCCTACCAGTTATAATTAACATTAAAGAGGTCTTTTCTTCCTTGTCACCTCTCTATTCAGGCCTTATTTGCGTTTGTTTGTACTTACTATCTGTTAATCTCTTAACAAACGACAACAATAACTGTTGCTATTATGCATGGAAATTAAACATGTAGATAACTGTGAAGGGAGCTATTTTTGATTTAAAAAAAAAAGCAATATCAGAAACTTGTAGCTCTTTGTGTCTCTTATTTTGCTTTGATAATTAAGCCATAGCCTTGATTTGTTTTAAACAAAAAACTTTTCCATGGACATGCATGTTGCAATCAAACTCAATACATGCATTATGTTCTGGTTCAATTTGTTCAAGTGCATTACTGTTAACCTTTATTTGATTCACGCCTGTTGTCTTCACTGACCAAACAAAACCAATCCTTCATTTCCCACCAGTTATCACGGAGACTGTAAATTAATTTGCAATAGATCAAACAAAATCATAATAGGAAACCTTCAGTTCTGTTCTGCTTGCTATCTGCAACACTGTGGGAAATGAAATACAAGTTCATAGAAAAAAAAAAAAAGCAACTAGCATTTCCAAATATTCTGTCTACAAATGCTTAGTTCATTTTAAAATATAAAAAATGTATGCAAAAAAACCCACAAAGTAAATGCACAATATAAAAGGAAATCCCTGAAGAGTACTATGTCCACAAACTGTAGCTAATGGGGAGAAATTTGCAAGTCAAAAGTAATTTTCTTTCTTTGTAAGTCTGTTCTTGAGAATTAGCCTCTCACATTCTAGTGATCAACAAGCATTATAAATATTACCCCAAAATACAAGGCAAGTGGTTTATGGAATAGCTTTTCAAACAGAAGTTGCAGGAGTCAACAACATACATTTATTGGGCTTTATCTTAATAGTTTTTACAAATGACATTTCACAATGTAGCTTGGTTGCCTGCTACAGTAGAGGACTGGATGTGCGTCTCTACAACACTTCAGGTTTCTATCTGTTCCTGCCTTCAGACAGTCTGGATGCTGAGGGACTACAACGTTTTAAAAGTTCACATAGAATGAAAAAATACGATAGCAAAAAGAAGAAAGCTACAAGCACTGAAAATTATTCAGAGGTCCCTATCAGTCACTTTGGAGTTGAATTTAAAATGTAATTAGTACTTGCTTCTCTAGTGCTTGCTTCTCTACTATCTTGCTCTCCACTGAAGACAATCTTAACATGGATTTTTGAAAATGGGGTCTTGGTGGATGACATCCAGTCTCCAGATGGCTGGAATATCTAACCTCAAGCACACTGGATCCCAAATCCATAGCTCTCTGACTGTAGAGCTGAAATTATCACCTTAAATCACCAAACCCACCAGAAGGGAAGTGTAGGAACACAACCTGGACATACTTTCCTAGTCAACCAGAACTTGCTGTTCATATCACTGGTCAGCAAAACAGCTTTTGGAAGGCTGAATGTGAGAGATAAGACAACAAAAATTTTCTTAGTTAGGCATTATTGTGAGTTACTAATCAAACCACTCTAACTTCAAACTGACCTCTCCTTTCAGACTAGTCTTACAAAAACATATTATTTCCACTAATTCCAAGGCCAGAACCGTAGAAGCCCATTTTCCTGCCAATGCCCATTATTATAGATAGCATTACCTAACAGGGCAAATCTAGTCAAAGTGGCTTTAAATCCCCTGGAAGAATGAGGTTCCACCAATATTGCATTACTGGGTAAAATATCAAATCTACTGATGAGCCCATGCAATGTTAAAAGATAGATAATTTTATGATTTTTTTTTTTAAATATGAAGTTTCTCATGGCAACAGCAGACCTGATTCAGTGACCTGAAAGTTATCAGTTCCACTTGCAATAACTTGTTCTGCACTGCAGGTGTGTTCTCCCTGTTTGTCTGTCTGTGTCTTCCATAAATATCTGAATGTTTGGGGGAACAGATAAGACAAATGTTCCTTAGCAGTTTACAGCACTTCAGGAATTAGAACTTGAGCCAAAACCTCTGTTTGCACATTCTTTGACAAGTGTTTTGGCTATTAGCAGTAGCTATATTTGGGAATTACATCACAATTTTACACTTGAAACACCAAAGGTGGTATCAATATCAACTTAGAGATGAGCTATTGCTGTAGAGTCAAGAAAGTGTTTCTGCTGCGTACCAGAAACCAAATTACTTCTGAGTAATTTCAACTTTTAATCTGCTTTTTTGCCTGCTCAGGACAAAGATATACCTAGTAATAACACTGTTTAGAGATGAGCTATTGCTGTAGAGTCAAGAGAGTTTTTCTGCTGCATACCAGAAACCAAATTACTTTTGAGTAATTTCAACTTTTAATCTGCTTTTTTGCCTGCTCGGGACAAAGATATACCTAGTATATCGGTATCAATATCAACTTAGAGATGAGCTATTGCTGTAGAGTCAAGAGAGTTTTTCTGCTGCATACCAGAAACCAAATTACTTTTGAGTAATTTCAACTTTTAATCTGCTTTTTTGCCTGCTCAGGACAAAGATATACCTAGTAATAACACTGTCTTGATCCAATGCATTTGCACCATCTTGGTGAGATCTCAGCAGTAATGAAAACCTGAATGACAGTGTGAGAACTAGTGTCATGCATTGAAATTTCAGTAGACAACACAGACTTGACACCTACGTGCCACTGCTACAATCCCATGAAGAAATTCCCTCAAGGTCAAGGATGCTATCATGAAAATAAGATTTCACATGGGAAACTATCCACTTAGATATGTGAAGTCCAGCATAATTCAGGTTTCTCAGGCAACACCCCAGTTCTTCATGGGGAAATGTACCCAGTAAAAATCTCAGAAGACCTCTCTTATAAAGAAACCACTTCTACTGCTGCTAGACACAAGAAAGGCACAGGCTCATTCAATTTTTAAAGGGTTTCTCAAGATGGAGGACTACTTCTACTGCTGCTAGACACAAGAAAGGCATAGGCTCACTCAATTTTTAAAGGGTTTCTGAAGATGGAGGACTTGATGATGCTAGAATTGGCAGAAACACACTATTCTCATCTGCAAGAAAAGTAACTCTGTGCTGTCTTGATGCCTGCCTACTTCATATACTTTCTCTAGCTACTTCATCCCAGTTGTCCTTCCAGAGCAAGCACACAGACAAATACATCAGATGGTTGCTTGATCCATCTTATGGAGTAATTTATCAGTGAGACTCCAGTGAAGTAGATTCAGTGAACACTTTCATCAGGGGGGCTCCACACAGGTGATACCTTAAGACATCTGACTTGGTCAAGTCTGGGAGTCTCCTAGACAGTCTGAGCAGAGATGGTCATGCCTTTGGAACTTGTAGCTACTAATAAAAACAACCTAGAGACTGAATTATCTGAACTTGGATCAACACATGAAAAGAACACTTCATGATGTCTAAAAACTTGCCTCTTGGTCATCCACCCTGTTTGGGCAGGGGAAAGTAAAGACAGAAGGTAGGCCTGCAGCTACCTAGAAGCCTGCAGCATCTAATTTTTTTTTACATTTTTCTTATCAATGCTGATCTTCTTGATAAGGAATGAGCAGGTACACTCTGTTGACAAGAATCAAGCAAACCAATCCTAAAAAATCAGAATAATGGAGTTAGATGCAACTAGTGACACAGAATTCTGGGTCAGCAACTTCTCCAGGATCTAGCAAGGCTTGATATTCCACAAGCAAACCAGATATCAAGCACTAATTAAAAAAAAATAATAAAAAAAATCTCAGACACAATGAGAAGGATCTCATTTTATCTTTGAAGGACATCTAGGAGATCTGCAAAGCCTCTTCAATAAGTAGGTTCAGACATACTTAGACAACCAGATATCAAGCACTAATTAAAAAAAAAAATAAAATCTCAGACACAATGAGAAGTATCTCATTTTATCTTTGAAGGACATCTAGAAGATCTGTAAAGCCTCTTCAATAAGTAGGTTCAGACACACTTAGATCTCAAAGTAGTATATGGCTAGCCATTGTTATTAATATACCAGTCATTCCAACCTTCTTTTCCACTTTGTCAAAATTTTAACAAGAAATTACTGCAAAAGTTCTCTGTACTTTTTTAATGTTACTACAAAGAGATTGAATTGTACTAGGTCAAAAGTCTTAATGTTAGATGCAAGAGGTCCCTTATGAGAGAAAAGATATGTCCAAATTTCATCCTAGAATTTCAAAATGAAGTGTGCAAGTTCTTTTGAACAGCCAGGCATAACTGAATTTTTTAAGTCAAAAATTTCTTAAAACTAAGTTATCTACTCAAATTTGAGTATATAAAACCAGTCAAAAATTTCTTAAAACTAAGTTATCTAGCATATCAATGCTCAAATTTGAGTATATAAAACATTTCTTATCAATGCTGATCTTCTTGATAAGGAATGAGCAGGTACACTCTGTTGACAAGAATCAAGCAAACCAATCCTAAAAAAACAGAATAATGGAGTTAGATGCAACTAGTGACACAGAATTCTGGGTCAGCAACTTCTCCAGGATCTAGCAAGGCTTGATATTCCACAAGCAAACCAGATATCAAGCACTAATTAAAAAAAAATAATAAAAAAAATCTCAGACACAATGAGAAGGATCTCATTTTATCTTTGAAGGACATCTAGGAGATCTGCAAAGCCTCTTCAATAAGTAGGTTCAGACATACTTAGACCTCAAAGTAGTATATGGCTAGCCATTGTTATTAATATACCAGTCATTCCAACCTTCTTTTCCACTTTGTCAAAATTTTAACAAGAAATTACTGCAAAAGTTCTCTGTACTTTTTTAATGTTACTACAAAGAGATTGAATTGTACTAAGTCAAAAGTCCTAATGTTAGATGCAAGAAGTCCCTTAGGAGAGAAAAGATATGTCCAGATTTCATCCTAGAATTTAAAAATGAAGTGTGCAAGTTCTTTTGAACAGCCAGGCATAACTGAATTTTTTAAGTCAAAAATTTCTTAAAACTAAGTTATCTACTCAAATTTGAGTATATAAAACCAATATGATCTTTAAGGATGTTTTGGTTTAAGGCTTTACACTACTGTCCTAACTGCAACATTTAATCATCTCCCAATAATAATTTCCTTTGATATTTTCACAGACTCTTCAAACAAATCGTTTTATAAAAAGAGCTAGGTCAAGAGCTATTATTGATGCTGGCTGACTAGAGCTTTTGTCTTTTTATTTTAAGTGGGATTGGTACCATGTTAAACATGCTGCCAAGCTTGTTCTAGCTGAAAGGAAAGATACTGCCAGCATATGCTTAGAATGGTGAAGTACCTAAGGTTTGCATAAATTCCTTTATAAATTTATCTTGCAGCTTAAAGCCCTTACCCATGGAATGCTTATTGCATGGTTCTCCGGTATTTTGTTAGGTGGTGTGTACATTTGGCTTTAAATTCCAAAAAGCAACGCAGATAGTTTTAGTAACTATTATAGTAACAATGACTAAAATTTGTTCCTGAAATTTATACATAAAGTTAACTACTGTGCATTAAGAGACCTGATCATAGATCCAGTGTTGTATATGACTACTCAGATCACAAGTAAAGATAAGAAACTATTTTATCAACTCACTCTTGGCCATTTATTTTTCTGTACAAAAAATATTGCAGCTAGTTCCTCATCCAGAAAAAATAGGTTACATTTCCCAGTATGAGTATTTTTAGAGTCTGATGCTACCTGATCATCCAATTTAGGGAAAAAGTAAACAGGGACCATGGCATTTCACACTCCATTTCATGCTGCCTCACTTCAATGGAAGTTGAAGATACGATTTCAATTTCTTTTTGAAGCACTTCCTCATTTTCAGAGCTTCTTGAGTTTTGGCCTATATAACTGATCTGAATTCAGCTGTTGTATGGAGTGGAGAAAAAAGTCTTACAAAGAAAGGAAATTCCTTTCCTGGATGGTTCATTCTGCTCCTCTTGAATTCAACATTATCCACACTGATTAATGGATAGATATGATATTTCAAGAAAAATACAAAACTGTCTCTTAAATGGAAGAATAGTAACAAAGAGATATGAATTGCTTTTGAAAGTGTAATATTTCAAAGCAGTACAGATCCTGGAGATGGTTGGGTATAGAACCAGTACTATTATCACAGGAACCACATTAAAGCATGTTATCAAATTGAAGTGTCTTAGCCAACAACTTCCTAGTGGCAGGCAAATGACCACTTTACAATGACACAGTACTGCTGGTAAAAGAGAAGGATACCCTTTCCAAAACAATACCTACTGAAAACACCTGTTCTCACAGACACTTACATCTATTGTCTCAGTTCCCTACGTGAAAGCTGCCAGCCCAAACTGACTCAAAGGCAAATGGAGTCAACGGGAACCACACCTTTGAAGGACCAGGTTGTGAGGTCTAAAGCAACCAAAGTGTAATTGAGGGCAACATCACTACACTAACTCTCTACCTTAAAGCATGATAGAGGAAAGAAATGTTACCTGAGTTTCTCAGAAGAACACAAAGTGTCCTTCTATCCTGAAAAAGCCAATAATGCTAGAACGACAGAAGCACTGATGGGGGTTCCAGGTGGCCATTATGAGAAGTGAAGCTCATCGTTTGCACCCAACTGCTCTAATATAAAATGCCCAAAGAAAAGATCCACATCTAGTTCTCTTTGGGTATTATGGAAAATGGACATAAAGTTGAGAAGATTTACCCTACAACAAAATTCTGTCCCATAAGCATACCTTTTAGGAATTTTTTTAGTACTCTTATACCTCAAGCTATCAGTAATGCATCACTCTTATGATAAAAAGTTAGCCACAAAACATCATATGCCTATTTCCAGGCTACTGACAATGAAACTTTGTAGATTTTCAAGAACGATATTTTGTGATTTGGGTACTCCAAAATAATAGGATTTGAATTGCTTTCTAATCCAGAACTGGAAAAAAAATTGAAAAAACCCACCCAAGACTGGAAGAAAACATAATTAATTTCTAGAGAATGTTACTCTCAGAAGCATCTCTCCTATCAGTCTGACCATTAAAAATCTCAGGGGAAAAAAATCAAAACCCCAAAACACAGGAGACAATGGAAAAGTGCAAGAAATGCTCCCACCCCCCCAAAAAGGACCCAAATGCTCAAGCTAATGTAAAAAATACTTTGAACAAAATTATCAAACAAGGCAGAAGTGAAAAATATCTTGTAGGTCAATGTAAGACTTTTACATGTTATTAAAAATTGATTTTTTTAAAAAAGTAAGACATCTTTAAATGTACAGTCACATGTCATTTCATACAAGTTATTTGAAACTTATTGATCTCATTTGTGCAAAGACCAGGCTCTGTCATCAGCCTGCTGAAAGGATAATAGAGCACTCCAAACCCTTATGATAGGTTTGATGCAAACAGTGGCCCTCATTTAAACACATGTAATAGCACCACAAGTGGACAAATTCCAACCTTAACAATTGTACATTATAAACTAAATTAGCAAGTATGTTCTGCTATACTTTACATCAAAGCCAATACCTTGGTCTTCTTATCTTCAGTAAAATAATGTTCCAGGCACCAAAACAGACACCCCAAAAGATGAAAAAGTAGAGCACAGGAGTTCATAGGCTAATGTACCACTCCTAAGGAAGACCAGTAATTGCCAACAATTTTATTTTCTTTAAGACAAGACAATCCGAAAACAGCTAAACTGGATTTCAAGAAAGCAAGCAGAAGGCATACTTAAAATGGCTACATATGGAAAACTACATTGAGAAAAGGATCAGTGAAAGACGTTTTATGTACTTTTGCATGGAGAGCTAAAACCTCTAGAAGGATATTTTGCAGAATGGACTTGAATATTCTCCCTATTCATACAACTCCAAGCAACCCGTATTCACAGGCTATAATAGGTCACAACTAAGTACAGAACCTTGCTTCAGAAAAAAATTTTGCTTTGTCTGTCAACTGTCAACAACGCACAAAGAGCTCATACAGCCCATCCATGTATTGCTTGTTAAAGAATCTAGCAACATACAAACAGAAAGAACTCAAGATTTCTTAAAATCTCTGCTAAAAACAGTCTACTCCCCCCTCCTCTTCTACAATTCTGTCCTCTTCCCTCTCCCCTCAAACATTTGTACAGTCCTTGAATTTATTCCTCTATCACAGACTTGGCTTGCAGGAAGTTCAATATGACATTAGACATAATACAGAACAGTCTTTACTCATGTATGTGGCAATAACAGTAAGGTTTGTCAACTTAAGTGTACATTTCAAGTTGGTAAGGAGAAATAAAGTTATTCATGTGAAACATTTATCTTTGCAATATGGTTATGAATATCTCTAAGTACTGAAGGAGTTAATACAGTTCTGAAAACTTAAAGAATTATAATGTGCATACATACATAGATGTGTAAGTTTAGAGGAGCTCAATGGAGTGAAAGGTAATGACAGAGAAAGTGGTCTCAACGGACTGGTCACCTTAAACTAGAAAAGTTTAAAGCATCACTAAGCAGTGTTTGTTCATTTAAGTTTAATTATTTTCTCCTTGAGAATGGCACTAATGAAACTGAATATCTTTCATGGTTTCGAAGAGCAGTCTGAATGGTCTGTAAACAGGACTGGGGGCAGACAAGAGAACTGGCTGAGCCAGGGGGTTGCTAGGTGATGCAGAATGTAAACCCACAAACTTGTTCAGGTTTACTTTGCTTTCATGCTGCTCTCACACAGGCTCTCCAAAGTTTTAAGAATTAATTTCCAGGTAGCTACTTAAAAACAAAAAGTAGAATAATTAAAAAAGAAAAACCCTTAATCCTCTTCACCTCTTCCCTTGCTCCCCACAGTAGGAAAAAATAGGAAAGAGAAAAGGAAATTCACAGCATTAAAGTGCAGGAAATCCATCACAGTGTTTTGAATATGATGACAGGAAGAGGACTTTTCCCTCTATATGTTTGTATGTAATCATTGAGGACTGGTGATTATGAAGAACTTCTTTTCAGATTATTTGTAAATGTAAATAAAAATAATTTCTGGAGCAATACGTTGGACCTTTAAAGTACTTAAACTGAAAATAAAGTCATATTTACTAATATTTCGACTGCAGATTACAAAAACAAACTTTTCAGTATTGGCCATGTGTTTCTACCCCCATCCTTTTCAGAGCTGTGGTTATTTTTTTTTTTTTGGTTATTTTTTTCTAAGTATCTGATCAGAGATTGTCCGGTAAGAGCACTTTATTAGATCATCAGTCAGAGGGTTTTACAAGCACCAAGAGCTATGGGCTCAAATGCAGCACATCAGTTTTAATAGCCGAAGGTCTAATAGTAAACTGCAGATACTGCTGAGAACTTTCCATGCACTGAACTCTTGAAAAAGCACCATCTCTCAAGCTTAAATGCAGCTGCCTCTTTCAATGCCGCAAATGGGTAAATTTGACAAAAAAGCCACCATTAAGACTACATGAAAGGCTCAAGACAACATCCTTTCAATGCTTTGTACTTCAGTAATCAGATGTACTTACTCACCCCCTCCCCCAAACCCGATCAAGAACTATTTCTGAATGGTAGGAAATAATTCCACTTTGTACATCTTTTAGTTAATCAAGACTTTCTATTCAGCAATTTGACCTTTTGTTCAAAACAGGATTATCAGTTTTTTCGCCAGTTACCAAGGGCGACTCGCATGGTGAACATAATTGCAATAATTTGCAAAACACCATGGCAACCCACATTACAACTAGGTAAATACTGGTCTTTTGTGCTACATTGTTATTTTCAGAGATGCTGAAGTCAAAGAACGAATGACAAATGAACACAAAATTTATATTTGCTTTGTCTCAAAAGAGAAGAAAATTGATAACAAGAATTGGGGGGAAACCGACTACAGCTGTAATTTCTAACTTGATTAATTAGGATGGTAACAGTCCTTAACAGTATATTCAACAAACAGCCCTGACTTGGTCTCTCCACCCACCTCTCTCTCTTTCTACACTACTACCACTAACCCCCACCCCAGACAAATTTTTTCAGCTAGGAGAACAAACAACTCCATTTGCTCTTTTCTTCAACTTAATGGAATCCTTAATTACAGAATATTGTTCTCCTGCTCTTCATTACACTGAAAACTGAAAGTGAGAGAGAGGAGTAGGAAGACAGTGCTGAGCAGACAGGGTAGCTACAGTCATCTTATCTGCCTTTGCTTTTTTTGTCCATAACAGACCTAAAGATGAGATAGCATTTTTGCAAATTTTTTTTTTTTTTTTTTTTTAATACTAGCAGCTGTTGTACAGCAGATAATTAAGTAAACTAGTGCTCAAGTTCCCTCACTGGCAGCATTAGGAAGACATGAAAGCTTAAGTCAAGCCATGATTAAAATCCAAAATAAGTGAGAAAGCAACTGCTTAAAGAAAAAGATTCTCTTAAAATTATAAGATCAGGTGGTTTCTAACACAATACCTACTGTATTAAAATATTTCCCTATGAATAGTATTATATATGTAATAAACTAATAATTTTTAACTTAACTTATTTTCTTTGTAATTTTAAGGAACTTATTGTTACAGTATAGGCTTCTATTAAGACTTCAAGAAACCGCATTAAAACCAATTATTTCAGAAATATGTTACAAATATAGAGAAATAATTTTGCCTAAGAAAAATACTGCTGAAAACAGCCTAATACATGTTACTAATTGACTTCACAATAAATTTACTGTATGTTACTCGAGCATGAGTTCTGCGCTGAAACATTTATTATGCCATAGTGAACTGACTGAATGACTGATACCATTAATAAAAACAAGTTATGACTCTACACAGGCCAAATTCTGTGATCAGATGTCTGCATATGGCTCCTGCAAAATGCAATGGCACTCTTTAGCAATGGATGTTCACATACAGAATATATGAAAAATACATTAAGCTGCAAGAAGCAGGCAATCAGAAGCCAGTGTAACCCTCATTTCAGTTACCTGTACATATAAATCATGTGTCAATTTACAGTTAAAGGGCCACATCTATATTTTAATTCTCATTAAAGGATCGGGTTGCCGTTAGGATAAAGCAGGCTTGCGAAGTGAACTGCTGTATCCCTACGCACTGTGAACAATGGAGAATATGAAGTAAAATGAAAGAAATGAAAACAAAGTGCTTAAGGCAACTGAATCCGGCCCCAGGGAGATGAAAAGCGCTACTGCCTCTGCTATGCAGATTCTCCATGCTGCCAGGCAAGTCATTTCCAGTTTATTGAAAGGACTTGCAAGTAACAACCACCTGAGGAATCAGTCTGTTTTCAGTAAAATTTGAAGGCCTACACAATTGTAAGTCAAAAGCTGTGCTTTGGGCAGTTACACAATACAAGCCAAGTGCTTATCCAGCAGATACTCTGATTGAATATCCTAATTCAGCCAACTCTACTCAATTCAGTCTTTTTTCTTTTAGTTTCCTCTACATCCACCCAGGTCCAGCTTCAGGCTCATGTGCCAGTTCTAGTCTCTTTACTCATCTATACTCAATTCTTACAATTGTACCTGGTTTATTAGTTGTTGGGTTTGTTGTGGTTTGGGGTTTGTTGTTTTGTTTTTTTTTTTTGATCATGCCCAGCTCCTGTTCCATACTAAAAAAATTTCTTAAAGGTTTGTAGAACTCAAATCTTGATCGATTTTCATAGGACAACAGAAGATCGGTAGAAAAGAGGAAGGAGAGATTAAATTTATACTCTTCTTCATAGTCAAACATTAAAGACTTCAAAGTCATAACACCTGTACTTCAGGTATGGCAAGGTCACCTGAATAACTTTAACGCTTACAATTGATTATAATTCAAGCACTATCACACATGTGCAGTTCAATTAAACTGATTTGGATTACATCCAATTTTCTCCTTTTCCATTCCTTCCTCTTCAGGTGACTACTACTGGACGTAAATGTAGTTGCTTGGTGGACCTCACTGGGCAAGTTCATATATCATGATGTGTACTCTTCAGCTGTAACTTCTGGTTTTATAACACTTTGATTTGGATTAATTAAAATAAATCTGCAGCATACTTTATTCTGAGATTAAAAAAAACATACACTGCCCTACTTAAGTCCATCTTAAATGACTCCATTTTCTACTTGCTACTGTTATTTAATTAAACTGAACATCAAATAAGACACTTGAAACTCTCACAAAACCTTTTGGTAAGTGTTCTGAGATGGTCAGGCTTCTTCCTTAGCCTCGCCTCAGCCAACTATCCATTTCTCTACTTTCAACAACTACCCATGACTCTTTCCTGGAGTCCTCTTCGGTGTCTCAAATGTTCCCCTAGACCTGCTTATTCCTTTTGAAAAGAGCACTCTTGTTCTGCCTCCCCCCCTCCATGGCCTTCACCTAATTTACCTTTCCCATTACAGTCAGACTGCACAATTATTCTTTAGGAGAGACTGATTTCCTCAGTAACACCTGCTATCCAATGCCATATCAATCTCTCTGTAAAGGTGGCAGTATTTTAAAACTTTAAAACTTCAGTTTTCAAAACTCACATCAATGTAACACATAGTAATTTTTATTAATAACTGCTTTGAGGGTAGTAAGGAAAAAAAAAAGTAGGGCAAAGTTCAGGGAGAACAACAACAGAAAGTGGGTTTGTTTCCTTTTTTTAAAATAAATAATAGTAGCCCCAGTAGCAGCAGCAACAAAGAAAATACTAAGAACCAAGTCAGTGCAATTGACTGGCTGCCTTCCTTGCTGAGCCTCAAACTGAAGGTCACACATACACAGCCAATCCCCTCCCACCAGTATATCACAACTTACATCAAATAGATAGAAACAAATTATATAGTAAGACATAGTTTATTAAAAATATTTCCAAATGGACTGACGTGAAGCTAGCCAGTACAGCCTTTATCACAGAAGTGGACATGACCATCTGGAACTGGTTGCATGACTAGTCAGGATGAATGGGGTCACAATAAAAGTAGAAAAAAGGGCTGCACAAAATTGATCTGACTGCACCCACAGTGGTCTTGCTTAGATAGGACATACAACTTCCATGAACAACCTCACCTAACCTTCAAGGTTGGGCCTGCATGGAGTCGAACGGTTGGGCCAGAACACATCCAGGGGATTTTTCAGCCTAAACTACTCTAGACACCATCTAATATAACCAGATGGACCTTAAGCAACCGATGCTCCTGTGTAAGCATTAAAAAAAGTGCCAGTGCAACAGAAATACAGGCCTGTCACAAACTCATTCAACTAAAAAATCTGAGAATGGGGAAGAGGCTGTTTTCTGTTGATTATACACTGCTGAACAACACAGCAAACAACATAAACAGGACATTTTTGTTGCAGAGATTTTTTTTTTTTTTTTAACATAACACTAATTTTTTTTATTTAGTAAATCACATTTAGGAAGAACAAACTGCATAAAAAAAGAGCAAGTAAAGTATGATCCTTCAAATATACCATCCTTCCTTTTGTCAAAGGTTACCTGCTACCGAGACCTACAAGGCCTTTAAAGCCAGCAGCTCAATACTGAAATCAGTACGGCCCAAGAGAGCTTTCTAACTGCAACCTCTCAGGAGCAGAACGCGTTACTTCTTACTCCCCGCCTGCTAGAAAAAAATTTGCTGTTATGGTGTTGCTGTTTTCAGTTTGTGGTAGACATGCATGGTGTCCCAAGTCTCTAGAACTAGTATTTTCTAAACTCCAGAGAGAATACTTAATACAAAAAAATTGCATGTCTGAAACAAATTCTGAATTTCATTATGACAGGTAAAGAAAAATTAAATGACTGGAGCAGAAGACTGCCACTACTTAGCAACCAGCACTATGACCATATTTTATATGGGTGAAAAAACAGTTCTAATCTACTTGAAAGTCCTTTTTCTTAAGGTAAGGAAAATTACAAGCAAATTTTAACTTGGTAGAACGTATAAAATAGATGTATAATAAACAGAGACTGAAAGCAGACAGCCACTGACATGAATCAGAAGTTTTCTGAAGTAGAACACTAATAAGAAAAAGACAGATATTAACTAAGAATACTGAAGCAAGTAAATAACATGATGAAAAATTTACAGCACAAAAAAAAAAGAGAACTGTAAATTTTTCTTGTATTTTGGAAAAGCACAGTAGCAGTCTAGAAGCAAATAAAGATGAACTCTCTTTTGGTTTGCTAGCAATAAAATACTTAAAAGTCCTTCAACATTCAGCATATGCATATAACAAATGGTTGAACTTAATAGTTTTAAGAAGATCCTTTACTTGCTGGACTTCCCAACACTTGAAGGTACCTCAAAAGACTGAGACCCACATATCTACCAAAATGCTAATTTTCCTTGAAGTAGTTATACAAGCAAACCAGAACTATCCATGTAACTATTTGTATGCATCAGTCTAACATTAATCTGAAGAAAAACAACAGAAATACTGATAGAGATTTGAAGTGATTGAGAATTTAAGAACAGGAATGTAATTAACATCAATCAATATGTTTTTATACAGAACAACCTCAAACAAACACAACAGTTCATTTTTTCATAAGATTACAAGTTTGGTTAAGAAAGAAGATGTACTATAATTAATCTCTTGAATGGTATTTGATTTACTTCCAAATGACACTGCAATAGAATTAGCACTGCACAGTGTTAATAAAGTACATGTGAAATGGATTAAGAGGTGCAAAGTTGAAGCATCTCAAAAAAATCAATTGTCCACGAGACACAAAGTGATGACAGTCAAGTAAGCATTTGTCAATACGGGATAGAGAGGGATTCTGGTGATGTATCACAAAGAAAAGGTTACACTCACATTCTTCAACATTTACATCAGTGATTAGTAGAAGAGAGAAATCAATTCAGATAAAATTTATAGATGACAAAAGCAGAACAGCAAATAACGATAACCATGAGGAAATTGGTTTGGTAAACTGTGCTCATTCAGAACAAAATACACGGTAGTACAGCGAAACAAAAATGACACACTGGGAACAAAGACGACAGCTCACACTTACAGAATGGGGATACTGTAGGCCAGAAATTATCAGCTGAAAAGGAGTCATGGTAGGTAAGTTATTCAACATAAACTTTAAGTGCAGACATAGCAAGATGTCTACCAAAGAACTGTGTGCAAGTACTGAGGTGAATTTCTTCATAGGTATTGGTGGGAACGATACTGGAGCACACCCAGTCCTGGTGGGAAGAGTTACAAAAAAATAAACTAAACCAAACCAACCCACACTGGTATGCTGAAGAGCCATTAACAACATTTCAAGGCCCTGAAAAAACGCCTAACAGCAACAGACCTTGAAGAGCAGTCTCTTACCATCAAAAATATGACTGAGAAGTGACTTGATCAGAATGTGTAAGTACCTTCATGGGAGAAAATTGTAGGTGACAAAGGGTTCTTAAATCGAGAGAAGAAAGGAGTAATATGAGCCAGCGGTTGGAAAAAACTTGGTGGAAAAACTGGCTCAATGTCTGGGCCCAGAAGGTGGTGATCAGTCAAAGTCTAGCTGGAGGCCTGTAAGTAGCAGCATAGCCCAGGGGTCCAGTCCCATTCAACACCTTCATTAACTATCTGGATGATGGGGCAGAGTGTACCCTCACCAGATTTGCTGATGGCATAAAACTGGTGGATACCAAATAGAACATGAATCACCAAGATGCCATCATGGCAAAGAAGGACAATAGCATTCTGGTCTGTACAACACAGAGTGTTGTCAGCAAGTCAAGGGAACTGATCCTTTGCCTCTCCTCATAACAAGGTGGAAAGTGATAAGATCCAGCTGCCAAAGGAGAGGAATAGCATCTTTTCCACCAGGCTTGCTAACCTAATGAGGAGGATTTTAAGCCAGGTCTTTTGGGGATGGTGACCAAAGCCTGGATAGAAGTCACAGTACAAGGAGCAGTGGGGAAACACCCAGGGGACAGCATTCCCCTTGCATGCAGCACAACTGAGAGTCCACCTCAAATGCCTCTACACAAAGACATGCAGTACAGAGAACAGGCAGGAGGAATCAGAAGTCCCCCCAGTCTTTGAAATGCATGACCTCACAGTGACAGCACAGATGTGACACAACAGCACATGTTGGAGTGCTGTGATGGACAGCTATAAGATCTTCAAGGAAGGCCATGCCAAGAATGTGAGGGAAAACATGGCTGTAAAAGGTCCTGAGCAACTCTGAAGCTAGCTTTAACTTCAAGGAGGGCTACCTTTGAAGTGATAAACTGGACCAGGCAACCTTCTGATGCTCCTTTCACCCTAAATCCCTCTATGATTCTATGATAATCTCCTTGGAAATTACTTTAGATGTGGAGAGGATGCAAGCCATGATTTTTTTTTTGATAGAACCTAAGCTAGGCATTAAAATGAATGAATCGGTGGCCACATTGGTTAGTTGACGTTGATACCAGCAAAATCTCCAATAAATTTACCAATGTTTACCCAATTCTCCATGGCCTTCAGAATTGACTATAATTCATGCTGAAGTAGTCAGAGCTACTTGACGTTTGTTGCTTATAATAAATGACTCTCAGGAGAGCCTTAGGGGATAGATAACGGAAATGAAATCTTTCCCTTGACAATTAATTTCAATGAATGTTAGTTGACTATGGCTTCTACCACTGTAGAAGTTCCGTGCTGATGAACGCCCGGTGACCAGCTGCAGGGCAGGGGTTATATGTTGCCTGAGAAACACCGTATTCAGTCCTAAGAACAGTACTTACCTTTTTGAGATATTAACTTATTACTATTTGAGATACTAACTTATGACTACTGGCTTCACAGATAAGAACTGACAGAAGTTAATGCATGACACACTGGCAGAACTACTTGAGAAATAAAGTTGATTAATATAACCAAAACAGTACACAAGTCTCACACATTTGGGCCTGGGCAAAACAAAACCAAAACATTAAGGCTCCATATGACAGCTGAAGATATCTTTGGGAAACATGTTGATTTATTAAAAGAAAATATCACCCAATCTATGAGAGGCGTGTATCATTAAGGGATACGGTTGGGAATGCTGAGAACAAAAACAAAACAACCAAAAAAACCCTTGACTGCAAATCATCCTTCTTTTGCCCCTCCTATCCCACCCCATATTATCAGTAGCAAGCCCTTTGGGCTCTTTGGCATGATTTTGTTTACAGGTGTAAAGCAGGGGAACAAAGAAGAGGTTCTGGTAGAACCTCTTTTCTCATCCTGCATGCTGAGAAGTATGGCAAATACAGTTGCTTAAGTACTACAGGGAAAGAATGCTATACCATTTCTATACGCCGATGTATGACTCAGTGAAGACCATTACCTTCAGAAAAAGCAATCTGCAGCAAAACAAAGACATCTACAACAATCCCTTATCATACTGTATTTTTAACCAGAAAAATTTACTGTGACTTTTCTGATTAGTTACCTCTGATCTTTATGAATTAAATGTTTCGCTCCTCAAATACCTATCTTAAACCAGATATATCTATCCTAAGCCAGGAACTTATATAACATGACAATACTTTCACTCATGTTATTATAGTGTTTTGAAGTGTTTTTTCCCTTTTAAATTAGCTTTAGCACAACTCTGCATTATTAACTTATCAAAACTCAAGAATACAGCAATAGAGACCAATGGAAGAGGTCAAAGGATGGGAAAGGTGGGCAAGAAAATGAAAAGCAAATACCAGGAACAATTTAGATTATCTTTTCAGAAAAAAAAAAATCCTATCATTTCCAGATTCCATCAGATACATTAAGTGGTGTGCATATATATATTTGCATATACGACACATCCACACAAATTATATAAATTAAAATTTCCTTTTTTGAATTTCCTTTGAAATTCAAGTCAGATCACACATCCATATAAAAACAGTGTCTGAAAGTTTAAGTTGATATTCCAAATGTTTTTGCTTCCTTTTTTCTCCTCTGGCTTTGAGGTCTTTTGTTTTTTTTTTTTAATGGAATAATGATCGCACACAGATACACAGACAATGTACTGGTATGGGCACTCAAGAAGTTGGCGGCTCCCGAAAAAATCGGAGTTAAATTTTCTGGCGTAGTATGTGGAGAATACTTTATGTATGTTTTAGAAACATTTAAAGAAATATACTAACCTAATAGACTCCCTCTGTTACTATGGTAATAAGCACTTTGTAAAAGCATATAAACATATAAAAGGTGTTTTTACTTCATATTGATATTAATCTATTCTCCTATGTTATAAAACACATGAAATAACAGAAACTGAAGAAATAAGCTAAGATTCTAGTACCGAATATGACTTCTTAGGAGAGACTTTTGGGAGACTAACAACAAACCATTTTCTATTTTTCTGTGAAGTTACTGATTTTTAAGGCAGAGATTTCTATAATCCATGCCTGAAAAATATCATTCTGGCCAGGCAACATATAAAAATATTATAGAAACAGTAAAACTAACATATGCAGTATCTACTGTTATTATAAAGATCTTGGTCTAACTGGCAAACACAACAATTATATAGTTCCCTGGAAGTAGTATGTGCAATGACAACACAACTACCCATAAATATAATTACTATTTAAACAAAGAAAAATATCGTTTGAGGGGAAAGGACCCCAGAAAATAGAAAACATAGATGTTTCAACCTCCAGACCACTCCTGTGAAGGGATCTACTGGCATCTGTATTCCTGTGAAGTGCAAGGAATTCAATGGCAAGCTCACCTCTGTGCTAGTGGATTCCATTTGGAGACCAGTCCTTAATTTGCCACCAAGATAAGTTTACCCAGAGAGTTTGTCTCCTGCCTGTGGATCCAGAGTTGGTTTTTTATTTCTGTTTGTGTTTCCCTTTTTTTTTTTTTAAACACACTAAAAACCGTAATGCATTTATTCTACAACTCTATCAACTATTTTAAAAACAGCAGCAAAATACAAAAAGCAGAGTCCCAATTATGTATATAAATTTGGAATGCTTCTTCACAAAAGACAGATGGCACACTCAGGAGTTTTACCAGTATCTGTGGCCTTATACCAGAATATTCAATTTGATTTTTCTATTTTCTTCCTTTTTAAAGAGATTAAAACTGTGCTGCACGGTTTCTTAATGAAATAGTTTTGTCTCTCCCCTCTATTTGCATGAAGAAAATATTCAAGACAAAAAATGCAAGACGACAAAATCTTAATATGCAGTTTGGTAAAGTTCTAGTCAGTTTTTGAACAACACGTTTATCTATCCAGTAAAGCTTGTGTTAATGCGATGTAAGACTTTGGCAAATTCAACTCTAATGGAGCATAAAAGTGCTTTTGCTTGAAAGTGAGATCATTTTTAAAAATTCAAAGCATGATCACTTTTTCCTTTTTTTTGCAGGAACAATCTGATACAAGCAGCAAAGCTTAAATAAACTAGAAACATTTCAAATGATCCATAAAGGATTAATAAGCACTGCAGGAAGTCCTATAGGCTCAGCGTATACATTTTCCATCTTTTTCTCCTGCGACAGGCATGACATGAAATTCTAAACAGAACTCAAGTTTCAAAGTCACTGAATGTTAAGGTCTGCAGCTTTGATACTAGGGTAGAGTGGGGTCACCATCTTGGAATATTTAATTTAAATAGATAACAAAATATTGATTTTATTAGCATAATAAAGCCCCCAAATTATGGCCCTTCACAAAATTTTTTTTCTACTCACAAATAGACGAATGGACAAAAGCAAGGCAAAAGGGGTAGTAGTAAGCTACAGGCCACTAATATAACAAGAACAAAATGACAGCTATTATTTTGGCAGAGATAATCTATGCTGAAACACAAAACACACACGCACACAATTTCTTTCAATACAATTTTCTTGTCTTCCCACTGACTTCTATGATTACCACAGAAAGCAGGGTTCTAAACACATTTCTCAATTGAATCTTCAATCAATAACGGTAAAAATTTGAGAAGGGAGATATGGGAAAATGTATTATAGCATTAGTAAGTGTTTAGAAAACAGGCTGAACTTATCAATATGCATAAAAGTTGAAGGGAATAAAATAAAATAAATAGATCAGTAACAATGCACCATATACCTTTACTGAAATTAGAAAGAAAAAAATTATAAAACCAGTAACAGAAATTGCCCCAAGCCTAGTCCAAGTGATCAAATTATGCAGTCACACTTTCTTTTGTTTGTAGTACCACAGTTGTAATATAAAGAATAATTCTGAATTACCAAATGGTCTTTGGGATATGTGAACATATCATAGGCACTTTTTAAACAGTGCAAAGAGTGATCATTTAAATAATTTACAGAAAGCAACAAAACTAAGTTAAATAGAGTCTACCTACTGGTATTAGTTTCATGTTATAAAAGAGAAATATTAAAAGACTAAGAGTTAGATGCCTGCAAAACCCCCAAAAGACAAAACTGGTATCTCAGATGGAGGTCAGCTTGACCCAAACAAACTCAATTTGCTAGCAAGAATCCAGACTTACTTTAACACTGACGTAGGAGAAAAGACAAATAATTCATATCAGAACTGAGAGCTCCTCATGTTGGAAGAAGGAAAAGTTCAGTTTCTGCTGAGCTTATAATGCTGTTTACCACCCAGGCTTTCTTTTCAGAGCCAAAACAATCAAAAGTAGAAACTGTTTAGGTGACAGTTACATACAAATTGGAAGAAGTTCTTAGAAGAGTGGAAAATAGGAAAGATTCAGAACTGCAACCGACAAATGCAAAGTTATAACAAAGCATAAAAATAAAAACCAGCACGGATAATATTGGCCATATTGGGAAGGGAGGGAGGCAAGAGAGATGCGAGAATGAGAAATGTTAGCTCACAGTGAGAGGCTGACGCTGAAAGGCAAAAATTATGCTAAAATAATACACTAATCAAAAGGAAAAGTGAATGAGAAGAAAGAAGCGAAGAAAAAAACTGAACAAAGGACTAAAAGTAATAATTTCTATGTATAGAGGCAGCAGAGAGGCCTCAGTTGAAATGCTGTCTACAATCCTGGGCACATCACTAAAAGCAGATAGAAGAAACCAATGCAAAGAGCAGCAACAAACCCAGATCCATAAATACAAAAAAAACAACGTATGATACAATAAATTTTTCAGGGGTTATACACACAGCGGATACAAGTGAAATAAAGTCACTTTCTACTAACATCTGAAAATAAAGAGCAGCCTGAGAGCGACCACAAGCATGTTAAAAGAAGTAAATATACGCATCACAAAAAAGGTAAATTTTGACTAGTTGAAAGAAAGATTTTTATTACAAATTCTCAGGATTAACAGAATTTGTGTTTAATACAGTAGCTGCCATAAGTTTGATCATCTGCAGCACTAAAAACAATTCACATTAAACTGTTATACGCTTGAATATTAACACAGGAGATGAAAAGGATTTTGATAAACAGCTATAGTCTTTGTGTACCCATCAAAACGCAGTTCACATCAGTGCCTGCTGATATTTAGTTTTGCCACCACTATCATGGCAAAAGAGGAATAAAAAGAGTGCAAAAGATAGTCAATGAAAACAGAAGTTGACAAAAGATAGCCCAGAAATGGGGACAATGAAGTATACAGATGATAAACTTGTTGTGTTTACCCTTCTCTGTAATTCAAAATAGAATTTCAGTGTAGCTGAAAAGATGACAAAAACACAGCAGTGAAAAATAGAAATATTTTAAACACTATCAAATACCTTTTGAACTCCTTGCCACAAAGTGCCATACAGAATATGTACCTGCAGGAGACTTGCACATTTCTACAGGTTAAAATACTTCCAGTTTTATCAGAAAAGCCAGCCACTAACTAGGAACTTGCACCTCCTTCAAAAATTTTTATTGAAAAAAATTTCGTTTTGAGGGAGTTCCTTGAATCATTAAGCATGCAGCTAATGGCAGAGATCACTACTTCACTGGGCAAATCCTTTAATTAAATAAAAGTCCTTTGTTCATAGGTTAATTAGTCTATGTTTTTGGGCTGCAGTGACCTAACAAGCATAAAAGACTGAACATTTTTCTCAGTATGAAAATCAAACTTGAGTATTTGATTCCTCATGTGGTTTAAACTTGTTTCATCTTCAGAATGTGTTATTTTATGATTGAGGAAGTGCTATAGAAAGCAAGTGGTACTGCTGAAAGAAAGTTGGGGTTGCTGCACAGTTTGCAATGGGAGAGGACTGTATTTGCAGAACTAGAGAAAAATTTCAGGCAAAACTACGAAATGCATTATAGATAGGCTTTGCTACCTACAACTACCCTCACCATTCCTGTTCAAATTAACTGTTTACTCATACAACTTTATAACTTACTATAATAATATAAAGATATATATAAAGAAAGTAAATTTGTATTTGCATGTAAATTGCATTTAACAACAGAACCTCCTGTTTCCCATTTCAGCCTTGTTTCTCTCCTCTCCTGTAAATTTCTCTGTCTAACAGCTACACAACAAACATTTACAGTGGACCAAAAGCGACAAAAGGAAAGAGACAGGTAAGTTTAAAAGGTACGTGGATGAGGGTGAAGGAAGGGGCAACAGAACTAAGGCAGGACAGACTAAGCACTTTTAAAAAATTAAAAAGAGTTTCAAAGGATAACTATGAAATAAAAGAAAAATAGCTCTTCTTCATCACATAGAACAACAGATTGTAGGAGTTTCTATGTTCCGAGCACTATCTTATGGGGAAAAAAAGTTATCTGTTAACGAACGATTCATTTTTTAGTGTGAAACTTTCATATATAACTGTTGAACATACCCATATTTTTCCAAACAGTATCCTTCTCACTACTCAGAAATAATTAATAAGCATTTATGAAGGTGAGGTAGAAGAAAGATGGGAGAAAAGAATGTCTTTTGTTTTCTTCTAATAGCTGATCAATTTCCCTGTTTCATATAGCTAAAAAGGCAAAAATGTTAGGTGTTCAGAGCAGAAATGTGTTTTGCCAAAGGCATTATTAACAATTAATAATCATTACACAGTGCCTTGTTTACCTGACCTTGTGTAAATTTAGCAGCCTTGTAATTAGACCCATATTTTGCATATTTGTCTATTTCCATGCATAGGATTTGACTCATTCATTCATCCATTAAAATTTGCTTGACAGACATAGAAGGATAATCAAGGTACAATTTGTATTTACTGGATTATAGAAAATTGCCCAAACTGTGAAGTTCACGGAAAGCACATTCTTGTCTTTCTCTTGCAAAAGATGTAAAAGCAATTAGATATCTAAGGATGGCACCAAGGCTCTCTGAAAAAGTAGCAAAGCTTTCATAATCCGATAGCTTTAATACGATTTTGCTCGAAAAAATAGATTATTGGAATAAAAAGCCAACCCAACAATAAAAAAGAAACAACACTAGTGTCTACATTTTCCTTTTGGCAATGCAACAAAGTAAAACACCTCTTATAAAAACTAACACCTTAGTATTAAGCACAACTTCATTGAAGTAGGTGTCTTGTAGTCTGGAAAAAAAGGAAGATTTTTTCCTCCCATTTAACTACTTCCCAGTAACTTCTAACTTTCTAAGCAGTTGGAAGAATTATCTTACTATCTTTCTGTTCAGAAAAATTCTTAAGAATAGAAATTTTTAAGCATTAGCCATAATAATGAAATACTATTATTAGATATGCTTAAATGTTTGAGAATTAGGTTGATTATGAGACAGCTCAGTACGTGCCATTTTGCTCCCAGAAAATAAAGGGTATGCAGAGACAGCAGCTACTGTCGATAGCACACCTCTGGAAATAGAAAGATACGGAAGATCTCTACTGAGCAGTCAGTATGGAAAGCAACGATACAAAAGAGAATGGGGAATAAAGGAATTTGTTTACCTCTCTGTGTGCGCTGGTATCTCATAAAAGTGAGACAGCCTTGTCCAACAAGACAAATGTTGTACAGCTTTCTTCTGAAGAAATTGACTTTTGCCCAAGAAGTCGTCAGACATATTCATTAAATGTGCAATACTTATATTTTTTAATGACTTCTATAACCAAACAGGAGCCTTCGTGTAGCTTCTTTCCTACCTCACATAGCCAATGTGTCAGAAAAAGCCATTTATTTCCTCCTATGAATCCACAGCTCAAACAGATTTCTGTTTTTAGTACCAAAAGTCAAATAATTAAATAATAAAGCAGCGATGAGAGGATGAAGCAAAATCCTTTTTTTTTTTTTTTTTTAAACTCCTAAGTTAGACACACAGTTAGACATTTTGGCACCCCTTTTAAAATCACCTGCAAGAAAAGTATCTGAAGTATCTGCAAAGCAATGAACATTAAAGAAATGTTTTAGCAAAACACTAAAAGATAGTCCAAGAGCTTCTCCTCTGGTGGCAGGCACTTTTTTTTCTTTTTTCTTCTCCGTACCAATTTGGCACAGTTATCTGTGGACTTAGTTTTCTGTGACCAGACTGCAATGTAGTGATTCACTCACCTAACTTAAGGATATTCATTCTTTCTTGTCATACACCATGAAGGAGAGGGGAAGAAAAGAACTAAAGTAAAATTTCCTAAACTAGGAAATCTTAATTCGAATCCTACTAATTTTAACTCAGGTTTTAACTGCTCTCCTGACATACCTGAAGCTATTAAAGTAGATGAGATCAAAAAGGCATCTTCCACAGTTACCAGGCTCATTGCTCTGCCAAGGGGGTGGAAGAGCTGACACTTCCCGTTGGTCCTCATCTCTTCATTGAAGGTGAACATATCAGTCCCAAAGCAACAAAGTCATCTCTTCCCCCAAAATTCCATGTTGCTGGAACAATTTGGGCTGTCTTTCATCCAGTAAGATTTTGTGTTCAGAGCTCTGTTCACAAGGACAACCCTAACAGAAGCTGAGAAAGCTTAGTAACATAATGGGAGAAAACAGATCTCTCCTGCACCATGATTTCAGTCTTAACATTGTGGTGCCCAGCAAGTTTCTCTGCTCCATCACTACTGAATGCCAACCTCTTTGCAGGTCAAAGAGGAAAACTCAAATGCAGGGCCAGTTTTGGTTTTATTCCAGAAATCTGAGTGGAAGCTAACAGCAAGGACTTTATTTTCTCTGGGGAGGAAGGATGCTATACTCAATATTCATTATTTGAAGGTATGGATTATTCTAGGTGGTATATATTTTCATCCAGTCCACTGGTCCAGATCATTGAAAGGTAATACCAGCGACCAAAATTACCTCCTATAACATCATCTAAATTTTGTAAATGCCAAAACTTACAGGAACTATCTAAAGATGGACAGATATTTAGCCCTAATTCTTCTACCAGCATCAAGATTAGATTCTTGCAGTGCTGTGTACACTGGCAGATTTCTCATTCCTCAGTTTTTGGCAGCCAGTCCTCAAGTGAGGGGCAAAACATGGGGCACACTTCAAAGTTTATCATGTTTCTAACCACTAGGGATGACATTTTCCAAACATCCCTACTTGATGACATTTTCCCTACATTCCCTACTACCTTCTGTAAGCAGGACAATGCTCCAACATACTTGTTCCAAAGTTGAAGGCTATCTTTAGAGTTCCAAAACACTTAAGAGACATAAAAAGCAAACCTCCTTTGTTAATATTACTGTTCAGACGTAGTTGGAATGTCCTAAAAGCATCTAATGAAGTCTCCTTAAAGAATTAATCTGAAGAAACTACCACATCCAGTGGGAGAGGTATATCTTGCATTTTCTTTGACTAGCCTATTTAGTTTAAGGATATCATGCCACCTCTGTTTTTGACTCTGAGTGTCTTTCCTATTGAAACATGTTTTTTAACAGCCTCCTACCACTGTTACCATGTTTGATCCATTCCAGACAGTTTAGTCTCACCACTAGAAAAAGTGGAAAAATTTGTAGCTAAGGATTTACCTGCAATTAAGATGACAGTGGAGAGAAGGGGAGGGAAAAAGATCGCTCTAGATGCCTTTTATCTGGAAAAAGAACTGGCCTGCAATCACATCAACTCCATCGATACGAGAGACTGAGCCTTGGCATGATGCTGGTTTCTCATGCACAGATTTGTGTCTGGTAAGGCATTAGCTGAATTTATATAGAAACTAAATGTACTTCTCATTATGAAAACTTGTCCTCACTCCTAGATAATTTTCCTTATTTTCATTAGAATCTCTGATGCTCCTCAAATAGGTATTTGCTACTCAATGACACCTGATTACCGAGTGGCATCTTGCCACTAACCTCATGAAGCACTTCACAAATGGACTCAGCAGAAAACGTATAAAATAAAACTTTGCACTATCCCTGACCATTTCTTGGCAGACAATATAGGCTTATTTTGTTAATTCTAAGTCCTTAAGATGCCTGACTCACTCTTGTTGGGAAGTCTCCAAAGACAAATCAGATCATACAGAATTTCAACGATGAATTCCCTACAAGGCATTTCACTCTTTCATTTGAGGGGTTGGGGAGGGAGCAGGGGTGTTCAATCCTAAGACTACCCTATGTTTAATCAGCCAGGAAACTCTCAAGGATCATATCAGAATTCAGTTTACTCCATTATTGCTACTTCACTGATTGGGTTAAAAAAAAATTAACAAAAACTAAAAAGGTGAGCCCCAAAAGACGCCACATTAAATGAACAAGACAGTATAAATGCTGATCCCTTATCACAGAAAGAAAAAGAGAGGTAAAAAGCAGTAGGAGGGAGGGGAAATTTGATTAATTGCTGCCTTCAAACAAGCAGAAGAACCACATGCAAATACTAAAGAATAGTGTGAAAAAGCATCACCAACACCGCATGAACTACTGGAAGACAACCTAATATTTCTAAAAAGCTGTATTAATCTTAATGCCATTATTCATACACATACATAAAAAGAGAAATTCTACTGAATTCAAATTCTATATTCAATCTTTGTGCTTGATAGGTGGTCAAAGGGCAGCCTGGTATCTGATAGTTCTACTGCAAGATCATCCAGCATGAATTGCCTCAGTATGAGAAAAAAATATGTACTATCCAATAAAAAATATTACAGCAATTACAAAGTTTTTGCAGAAATCTAATGTTATATTCTGCATCAAAATTCAGCATATGCCATTTGGTGTCTTTGTATTTTGGGGAGAGGGGGGTTCTCTGTTTTTAAACAATTCTGGCCCCTTTGTAGTATAGTCAAATGTTGCTTTGGATATTAAATTGAGAATTTATCTTAAATGGAAACAAACAACTTCGCTAAAAATTAGACATTTATGACTTGCAAATTACAGATACTAATTATTTTCAGTATATACAATTATGATATTCTCAAGAGGTATTAATTTTGGGACAGATGTGCTTTCATCATGTAATTTGGAAATTAAGTTACACTCTCACGTATGGGAACTCAGAAGTCTGAATTTGTGTAAAGATAGGATTGATAGAGAGGAATTTTGTCTTGCTAATTTTCTCTCTCTCTCTCTCTCTCCCCCCGCCCTTTCCTCTCTCTGATGAGAGTGTGGCCAGCAATCCTCACAGCTGGGTTGCCTTGCACTCAAAGGAATGGGGGCTGACTGCAGAGTTGATGAGGATACACTTCCACTTGACTCCACCTCCTATTTTGTCCTTTCAGATAATTCTTCCAAATCTAGTAACTTCTAAAAATTTAAACAAGAATTAAGGCATACCAATCATAAAATATGCACAATGCTAAATACTTCACTTCCATGGCAGAGTGCAGAAATTAAGTGTTGTTAATGCAAACATCTTTAGAAAGACATTAAAAAATATACATAATCCAAATTGAAGGCATTAATACAGAAACTTCCATCAAATGAGACTAAAAGGAAGCATATTGCTATGCTGGCCATATTTTAATTAGGAAAGGAAAGCATATTATTACAAAAATGTTCTCCAACGTGCATGCTTATCTTTCAAAGACAGGGCGTGACAAGTGATAAAGGAAAAAAGAACACAAGAAAAAGGCCAGTTGAATAAATCTCTGGGATGATACTGTTTTTGAGTGGGTGTATTAATTAAAGAAATCCATTTGGGAGTTCGTGTTTTCTTGTTTTCCACATCTGAACTGTAGCCACCAATACAGAAAGGAGACAGACAAGACAAACAGAAATATTGCTTTTTGGTCCAGTATGAAAAAACAAACCGATCTTCAAACATCAACATTTAGTTTATACTATTCCACTGGAAGTTGAAGGTAAAGATGCAAGCCATTTGGAGCATATACTACAATTCTGAAACAAGTTTTTATTTTTAGATGGAACAAGTTCAGTCACTGCATAAACATTTCTATCTAGATATCTTTACTGGTGGTTGTGGATTTTTCATGTCTCTCGCAGAGGCCACTTACAAAGATAATTTTGTTTAGGAGAAAAGGGAAACATCTACTGCAGAGCCCCAGTTTTCATGCAGAAACCCAGTACACCTTTGGAAAACCCCAGAAATTTTTCTCTCTCATACATTTGTGGACTAAAAGTCTAACACAATCTACTAGGCTGAAGATACTTGGATAGCTGAAACTCTTCAGATGAAAGAAAGTGAACAAGACTGTCATTTAGCTGCTGTAACACTTTTAGCAGGACTACAGCTTTTTCTTTTTTCCTCTTACAGGATGCTGCAGCTGTGGGCAGACTGAAAAGACAGTAATCTTCAGCATGACATGGAAATAGGGAGGGAAGGTTCATAATTTCCCTCTATAACTCCCTGAAGGGGGGGTGTAGAGAAGCGGGGGTCGGTCTCTTCTCTTAAGTCACAGGAGATAGGACAAGGGGAAATGGCCTCAAGTTGCTCCAGGGGAGGTTTAGATTGGATATTGGGAAAAATTTCTTCATGGAAAGGGTTATCAGACATTGGAATGGGCTGCCCAGGGAAGTGGTTGAGGCACCATCCCTGGAGGTGTTCAAAAGACGGGTTGACATGGTCCTCAGGAATATGGTTTAGTGGTGTGTGTAAATTTTTATTTTTTTTTGGTCAGAGTTAGGTTGATGGTTAGACTAGATGATCTTTAAGGTCCCTTCCAACCTAGACGATTCTATGATCTTTAGCAATGCAAGGTCCTTTAAAACAGTGTGCCATCACAGAACATGTGGGACTAAAGCACAGGCAGAGCTGTCAATTCACCAGGCTGAATTTGCAAAAACAAACAAACAAACAAAAAAAAACCCCAAAAACCCCTCCATCATGTCCATATGAACAAAAGTAATAGAATAACTAATGTTCAGTAAATAGTAGGAGTAAAGTCTATCAGTAGATGCCATATAATGAAATATCTAGCTAACTTGACTGATAAGCTTCAAGGAGACCTGCACACAGGATGCTACATATGGGCCGACACTCCTTTTGGAACACAGATTTATTATCTGACTACACATCAGAATAAGGTTCTGCACTCAAATTGTACTATTTCCCAAAGCAGGCATACAAAGCAGTTATTTCCTTAATGACTGGGAGTTAAAAAGAATAAAAATAATCCACTTGCATACATCCACTGCAGGAAATACTGGCACTCTATAGAAAAACAGAGACTGTGTGGCACTTACAAAACTTTGACTTCTGAACATGATGCAGCAAAGCAAACACAAAACCTTTTTATGAAGCTATGTCTAATGCAATGTTATTCGGCCATTCTTCCTGCAGATGGGAACATTCTCACTTAAAATGAAGTACCATCCCTTTCTCATCTCAGATGATCCCAAACTTCAGTGGTTTTTAAAACTGTTTTTCTTAAACTTAAACAAACCTGTAGAAGTAAGAGTTCCGTGAGAGAAGAGGGGCAACAAGTGTCAACTCTAAGACAGCACAGGCTGCTAAAATTGACCCTGGTGTGTCCTGGGACAAAGGAAATCTTATAGAGAATTTATTGCATTATCTCTGGTACTGCTTAGACTTCTCTTGGCCCCATAAAAGAAAAACTATAAATTCCCTAGAAGTGTCATTCAGCTAGGGGGCTGCCTTCCCCATCCCTACGCACATGAATGAAGACACAAAGGCAGAGGACTTTAGCTAAATAGTGCTGCCCAGACTCATGGCTCTGAGGTTTTTTCACATATATGACTTACTTCCAGGAACCAAGCCAAAAGGTCTGAACTACCCATTTGATCTGTTCAATCCTTGAATGCTTACACACTCATCCATTTTCTCTTGCTGCACCGAATACTAAATAACATAAAGAACTAAACAGCTGTTTCAATTAAGTTGAATATAAGTTTTTGAAATAACCTTCTAACTACAAAGTTTGTATGTGATGAATTTTTGAATACTGGAATCACTTCTGTTGAGGAATACTTTATTTAATTTTTCTAAGAGTATTTTACCAAGAAATCAAGCCGTGAATAAACATTACTGGAAATATTTTTGATACTTTTAACTGCTTTAAACTAGAAAATGAAAATAATTATTTTAACATCTAAGGGTAGGAAAAATTAAACATCTACAAGACCTATTCCTACTCTGTCAAGAAAAAGCATGCTGAGGGAAACACAGACGAAGTTTTTCACGTATGCCCTCTGTTGCCTCCAACATGCATGATTTCCTTATTTAATAATCTTCAGCAATGTGGACTATGAAAGGCAGTATCAAAGATGCTTACAAAACAAGGTAACTTAGTTTGGGTAACTTAGTTTCCCAAATGCTATAAAATTTATTTTAAGCTTTTTTTTTTTTTAAAGGGTGAAGGCAGGTTCATAATAAAGACTAAGAAACTTTAGGATAGGTAACTTAGATTTCTTAGAATTATTACAAAATATTCCACATTTTGTTCTTTTATACGCCCATTCAAGTCTGAATTACCACAAATGGACCCACTTTAGTGTTTAAAAAAAAGGTTTAAAGCAAGTCCTTTTCACCTTCTAAAATCAGTGTAGGATCATGCATTTCTGTATTATTAATGACTTGTAAGAAACAGTTTATGATAACCACATAATTTTTAGGTCATAAATGTCAAACAAATTTATCCTTGTGAAAAGAACCACATCCAGTGAAAACGTTGTCTCTTCAGCTTCAAATTTTAACTTGGGTTCTCCTGAAGGATACAAGGTGCTTGAGTGCCATAAGCATTGCTAGTTATGTATATATCAACTGGCATCAAGTATACTCAAAGCCAATAGACCTTGTTGCTTTCTGTCACCTCCTAGCAAGCTGGTTATAACATGGTCTCTATTGGAAGTTTATGTAGATTAATATAGACTTAATCTGGTTTGATATTTCAATAATTTGTTGTTCCAAGTTATTGTAGTAAATGGCATTAACTGTATCAAAATCCCATGAGAACCGGTGGTTTTAAAACTTACTTTAAGCCTTGATTAGTTTCCCAGGACTTGTGCTTCTTGTAATGTCTCTAATTAGAGACTAGTGGGATCAAAAAAACCTAAATTGAACATAATAAAAACCTAAACAGATTTTAAATGGGTCTCAAAACTACTGTAAAAAGATGGACATTGATCCTTTCAAGACCAGTGATTTGTCATAAAACCTCTTGTGATCCATGATTTGTTATTAAAATAGCCTCAGAAGAAGCAAATCCTACCAAGCTATATAGCATCTATAGCACTTCTGTCAATCCATGGTATCCACAGGAAAGCGCATTTGCTCATTCTCTCTCAATGTAGCTTGCTCAGGCTGTGGCAGACCTCTCCATAGGCTGCACAGATTTGCCCCAGATTTTAAATTCTTGGCTACAGAATCTCCTAACAAATACTGCTACTAGTACACTAAAAGCTACATACTTTGCAGTCAGTTTAAAGCCAGATCAGATACACAGAGCTGCAACCATATCTCTATGCTGCAGCAAGCACATGCTCTCTAAGTGTTGCCAAAATTCATCATTGCTTCAACTGGGGCAACAGATCAGTTCCAACAGAGTACCTTCAAAGACAGTGCTTTCTGTAATCCTCTGAAGACAGTACCATCTTGTTATTAGATGAGTGATTCAATCACCTAGGTAAACATTACACACTTGGTGGCAATCATAACGATGACCATATTTACCTGTGGGCACACTTCCTGTAACGTGATCTTCACAATACTGCCATTTATAAGCCTAAGCAGACAAATGATTGTGATAATAAGCCTTTACATTCCTGTATTCTACCTACAGAGGAAATTACAAAGTTAGTTTAACTCTATTGAAGCAATCCCCATTTCTTAAAACCTGTTCCACGCAGTGGCCAGCCTGGGGAGCCTTTTCTACAGAGAGCCAAGAGAGATAACTGGTTGTCATTAAGTCTTCTCTGGCAAAGTACCACACTGCGGGCTAAGCACTAGGAAGAATCAACAGATACTGCTCTTTTGCTTATGTTCAGTCATTCTCAGTGGCTCAAATTTGGAGTGCAGAGAGTCACGCTCAGCCTCACTCAACCATCAGCGAGAGGGATGCATGTCCATCATGGCTAGTAAAATCCAATGAAGAGAGTTAAACCCTTTGTAAAGACATATCGATCATTACTTTGAAACACTTCACTAAAAATCATATTGATGCTCAAAGTCTAAAACAAACAATTCCTTCACAGGGCAGATCATGGAGAAGTTGCCGTAATAGTGAATCAATTCCAGTTAATAGACACTATGATGCTGTGACAAATAACTGCTTACTCGTCCCCCAAACGTACTATACATGGTGACCAAAGGGTTATCTTTTATTATTCAATAAACATAAATTATATCAGAAAGACAGATGTCTAACCCTTTCATATAGTAGAATACTAACTGCTCTGTTAAATAATCAAGATATTTCTAATTTCCTCCTGGTTAACCAAAACATGACTCTAAACACGACTTATCTGTCCATCTCAATCAAGAAAAGAATCAGAAAATGCTACTGTGGAGGGGAGGAGAAAACTCTTGATAATCCGGTGGCAGCCTCCCTTCCCTCTCTCAGGTCCTCAGTAAACTGTGAATGGAATCACATTAATCTTTTATCTTTCACTCCAATTGCTTTCCATTCTGCTTTGACTTGGAAGCTTTCAGTGCTAAAAATAAACGTCTCGGTTTCTGTATGTATAAACCAAAATGACAGTGATACAAGCGCAAACTTGGAAAAGACTCAGAAACCCATTTCCATACAAACAGGAAGGTTTCAAAATAATCGCTGGAGTTAATTTGATGGCAGAGTCTCGCTCTCTGATTGTGCCTACCACGTCAGCTGGTGTCACAATTCCTTCTATTTTCTGGCCCTACCTACTCTTCATCACATGCCCATATACTTCTAGTACTACTACCACAATGATAAATAATTTTTTTTACTATTGCCACTGCTAAGCACCTTTCCCTCACACCAAAGAGGCTTCTTACCCCTACTCACCCACCAAACAAAAAAGCTTTCAATCCATGACTGTTGTGAGAACATGATTACAAAAGTCATCACCATCATCTACAATCATATTTTCACCTGTTCATGTGGTGTACACCTGTGGGATGTTGGCAACACACTTGATTGAAAGTGTGGGAGATTCCAGGTTCACAACAAGCCCTGTCATCTTTGTTCTCCTAAGCAAATATGCCATGCAATCCCAAAACCTGTGTGAATGCTATTGCCTCTTATAATATTATCTTGTTTATATAACTTTTACTTTTTTAAGTGAGCAAAATACTAATGCAAAATACAAGAACATATACACAATGGTCAGAACTGCAATATATATATATATAAAATAATCAAAGATCTTGAAAAGTGTCCCAACATGCTTTTATACTGCGACCTAATGTGCAAGCAGTAGACCACCCCACCACAGGTAAGAAATGAGAAATTTTGAGGGCTATTGAACACTGAATTTTCGCAGCAGAACAGTATAAAGTTATTTAGCAGTGTTCAATAGCCTTCAAACTCACTTCTGCCTGTGGGTTACATTGGTCCAGTAGAAAAAGACTATAAAACAAAAACAGTGCAATACAGGTTGGACCAAGATTTTTTCAATCTTTTTAAAACACTTTTAAAGTTTAAATCATTTTATGCATTTTGAAAAACATCCAAAGATCTAAAGACGCCATGCGCTATTAACTAGAGAACATATAAAGAGCATCTATATAAAAATGGGTTTTAACTTATAAATATACTAATAATATCACAGGTGTATATTTAAAAATAAGATTAAAAAACTGCTGCTTCAGGGACAACAGTTTGCTCAAATGACATATTGTATATATTGGGGGTTTTTATTCAGTTCTTTTTAATTGGCAAAACTAACACCTTGATAGCTTAGTAAAATACAGAATTCATTTTATGGATGTGAATATTGATTTGTACGGGGCTTTTTAACAGGGGATCTAAGAGTTGGCATTTATTTACCAAGTGCTAAAAATGAGCATTTGAATATTCTAATGGGAAACACAAAACAGTTTCCATCATAATAATTAGATCCACTTACTACAAATTACATTACACCCTCCTTATGCACAAAACCTGGTCAGTTTTTTCATTTATGCTTGCATATTTCAGCTTTCATCCATTCCCTAGCATGGATGTTTCATTGATGGCTGAGGGTAACACTTCAAAAATGAACTAGCTAAACAAACTTCCCAGCAGCACTTGACAGAGCTACACCTATTCTTCCCCATTTCCAAAGCAGTACAGAATTAATTACCAGTTCTATGGATCTATTGTAAGTATAATAGACTAAAGAGCTATCACAGACACATTTATTGTAAAAGCACAATCCCAAGAGTGTCTAGTAGAGGGCCAAAACGATTAACACAAATGCTTTGTCAGATCAAAGATAAAACCTGCACCGCCCAATTGAGGAATGAATTAGAACAGTGGGTTATCTTTCAAATTAACCAGGGCAGTTAGTGAGGAAAATTTCATGAAAGTGTAATTCTTAGCCTTTGTGAATCCACACAGCAGGCATTCTGCCAGCTGACAAGATGATGAAATTTTCATGCTTAAAAAAGCCCTCTTCATTTCCCAATTTAGATTAGCTAGCGTTTCTCTCTCTTTTCATCTATTTGCTCTTCTGAAGCAGAATTAAAAAAAAAAAAAAAAAAAGCAAGCACACAACAGGATCAATCTCTCATAGAATAATGCAGTTCTGAAAAGAAAGAAAATCTTTGCATGTCATTTTTTAGATATATTTACAGTTAGGAGTAAGATTATCAAAATTGATATTGTTAATACCATTAAGAAATCCGTAAATACTGGAGCAATGGTAGATATATTTTGGAAGACAGATAACAAACATTTCAATGTTTAATGGCAAAAACTGATTGTGGAAACAGAAAATTTTACATAAAGGCAAGTAATTTACAAAAACAATGGGAGTGTAGGAGGATTACAAAATTCTATTTACGTGCTTATATGTGCATCTTTTTAAAGGAAAGGAGTGTATCACCATTGTACTTATTTATTTATCAGTTTCACGTGCCAAAAAGGATAAGCAGATTTTCCACTTTTATGGCACTTCCCCATGCCCTTAAATTTACACAGCCACATATAAAGCATTTCAACAGTCTAAAGAAAACCATATGCAATGATCTCAAACACTTAAAAAAAAATCTGATTCAAACCTCACTGAAAAAAAAGTAAGCTTATTCTTTTCAGTGAGCTGCGGATCAGGCCGAAAGCGTCCCGATAGGGCTGTCTTCATAAAAGAAAGCTCATTATTTTAAAGGTTAAAAAATTCATTTTCGCATTTTATGTTTTTGGATTATGTGCCATTTGACCAACAGAAAAAGAATAATACCTTTTTTTTTTTTTTTAAATTAATGGAATGTCAAAGTTAGACAATATATTTGTCTTTTTTAAATTGATATTTCTGTGCCTTTCACGTGCAACCACTACAGTGGGAGATTGTTAAATAAGCGTTAAATAAGTTTCATCAGATGTTTTGTTCAGACAGTTCTTTGCTATACTACTTCTGGGTGTGTCTTTATAGTTTATAGGATTATATGGGTGTTAGTGCAAACAAACATTTGATGAATTTCAACTCCAGCTGTTATACAGTCACTACAAGTTCTTGATGAAAGGAATAAACTTGATGAAAGGAATAAACTGAAACTCATAGCATCTAAGATTTTCTAAGGACAAAATTTACTCACCCAACTCTGTGGAAAGCCCTTTTTAAAAATTAAAATTATTGTGCAATTTGGAAATTACTTTTTACAATAAAATAATCCCACATTTCCCGAGTCTGAATCTATTTCACAGTCAAAATGAAGTTTTAGACTTCATTATTATAGCTAACTAAGTTAAAAGTAAATTCTCAGTACTAAAAATATAAGCCAGTTTATAAAGCTTTTACTTACAAGGACAAATGAATTCCTTTTCAAGGACACTTCATTATCCTACATACCATGTAGTAAGATACTTAATAGATTTTAATATAATGTAAGCAAATTTCAATGTTCAATATTCAAACATTTCAGTTTGTTTCACAGCTTGGTCTTAAAAAAACAAACAAATGAAAAAGGAGAACAGAATAAAATATTACACCACTTTTTGTTCTTATTAGTAATAAGAATTTTACCTTGCCTTAAATGTATCTTCATTCATCAAGTCTACTATTGCACATTTTATGCACGTTGTTTTCTAGCACTTTATATGCCAGAAATTACTTAGCATGCAGCATTATATATTATCATAGTGTACATATATAAAATCTTAAAAAGTGGATCAGAAGGAACTTTTACACAAAAGCAGTCTGTGTAAACATATTACTTTGACATATTGTTTAATAACACATTGTATAATTTAATATAATATGCGTAGTATTATCAATTGAATGATAATTTTGCAGTCAGGTGGACTTTGCAATAAAGTAATGTGAGATCTTGTGTTTTGGTAACTTCACCTATCCAAGTCATCTACCTTTAACTTCAATGGAAAGGAACAATCTGTCCCTACTTTGTGAAATACTGCCTGAATTTACATACTCTAAGAAAGTTTTGAAGGTCTTTGCTTCAAAAGGAGCACAAAAGAAGTATTTATACATCCAGTGAATATTACATTTCCAGAAAAGAGCTTAGAAAACACTTACCTACAATTGCAATAACAACTAATATAGAAGATAACAAAAAATGCATACTTAGTATTAAACTATAATGATAATTCTTAGTGTTGTAGCTGCTGTCTGCAAAGAAAATGCTCCACGGATTAGGTAAGCTATTTGTTTACAGGCCAAAATTTCAACAACAATTTTACATTTTTGAGTATATAAAAGTTTATGAGCACTTTATGAGTGTTTATGAGTGCTTTCAAAATTGATTCTGTCCAGAAGTGTAAAAACAGGCAATGTTGGGACAATCAAAAAAGGGAAGGCAGGCAATAGGATGAGGAGATCTATGAAAATTTGACCAAAATGGCTAGCTGCCAATTCATAAAATATGATGCTTCCAGCATATTAGAGATGCAAAACATATCGATATAATTTAAAAATCACGGTGGGTTTTTTCCTAACCAGTCACTACTTTGGACAGTGTGAAGACGGGAACTTCAAATATTATACTTTTTTTCTTCCCCACAATGCCATACAAAGCCAACCACTACCATCGGCACTTTGGATTTCTTGCACTGCCCCCCAAAAAGATAATGATATCAAATTAATTAACTATCCATCTTTCTCCTCTTTTTCCCCCCTCTCAACCGTTTTGCAGAAAGATTCACAGTATTTCCCTTCCTATCGTCCTTCAAAGAATTTTTACAAAGCTACATTCAGTTTTCCTTTTCACAGTGTAACACAATATACATCAACTTGGGTTGAAGAAAGAGAAACAGATTTCAATTACATAAGAACCTGATATCTGCATATTTGATAGGCTTCAGAGATTTTCTCAAAAGCATTAAGACAATAAATTTTCTGCACTTTTTCTTCTAAAAATTTGGAAAACAGAAAGCTACTACATCTGTAATAATGCTGACACACAGTTACAAAAATTTAAACACATCTGACTATCGTGCCTTGAGACTGAACTGAGAAACAAACATTCTAAATTAGTATTTGAAATCATTGTTTATTTTCATAAAGTTGGGTTTTGATGTTGCATGCTATTACCTTGAATTATATTTAAAAAAAGGTAACATGTAAATCACCAAAAACTCAGCACCACTTAGAAAACTCATTTCATACAGCAGAATATTTTCTGAATACTTACATTATAGTATTTTCTGAGGTAGCGTCTAATATCCAACAGTAATTTGTTGTTCATTTGAACCACATTGTTGAAAGGAGGCTCATCACACTCCGTCTTACTGCACCTTTGCAAGCTGGGTTCAATAAATCGCCCCTGAAAAGAGAAGTGTAAAATTAAAAATAGCATGCATTATTACAACAGGTGATGGTAGCAGAAGTTATCTGAAGAGTTTAGACATAATACGTATTTTTTAAAAATAATAATCTTAAAGAGCCTCTAATACCTAGGCCTTCTTTCTTCTCATCACAGTTTGCCCATCCATATAAAGACTTCTCTGCCCTACAGGTTTCCCTGTTCTCTTCTTAACAAAAGGTCTTTTGGAGAATATGCTTCTTCACCCACTACAAAGTTAATCGATCAAAAAAATGATGTTGAGTAAAAAAATTCAGCTATGGACAAATCACACTCCCCTGGCTCCCTGAAACAGCAGGTTTGTTGTTTTATCAGGGACATCAAAGTTCTGCCCAAGCCCACTGATCAGAACATTGAAATCAACCTTATAGATACCTATTATGAAATTACCAACAGGGCTGTAGAGACAAACCTCATGAGAATGTTGTTAAACAAGAATGACATGGTCATCTTTTATTTTCTCCAGTTAAGAGAATATCTCCTACAGTTTTACACCATCCCATTCCCCTGACTTTCAAAATCTTCTGAACATCTGACATTAAAATTTCAGAACCTGGAAGTGATCTGTGAACAGCTGAAATTAAGTTGGTAGAATTCTCATTAAAATAACAACAACCTGGTAGGTTGGACAGTTATAAAACTTTAAGAAATCTTTCTTTTCAAGGTAAGACTTCACTTCTGTGAGCAATCTTGGCTAAACCACCAGTCACACCACTAAATAATTCCAGGTGGAAGAGAAAGGGTTTTTTTTGGTTGGTTTAGGGGTTTCTTTTGCTGTTTGGTAGGGGTTTTTTGTTTGTTTGCTTGACTTTTTAAAGGAGTTTAATATCCACGTCTCTCCAGTTAGCCCATCTGCAAGCTGTCAAGCCTACATGCAATTAACTATCTTATTTACAGCTGTAATGAACAAAAGTCAAGGATTCACAAAGTATCACTCGATTTGTATGTCTTTTCCTCTTACTTGCGTCCAAAGACTGCTTTATTTTGATTCAAAAAAATGCAAAACATCTGCTGTTTGTCCAAATTAACTTAAAATAATTACTTTTAATTTAGATAAAAGATTTATTTGCTTTCAGTTTCAAGGTTTTCACTACTCCAAAGCTCGCTAATTTGCCAATGACTAATACATACATAACATTGCTGCAGAGTTAAATACTTGGCCCTATTTCAAGTTGTGATCCAAGGTCAGAGATACATTTTTTGGCAGAACTTCTCAACAAGAATGTACCCCTATGACTTTTCATGTTCAATACACAAAGACAGAGGGAAAGATAACACAGAAAAACCTTACTGTCAGGAAGGGAGGTGGGATGTAGCAAGATAAAACACGAGTTCCAAAAACACTTTGTTCCAATTAATATGATTTAGGATAAGGAATTGCCATTGCTATAAGAAAGTTTCATTAAATAGAGAACTGGAAGTTACTAAGGTGTTAAGATAAGGATTCCTTAAAAAGTTACAGCAACAATCATTCACGACTGTGGGCAAACAGATTAATGAAGCCAGATAATCTCACGTTCTGCTAGACAACACAGCTGAAATGCAAAAATGGGAAAAATATTTCAGCACTATCCTATCAGCATTTTTCTGTTCCAAAGCTATAAATAGGAGGATCCAAACAATATGGTATCTTCTCCTACATCATACGAACCCCATCTGAAAAGCCATTCTCTCTACAAGTATTTTTCTCCCTCACCAATGAAGAGAAATGAAACAGAAAAAAAACCAACTAACCGAGCCATCAAAGACATTGTCATAAATATTTTCTGTTCCGCATTTGAGGCAGCAAAATTTGAATCTTTCACAATCCCTATATTTCTCCTCATCAGTGAGCTGAGCTGGGCCACCAACCAAGGCATCATTCTCCTCATCTTTATGGTAATGGTGATGGACTCTGAATTGGGAGGGATCCAGTCCTATTAATAAGAAACAAAAATTTCAAAAGACTAAGAGGTCAACCATACAAGTAGGCTCATTTTTCATATGCTTGGTGAAGCAGATTCAAAAGAAAGTTACAAAATGTAAATTCAGAAGCCGAAAATCTCTCCTTAGCAAAACTTCCTCTATAAAACATAAATATGTTTTACAATTTTTAACCACGAATAAAGGTTCACGGAACACGAAGAAATCTTCTTACTTATCTTCTTACGCAAGATTGCTTTATAAATAAAACAAGCACACTGCATTATCATGGGAGTATGCAACAGAACATTTTGTTTCTGAGGAAACCACTCCTAACGGATGGCTTTATTGTTATTTTCTTCTTAAGTCACATTGAAAATATTTCAATAAAAATGTGCATCGTTATTAAGAAACAGTCTTTAAATCAAAATGGCACCATTAAAACTGAAAACAGAGAATAAAAACCCCATTAAAGAAACGCGGGTGCACTGCTATTACCAACTCCTTCAAGTCCATATACAACTGCCAACTCTGATTTCAATGCAGTGGTCGATTTCATTTTGGCTCAGTGGTTAACAGCATGTAGGTTTCAATCTAATGCAGTGGTTAAAATTCAGCAGCAGCATTTAAAACGACAGCGCTGGAGACAAAATGCTTTATTCTTGATTGCCAGAACTCAAGATTTTAAACAAATAAATACACAAAAGAGATCCTAAAAATACTGATTCAACCACAAATAAGTAAATAAGCAAGCAAGCACGAAGTTCACTGCCCTAGGAATAAGACTGCCAAAGTAAACTTAATAAAATATCCACGGGTTTTGTCATCCTTTGTCATGTGCAACCTTTTAAAAGTCCATGTATCCCATTTACAGGGTTTTTTTCCTTAACTCTAGCAAATAGCACATGCTAGAAAAAAAAAATTAATCGAATGAGCATGTAGAAGAAAATGTTCAGAAAACTATGGCTTACTTCATTATTAAGAAGAAAAGATCAAAGAGAAGCACTTTAAAAAATATTTTTAACAGAGACTAATTAAGCCAAGTAACAGATTACCATGTATTAAACCCATATCTCATGTAAATTTCAATAACAAATGTAATAATTACTGTAGAAAGAGTAAGAAAGATTACAAACAGAAAGTAAAGCTAGATTTTACAGTTCTTCTTAACCTTACCAGTACCGGGAGACTTAAAGACAATGTTTGGGAACAATATTCAGTTAAACTAGACAAATATGATTGCACATATAGAATGGTTGTGTTATACAGGCAGCTATACATTGTTTTTACAGAAAAGATTTGATATGTGTAACTTTACTATTGTAAATACTATATTCTGAATTTCTATTTTGCAATGATAAACCAACTTCAAGGACAAGGAGAAATTATATTACCAAATAAATTTATTTGGTTCTTGATAGAATAGGGGTTTCACTTTAATTTAAACTATCTTCCCAATTTTAATTTTATCAAAAGAAACAAATATCAAACCATAAGGGTAACAATTCACCTCCAAGAGGTTTTTAAACTTTTAATACACTTCTCTACTATTCATCAAAAGGAAGAGCAAACAAAGCAAAAACATTGCTAATAGCTTATCTTACACTCTAATACATATGGTACCCCCAAAAAAGTGTGGGGTTTGTTTTTTTTTCCCTTTTATTTTTTAAAAAGGGTTGGTGATAAATTTACTGTTTTAGAAAACAAAGAGTATATTCTGCAACACATAGGTAGAGGAAAGGTTTCGACAAGGAACTTGAGTTTAGTATTAAGATTTTGCAAAAACTTCAGCTAACATGCAGTAGGTTGGATCTACTAAGATAGCAATGGTGAATACCAACAAAAATTCTCCCCCAGTTCAGAAGTGGAATGAAAAAACATCGTTGCAACTTTCTGATACAGATGCTATTAAAGTTCAGGTAGAAATCTCTCTTTGGTTGTTTCCCAAAAGGCAAATATAGAGCAAAGTAGTTCATTAAATGAAAGACAAAAGGGGTAAATCCTGGTCTTCATATAACTGCAGTTTTCCATTATTCAGTCTAAAGTAGTGACAGCAAATGAGCCTATGGACATTTGTTAATAATTTAACATTGAAATTCTTCCAATGATGGGTTTTTTAATCGCACCTATCTCTGAGCTTTCTTAGCTGTTTTGGCTGGAGAAAACAACAGGAAAAACATTGTGATGATTCAAGTGTACGTCTAACTTTTGGTGTGCAAACAGCCCCAGTGAAATCAAAGGGACTACAAATCAGGCTTTTAAAGAACATGCCTACCTTAATTATCTTGTGGAATTGGGACCTATTTTATCTATTATCTCCTTTCAGGAATAGTTAGTTGGTCCAATTAATCCATTTCAGCACACTAACTGGTATCCTCTCGAACCAGGTCACATTGGCCATGTTACTCTACTTGGTAAACAAAACAGGGACTGTCTGATGGGTGGGGGGAAAAAAAAAATAAATCAAAAAATACCTGATTTTTGTAATTTTTAAATGATTAGGATGAGATTAAGCAGTGCACTTCTTCGAATGTTTTTTTTTTTTTTCCCCCCCATGACATCAAGAACAGTCAAAGGGACTTTGACTTACTCTGACATGAAAAATCTTCAGGGCTATCATTAAGTTACCTGCACCACAGGTAAGCTTTCCCACCTCACCAGAACTGCAAGGCTGCATGCATGACAAAGAAATGCAACGTTAAAGATACGCTGACAAACCTAGCATGAAAAAGTACACAGTAAAAGTAAGTCCCAGTACCCTTTTTTTTTTTCAAATTATTGAATAGAATTATTACAACGCTTACTAACTAGCCAGCAAAAGAGGCCACTCAAGAAACAGGAAAAAAAATATTAAACAGATTTTATTAATCACAGTTATTTTAAAAATAATGTTTCTGCTGAGGGTTTCCCCACGTCTCCCCGTGCAGGGTCCTGTCCCCCTGTCCCCCCGCCCCGGCCCAGGGCCTCGGCCCCCGGGGAGGCCTTTAGGGGGACGCAGGCCACCCACCCCTCCACTGCCGCCTCCCCACCGCCGAACAAAGCCCCCAGGGAGGGTTTCTCCCCCCGGCATTTCGCGTTTCAGCCGCAGGCTGGTCGGGGAGCACGGAAAGTTTCCCCCGGCTGCACCTTTGCCCGTCAGGCGTGTAGCGGGAGGCCGGGAAACGGCATCCCCTGCTGCCACCTGCAGGCCACGGACGCCCACTTCAGCCACGGCCGGGCCCGGGGCCGGGCCCGCCGAATCTAAGCCTGGGCGGCCCGAGGCCTCTGCCCTTCGGAAACTCACGCTTTTTAATTTTTTTTTTAATTATTTTTTTAATTTTTTCCTCAGAAAGATCCTCCTGCGCTGCAAATCCAGCCCGCCTTCTGCGTGGGGTCCGCAAAAAGGCCGCTTGCACTGTCAAAACACGCGAGGCCCTTCAGCAAGCCCCAGCTTCTGAGTCGGTCTAGACCCTCAGAAAAACCCCAGCTGGACCACAAATAGCAAACTCCATACGCTTCGGGGTTTATGAACCTATTGTCATGAAGTCTTGTCACTGCTTTAATAATAATCTCTATCATTTTCTCCTCATCACTCCCTCGTGATGAAAGCAACAAAACGGACAGAGCCTGATGTAATTCCTGCGTGCCCTGAGGAGAGCACATCTCCCTCCTGGTTTCTCTCAGGAGAGTCTGCCTGAGTAGCTGCTAAACACTACATTAAAGACACCTATTCAAATGACTCTAGGAAGGAGGAGGGAAAAAACCCAAAAAATTAAAAAAAAAAAATAAAAAAAATCTTTAAGGCAGTGGTGGGTTTCCTTACAAGGACATGCAGACACTGTGTGGAAGGAGGAACCAGTACTGGGAAGTACTCTTAATGACAAGCCTGATCAGGACCTGGTAATGACCCCCTAAAATTAGGCAGCCTTCCTAAGAAATGCCCAAATGCCAAGTAATCTGCAGAGCACCGACGTGCACATCCACCTGTAAGGCTGCAACACGTATCTCTTTCAGAAGACCATGATACAGTCTAGGACAGCAGCCAGCAACTTCCACAATTTAGAGAAATTGATGTTATGCAGTAACAGCTACAAAAATCCCATGGCTAAATGGCTCTGGCTCCATAATGTTTAGATACTTTTGACAACACAGAAATAAGATGTGATTTTTCTTTCAGACAAGGAGCAGTATTTATGTATCAACAAAACCCCCTTACTTTAATTACGCTAAGAGAATTGTTCTGCCAATACAGTTCTTTTCATTTAAAAGATACAGGTGTCTTCGGGATGAAGTGAGTAAGGTCTCCAAGCATTCAAGAAGATGAGATTTATTGAATGATATTACTGATCAGATTACACACTTAGTTTCAGAAACCCTGGCAATCGTCATCTTGTCACCACTTTTCCTCGAGAACTTCAAGAAAAAGAGAGTGAATGCAGGATTATGCCCATGAGGTTCTCATTTTTAGGAACAATGGATTTCCATGTTTCAAAGGCTACAATGCCCAAAAACAAAAGGCAATTTTCAGTTTGATTCCACAGTGAACAAATATGATATTTAAGGAGTTCTTTGCAATTTTTAGGTGTGCTTATTTGCTTTTGTTCTTCAGTGTCTAAAATAGCTTAAAATAACTTGCTTTGAGTACAGACAGAACAAAGAACTTTTCATCATTTTGATATGAGCAAAACTTCCCTAAGCAGAGCTCAATTTTATCTACTCGGACTAATGTGGTAACGTGCCAATGAAACGTTCACCTTATAGACAGATTCTATTAAACATGAAACAGAGATCTTTTTTCTACAGCCATTCTCCCTATACAGACACATACCCTATGTAACACAATAAATCCCACCAGATGGAGAAAGACACACACAGTGATAATGCAACCAAGTTTTGGTCTACAGATACTCTTAGATATACTCCAGAACACCAGCTTTCTTCTGAAAGACAGAAAAATATGCTCTTTTGCAACAAGATGGGAAAATTGACAGAAATTTGCATGTGTAACATGATGAAAATACTAAGCAAAAAAGCTCAACTTAGCAACATAGAACAGTAAACAGTTTTCATGTTCGCCTGTTTTAGCAAGCTGGGCTTAAGTTATCTTGTACACTTTTGTGTCTTGTAAACTATTTTCAATTTCTTTGAAACGAAACCACTTGACTATCCCTCCAGCACCGTTAAAAAAAAAAAAAGCTGTAAGATAACTTCAGCTTGCAATGATTTATGTACAACTCTGATTAAGCGCTGTATATAAAGATGTAAGTAGAGCAGAAGTTTTGAAAAAGACCTGACTTTACCCCCAAGCTCAATTTAAGCATTCTCAAGAAAACAAAGCTGGAGAAGGAGATTTTTACAGCACAGCAAGGTCAAACTGAAAGCATTTCAGATCTAAGATTGTAATAGATACATACAGGTTTTCAGACTGACAATTGTGGACTATTAATAAACTCTCAGCTGCATGATGCTATTATAGACCATAAAAGAAATTTTCATCTTGAACGTACTATAGCACAAAAAGCAGCAAAGGCATTTGCAAACAAGTGGCATGCAGTTCTGAAGATATGGGCCTGAAGGGAGCCAGTCTTTTCTGAAAATCCAATCGGTTATGAATAAGGAACAACTCTGAATCTGAGCATTACTCTACAAGTAGTACGATCTTTGTCAAATAAAATGTTAACTTCAGAAATCCTTCCTGTCTTTTACCTAAATACAAGTTTACCGCCTATTTTAAACTGCTTCAAGCTGAGCAGGAGCGCTTGACCTTTTCAGTCAGGCATACCACATAGTCCGCTCTGACATCAAGGGAAAGTTGGTCCTGCCACATAAACAGAATGATTTGTGTGGTCAGCCTGCATGTGTGAAGCAGGGCTAACACCTCCTCAAAGCACCAGAGCTCTTGAAGACACACTGAAACATCAAATGCCTCCACAAAATACCCTTGCAGCCTCCCAGAAAAAGCAAAATTCCTCTCCTTTTTTCTTTTTTTTTTTTTTTTTTTAAATGGACAACTTGGAAATGGAGATGGGAAAAGCTGCACGTTACACAGACTGTCTTGGGAGATGAAAAACTTTCATGGCTAGCACTCTTCTTGAGAAGCAACAAGACAGGAACTTACCTGTACACATTTTAAGTGCAAATGGCAAGCTCACCACGAGCAGAACCCACTGATAGTTAAGTAACCTACAAAGCTGCAGCATCCCAGGTGGACGGTGCTGAAGCCAACACACTGCTGGCTGGTTTTAAGTAACCAAATCCTGGATCTTGGCCATTACATAAACACAACATGTTGAGGACTAACTCCTCCTTTGAGCATTCCAAAATTCTGAACAAAATCGCTTCTGCAGGTCTGAACTTCCTGCAGACATGGGCACAGCATCAAACAGGAGATTATTAAACTGACTCTCTAAAAATTTTCTTGTGGGAGAGGACAGTCTTGTCATGAACTCAGCAGCCAGCGAGATTAACAACTTTTTCTGTGTCCTTGAGCAACAGATTTGAAAATAATGAACTAGATGTGGGATACAAATCACATGATTTCTGTTTATCAAGGAGATCAATCATATCTGTTGGTGAATTGCTTTTAGGGAGGAAACGACCTTAAAAGGATTACACACAGAGCATTGTATTTTCATGGAAAAAGACCCAATAGAACTATTAACAATTTTTCAACACCTATACTTCTTTCTAGGTAAGAAACCTAGGGAATGGAGAAGACAGAGGCAATGAGAGTTGGACAGAAAAATTCTAATTCTTTTGACATCCTCTTAAGAGAAAAAACACACTAACAAGAGCAGTTCCCTGTTGTTCATTTGAATAAAAACTGGTGATCCTGTAGGCCACAAGAAATAGTCAAATTTTTTATAGCACTTTTTTTTTTTGGCCACTTCATTTATCCATATGGAGCATGCAAGACTAAGGTTTTATGTTTCTATTATCCACCAGGTCAATTCTAGTGAACAAAGTCTTCACTTACACCCCACTAAAAATTTGTATCCTTCATTATAACTATGAATCCTTTCTCATTGCGAAGATGCTAGGGTTTCTCTTTGGAAAAAATGCCAGTTCTGGATGCACGCTCCAGAACTACTTTAGTAACTTCAGAAAGTCTCAAAGACGTGCAATAGTGCTGTCATTTATGAGCAGTACATTTTTGCAACTCTGAACAAGGATTATAAGATTAAGTTCACGTTAATGAGCACCTTCTGAAAAATGGTAGCTGCTTTCTACAGACTGTGTAACAGAAGCTATTGTTCATTGTAAAAAAGACTGATTTTGGGAAGCGTTTCTGTTAAGAAACATACGTTAAAAGCTCTCACCCTGTCTCCTGTAATTCTTTAAATAAACTGAATTCAGAATACTTACCTAACCAGGTTGCAATAAGAACAGAATCGATTCCTTCTATGGGCTCACATATTCTAGCAACTACTGGATGTATTTGCTGTGACAGGTAGTACTGAGTATCAATGGTAAGACTCTCTTGCTTTTGCAACTGTTCCGGGGCATACGCTCGCTGGCTGGCACTGAGATCTGATCCATCCTAAGACAGGAGACACATATGACACAAAGTGTGAAAGAAAGTAAAAATCCACATTCGGTCTATACAAAGGATTATGCTTCAAACATTGTGTTATTTTAATGCAAAACTGTTACATGATCACTCTCTTTTGGTTGATTTATTACGCATCCGATATAAATCCAGCAGTATTTAAAAAAAAAAAAAAAAAAGTGCATTGCTGATGCTGGCATCAACCAGCAAGTTCAAGAATGTAAATCCAGCTTGTATTATTGCAGCCTACACGTGCAAATCAGTAAGAGTAGACAGAGTAAACAGTCCCATCTGTCAATTCTGAAATGCACAATGAAAACACATTGTAACCATCAGCCCAGTTAAAAATACACGGAGGGCATGCATTTTGGATTCACTTTGTACTAAACCAGCATTATCATTTTGCACAACAAGCAAATTCTAAGCCGTGGATATCAAAACTATATCTGTTTTGTTAGGAAATTTAGATTCTTTGATTCTATAAAGAAACAAATAGAATGAACGGTCAGAGAACGGACCATCGTTCATTGGCATGCAAATAAACGACAGAGGCAATAGCATTAATTTGAAAGAGCAAATTCTGAAATACTTGGAAATACTGAAATAAACACATGGTGACATCGCAAGCCAAGAGAGAAACACCACTCAGAGGTTAGAATAAACATTACATTCTTCTCCAACTTGAAAGAGGGAGAAGGAGAAAATAATTCAACTAGGGAAGGCAATAATTAAATTGAAAACAGCATTCATGGAGGAATTAAGTACCAACTCTAAGAAGATGGTACTCTTCTGGAAAATGTAATTCATGCCGTCTGTAGAATCATATTCCCAGTCCAGACCTACACTTGAATTTTTTTTTTTTTAATGTGTGTCAAAAATCTTAAGATATAGATAAGAAGTATTTTAGCAAGCATTCAGTATCAGAAGTAAACTTTAAGGGGTGTGGGGGATAGAGAGAGTACCACAGCTTGTTTTTTGCTAAGTACAGTCTCTTTTTTTCCCCTTCTTTTTTTACAGCAAAATAAAATTAATGCATTCACATATGACACCTTCATTTTTCAGTTAAGGCGAGCTCCTGGCTTCAATAAGGTCAACAACCATGGACTGAAAACCCATCACTAATAAAGACAGACTGCAAGCCATTGGTCCCTCCTACTCCTTTCAGACAACTTAGTATTCAGAACAAAATTAATTTAGACTATTCAGCTCATCCAGCTGCTTTGCGAAAATAATTACAATGCAATTCCTTCAGCTCCCTTCTTTCAACAAGTACATTCTTCTCTTGTATTGTGCCATTGCTCAGCCGTACCCATGGCCCAGCTCTCATAAGTCTTGGCAGTTTCATCACGCCAGGCTGAGAACTCTCAATTAAATAAAAAACAGTATCTTTCAGTTTTTGATGAGGAAGAACCTCAAATAGTGTTCCACCATAGAAGTCACATTCTGAAGCTCATCAGTTTGGCGCAAGAGATTCCTTGGTCCATTTAATCCACCCTGTGCTTTTCTTTTTTAATAGCACATTCAAAGCGGAGCATGTATTTGTGAGATCATGATAAGCATCTATAGGATAAACACCTGCAAACACAAAGTTGCTCAAACTCGCCAGTCTATCCAAGAGAAGTCCTGCCACATCTAATGACTATGAATTGAAAAGACACAGGTTGACATTTAAAGAACAATGACACTATTCAACCACCACCACCAAGTAGTTTTCCAAGAATGACAGGTTCTTCACCACCAGAATTTTCTTCTCCTTAAAATGACGACTAGATATTTTCCTTAAAAATAAGTTCTAGTTCCAAACAGAAATTAATTCAGGGAAATTTTATCAGCCACTATATGGAAACAGTCAGATGAGCTGAGCTGATCACAATGGTTCTTTCTGGATCTATAAAACTAAATTTAGTACAAGAAATTGGCTATTTTAGACTATAACATTCAGGGAAATTTTATCAGCCACTATATGGCAACAGTCAGATGAGATGAGCTGATCACAGTGGTTCTTTTTGGATCTATAAAACTAAACTTAGTACAAAAAATTGGCTATTTTAGACTATAACATAATCTTGCTACAAAGAAACACCAAAACATTTTTTCCAGGAGTTGAGTTCGTTTTCTTTGCAATCTCTCAAAACAATACCTAGTATTTAGCTATAAATAAAGACATTTTTACCTGACAAATGATATATGACACTGTGTCTCCTGCCTTCACCTTTCGGCCTCCTTGAGAGTTTATCCACATGGCAACATGCACATGTGGCAAGCTTTTTTTGTCAGGGTAATCCTGTGGATCTTTTGTCAATGCCTAAGAGATCAAAGGAGGAAACAGAAACATAACTGTGAGGGAAGTATTTTACTTCAGTGTTGGACAACTCGGAACTTTAAAAGACAAGATTACACAGTAGCTATCTTCACCCATCTAGTATTCACAAGTACGTTTGCAACACAAAAATCTAAGACAAAAAAATTGTAAGAAAGGTATTTTCCAGACATTAAGGTCTAGGTACCAGTCCTTCATACTTCAAAAATATTATTAATAAAATAAGAGGATGCTTTTACAGTTACTGTCTGAAGAATGCATTATATTAAAAGCACAACAGTTCAAAACAGTTACAGATATAATGCAATTGTTTTAAAATTAAACTAAATTGAAGATAAAAAATCACGCAAAATATAAAAATACAGCCAGAGATTATTCTCTTACCCCTGCACCAGTTCAGGTCATAAAGTAAATACGAATATCAAGTAGTTGAGTGTGTTTAACAAGCTCTGTAGCAAGAGGATACAACTGGATTAAAATATTTCCATGTATCTCATGCTACTGAAATTCCACAGTGAGGTTTTCCTTTACATAAAGTAAAATTCAACATTTAAATATTTACCAGTATCTCAATTCTTAGGAACAACTTATACATTTGACTTAATAGTGAAATGAATAATTTATTTTTTTCCAAAGTAGTAAAACAGAGGAACATTCAGCATTTAAAGTTAAAATTATTCCATATATATCTTTTACTGGAATACTAAGTACTCTTAGAGTATTTGCAATCGCAACATTGTTGGTTTTTTTTTTAAGTCAATCATAAAAATCACTGATTTCTTTAATACTCATATGACAAGACGAAAACATTTCTTAACTGATTGATTAACACAGTCTTACAGAGCAGAGAGATGTCCAGCTGGCAAAAAAAAAAGTCTTTGGATGGAGCAAATTTGGAAAATCTCTTCTATCAGAAGCATGAGAGAGGCATGCAGAGAGATGTCCAGCTGGCAAAAAAAAAAAGAAGTCTTTGGATGGAGCAAAATTGGAAAATCTCTTCTATCCAAAGCACGAGAGAGATACGTACTATGCAATTCACTAGTGAAACAAGGCCCTAGCTGGGGAGAGAGGTTTTTGAAGTTAAATGTACCAGTTTCATTGAGGATTCATAAAAATAAACCAAAACAACAATGCTGTTTGCTAAAACTCCTGTAGATAAAGTCAGGTATTTTACTTCTTGCTACAGGAAAGTCTTGAATGAGATCTCAAAATGACTATCAGCTTTCTTTATGGAGCTCTGAAGGGAAACAAACTAACAATAGTCTGCTTTTATGTAAGTTTTCTAGAAAACAGAACGTTTGATTCTTTTCCATTGCATTCTTCATTTTATGCATTTTCAACCTGAAATATAAGATAACAATTCAGGAGAAAAGTTCTCCTGAAAGCAGGAGCTATCATGTCATTCTCAAAGTGCAGCACCAGTGAGGGAGACAGCAGGATGGGACAAGACACAAAGTTATTATTTTGAGGAAGCAGGACTGGCCTCCAGCCCCACAAGGAATTTTTAATCATACTGTAGGATCTTTGCTGTATGTTCCATGCTATTCAGTGTCTAATAAAACCCCTGATATTTCACAGCATCATAAGGATTAAAAAAGATTTTTGTCAGCAGTCAGTATCTTCAGGAACGGTAAAGTTTTTCTGAGACAGAAAAGAGCTGTGATAATTTACCTTGTTTATTTCAAACTGATTTACTGGGACCTGGCCGTTGATCACATTTTCTCCAATTTCTATGAGCCGCCGTTGAATATTTTCCACGATTATATCTCGGGGCTGATCAGAAAGAATCTGACCAATTATATAGCTGTAAAAACAGTCCAGAAATGAAGAAAAGTTTAAGACATGCAAAGCAAAACCATTACAACAAACACAATCCTCTCTTCCCCTGGGTTGCCACTAGAATTTAAAGAGCCTGAGCGAGGATGAAGTCTGATAGAAAATTTATAGAAATTTGCCAGGATATTTCATGTTGTGTTTTATTTATTTACTTGTTTTACTAAAAGCAAATTATTGCAAATAGTTCTAATGTTAAACAGTGATTTGGAATTGTTAAATGCAACTGGTTTCTATTTTCTGCTCCCATTTAATTTTGCCATTTATTATTTCATAGCAGGTATCTTAAGATGGGGGAGAAGAGAACATATCAAGTAAGCAAAGTGTTGCCTATTTCTGTAAAATGTGGTTGGAAGATCTGCCAGCTGCAGAAGAGTTAGTCACTAAAGAACACTCTCAAACATTTGTATAGCTTTAATTACTAATACATTCCTAACTTGGAAAAATTTGCTTCTATTATGATGCATCTTTTCTTAGAAAATGCAAGTCTTAAGAACAGTAAGCGTGTGGTGTATTTTTACAGATGTAAAAAAGTATTCATTTTTTGATACATTTGGACCACAATTTATTTAAGTTCTCAAGAGGCAGTACGTAATGTGAGTCAGCCCCAGATGACCACCTATCCATCCACTACATTTTTCTTTCTGCAGTGCTAAATGTTATTACCTCTATTGAATTTAATTACCAAAATGCCCTGTGCAATGACAATTAATAAATCATCAATCTTATATCCATCAAAATGAAGTATCAAAACAGTCTTAGTTGCAAAATGGAAGAGAAACAGTCTTTGGGGAAAGGATCATCTCCTCAGGCTGCACCGACTGCACTTCCAGCTTTATTAAAGGATACTGAAAGAGCTGACCACCAGCTTCTTTAACCATCTTTGAAAAAAAATAAAAAAAAAATAAATCTCTGACTTAAAACCTGTGACTCCAAATGCTGATAGCACCTCCCATTTTCACAAGATTTTCAGCTGTGGTTTATTAAACCGCATATACAAAATCACAACTACTCAAATGCACGGCTTCCACAGGAGATGCAGAAACAGATTGTGAAATTGGAGACATTCGGACTTGCCCAAGGATGATCTGCTACCAAAGCCAACATGCAACGTTCTCACCATCTCCTACAAAAATCAGTTAAGAAGCCCTAATGCTGGTGTTAGCTACCAATCTGCACCCTTCAAGAAACAGCCACGTGGTATCAAACGTTTATGAAGCACGTACTCTTTGATACAGAGCAAAAACGACAATGCCATAAAGAAACTCACTTTCCAGTCTCTTTTGCAAGATCACACCAGTCTCTTCGGACTATATCCAATCCTTTCAGTTCTTGTTTAGTTACATATTTCCCATCTCCTGTTGGTTCCACGGTCAGAGCAGCGTATTTCTTCTTCTTTAACAGCAGCAAGGACTTAAAGACTCCATCAATATCGATTTCCAACAATTTATACAGCTTGTTCACTTCACTTTTGATCTGCGAGTGCATTGACATTAAAACCAAATGCAATACCTTAGTAACTGTGGACAAATTTAACTTCCATATAGAGATGCATCATTCTTAAGTTTTAAAACAAGAAACATTACACACTATGTGTTTGCATACACATTTTAAAGACTCATCAGATATCACTAGTCGTGAAATTAAATGCATGTTAGTAACTATGAGATATTATTAAAATTAAGGTTTGTCCATTGGCTTCTTCAAGATTTACAGCTGGGTATATCTAACTCCCTAAGAGAATTAAGCAGGGCAGAGAAGCATGGGACTGAATGTGACCTGGCAGATAACTGACTCCAGCCCATTTCACTAGGGCAGCGACTCCATCAAGCCTCTCACATAAATAAAGCAAACAAGGGATTTCGGTGTAGGGATCCACTTACTAGGAAAACATAAGAGATGGTTACTTAGACAGAATAGGGAAATTGCTTTATAAAAAAAGGTGCCTTGCAAAGATGCTTTTTTTTTTTCCTTTTCTTTTTCCCCCCCTAAACCAGGGAGGGGAGAGAGAACTATGACTGCAGTCCAGAGCTCTGTGTGTCTTATGTTCAGGAAAAATATGCACAAATGGGCCACTGTTTATTTATACCCTTCCCCACAATTTCTACAGCCCAGTTTCTTTGAGAGGCAAAGATGCCTTTTTTTTTTTTTACAGACAGGCTGTGTCTTATCCACGTACAAAAGCTTGAAATTGCATTTGATGTGTTGCCATAACACAGCACCAAATACCAAGTTGCTCCACACCTCGTACCTCTGGTCTAAGAGGACAGAGGTGCAACAC
>NW_015090895.1:342703-381285 GCF_001431845.1 Calidris pugnax | reverse complement strand
CTTTGCGAAAATAATTAGAATGCAATTCCTTCAGCTCCCTCCTTTCGACAAGGACATTCTTCTCTTGTATTGGGCCATTGCTCAGCCGTACCCATGGCCCAGCTCTCATAAGTCTTGGCAGTTTCATCACGCCAGGCTGAGAACTCTCAATTAAATAAAAAACAGTATCTTTCAGTTTTTGATGAGGAAGAACCTCAAATAGTGTTCCACCATAGAAGTCACATTCTGAAGCTCATCAGTTTGGCGCAAGAGATTCCTTGGTCCATTTAATCCACCCTGTGCTTTTCTTTTTTAATAGCACATTCAAAGCGGAGCATGTATTTGTGAGATCATGATAAGCATCTATAGGATAAACACCTGCAAACACAAAGTTGCTCAAACTCGCCAGTCTATCCAAGAGAAGTCCTGCCACATCTAATGACTATGAATTGAAAAGACACAGGTTGACATTTAAAGAACAATGACACTATTCAACCACCACCACCAAGTAGTTTTCCAAGAATGACAGGTTCTTCACCACCAGAATTTTCTTCTCCTTAAAATGACGACTAGATATTTTCCTTAAAAATAAGTTCTAGTTCCAAACAGAAATTAATTCAGGGAAATTTTATCAGCCACTATATGGCAACAGTCAGATGAGATGAGCTGATCACAGTGGTTCTTTTTGGATCTATAAAACTAAACTTAGTACAAAAAATTGGCTATTTTAGACTATAACATAATCTTGCTACAAAGAAACACCAAAACATTTTTTCCAGGAGTTGAGTTCGTTTTCTTTGCAATCTCTCAAAACAATACCTAGTATTTAGCTATAAATAAAGACATTTTTACCTGACAAATGATATATGACACTGTGTCTCCTGCCTTCACCTTTCGGCCTCCTTGAGAGTTTATCCACATGGCAACATGCACATGTGGCAAGCTTTTTTTGTCAGGGTAATCCTGTGGATCTTTTGTCAATGCCTAAGAGATCAAAGGAGGAAACAGAAACATAACTGTGAGGGAAGTATTTTACTTCAGTGTTGGACAACTCGGAACTTTAAAAGACAAGATTACACAGTAGCTATCTTCACCCATCTAGTAGTCACAAGTACGTTTGCAACACAAAAATCTAAGACAAAAAAATTGTAAGAAAGGTATTTTCCAGACATTAAGGTCTAGGTACCAGTCCTTCATACTTCAAAAATATTATTAATAAAATAAGAGGATGCTTTTACAGTTACTGTCTGAAGAATGCATTATATTAAAAGCACAACAGTTCAAAACAGTTACAGATATAATGCAATTGTTTTAAAATTAAACTAAATTGAAGATAAAAAATCACGCAAAATATAAAAATACAGCCAGAGATTATTCTCTTACCCCTGCACCAGTTCAGGTCATAAAGTAAATACGAATATCAAGTAGTTGAGTGTGTTTAACAAGCTCTGTAGCAAGAGGATACAACTGGATTAAAATATTTCCATGTATCTCATGCTACTGAAATTCCACAGTGAGGTTTTCCTTTACATAAAGTAAAATTCAACATTTAAATATTTACCAGTATCTCAATTCTTAGGAACAACTTATACATTTGACTTAATAGTGAAATGAATAATTTATTTTTTTCCAAAGTAGTAAAACAGAGGAACATTCAGCATTTAAAGTTAAAATTATTCCATGCATATCTTTTACTGGGATACTAAGTACTCTTAGTATTTGCAATCGGAACACAGTTGTTTTTTTTTTTAAGTCAATCATAAAAATCACTGATTTCTTTAATACTCATATGACAAGACGAAAACATTTCTTAACTGATTGATTAACACAGTCTTACAGAGCAGAGAGATGTCCAGCTGGCAAAAAAAAAAAGAAGTCTTTGGATGGAGCAAAATTGGAAAATCTCTTCTATCCAAAGCACGAGAGAGATACGTACTATGCAATTCACTAGTGAAACAAGGCCCTAGCTGGGGAGAGAGGTTTTTGAAGTTAAATGTACCAGTTTCATTGAGGATTCATAAAAATAAACCAAAACAACAATGCTGTTTGCTAAAACTCCTGTAGATAAAGCCAGGTATTTTACTTCTTGCTACAGGAAAGTCTTGAATGAGATCTCAAAATGACTATCAGCTTTCTTTATGGAGCTCTGAAGGGAAACAAACTAACAATAGTCTGCTTTTATGTAAGTTTTCTAGAAAACAGAACGTTTGATTCTTTTCCATTGCATTCTTCATTTTATGCATTTTCAACCTGAAATATAAGATAACAATTCAGGAGAAAAGTTCTCCTGAAAGCACGAGCTATCATGTCATTCTCAAAGTGCAGCACCAGTGAGGGAGACAGCAGGATGGGACAAGACACAAAGTTATTATTTTGAGGAAGCAGGACTGGCCTCTAGCCCCACAAGGTATTTTTAGTCATACTGTAGGATCTTTGCTGTATGTTCCATGCTATTCAGTGTCTAATAAAACCCCTGATATTTCACAGCATCACAAGGATTAAAAAAGATTTTTGTCAGCAGTCAGTATCTTCAGGAACGGTAAAGTTTTTCTGAGACAGAAAAGAGCTGTGATAATTTACCTTGTTTATTTCAAACTGATTTACTGGGACCTGGCCGTTGATCACATTTTCTCCAATTTCTATGAGCCGCCGTTGAATATTTTCCACGATTATATCTCGGGGCTGATCAGAAAGAATCTGACCAATTATATAGCTGTAAAAACAGTCCAGAAATGAAGAAAAGTTTAAGACATGCAAAGCAAAACCATTACAACAAACACAATCCTCTCTTCCCCTGGGTTGCCACTAGAATTTAAAGAGCCTGAGCGAGGATGAAGTCTGATAGAAAATTTATAGAAATTTGCCAGGATATTTCATGTTGTGTTTTATTTATTTACTTGTTTTACTAAAAGCAAATTATTGCAAATAGTTCTAATGTTAAACAGTGATTTGGAATTGTTAAATGCAACTGGTTTCTATTTTCTGCTCCCATTTAATTTTGCCATTTATTATTTCATAGCAGGTATCTTAAGATGGGGGAGAAGAGAACATATCAAGTAAGCAAAGTGTTGCCTATTTCTGTAAAATGTGGTTGGAAGATCTGCCAGCTGCAGAAGAGTTAGTCACTAAAGAACACTCTCAAACATTTGTATAGCTTTAATTACTAATACATTCCTAACTTGGAAAAATTTGCTTCTATTATGATGCATCTTTTCTTAGAAAATGCAAGTCTTAAGAACAGTAAGCGTGTGGTGTATTTTTACAGATGTAAAAAAGTATTCATTTTTTGATACATTTGGACCACAATTTATTTAAGTTCTCAAGAGGCAGTACGTAATGTGAGTCAGCCCCAGATGACCACCTATCCATCCACTACATTTTTCTTTCTGCAGTGCTAAATGTTATTACCTCTATTGAATTTAATTACCAAAATGCCCTGTGCAATGACAATTAATAAATCATCAATCTTATATCCATCAAAATGAAGTATCAAAACAGTCTTAGTTGCAAAATGGAAGAGAAACAGTCTTTGGGGAAAGGATCATCTCCTCAGGCTGCACCGACTGCACTTCCAGCTTTATTAAAGGATACTGAAAGAGCTGACCACCAGCTTCTTTAACCATCTTTGAAAAAAAATAAAAAAAAAATAAATCTCTGACTTAAAACCTGTGACTCCAAATGCTGCAATGACAATTAATAAATCATCAATCTTATATCCATCAAAATGAAGTATCAAAACAGTCTTAGTTGCAAAATGGAAGAGAAACAGTCTTTGGGGAAAGGATCATCTCCTCAGGCTGCACCGACTGCACTTCCAGCTTTATTAAAGGATACTGAAAGAGCTGACCACCAGCTTCTTTAACCATCTTTGAAAAAAAATAAAAAAAAAATAAATCTCTGACTTAAAACCTGTGACTCCAAATGCTGATAGCACCTCCCATTTTCACAAGATTTTCAGCTGTGGTTTATTAAACCGCATATACAAAATCACAACTACTCAAATGCACGGCTTCCACAGGAGATGCAGAAACAGATTGTGAAATTGGAGACATTCGGACTTGCCCAAGGATGATCTGCTACCAAAGCCAACATGCAACGTTCTCACCATCTCCTACAAAAATCAGTTAAGAAGCCCTAATGCTGGTGTTAGCTACCAATCTGCACCCTTCAAGAAACAGCCACGTGGTATCAAACGTTTATGAAGCACGTACTCTTTGATACAGAGCAAAAACGACAATGCCATAAAGAAACTCACTTTCCAGTCTCTTTTGCAAGATCACACCAGTCTCTTCGGACTATATCCAATCCTTTCAGTTCTTGTTTAGTTACATATTTCCCATCTCCTGTTGGTTCCACGGTCAGAGCAGCGTATTTCTTCTTCTTTAACAGCAGCAAGGACTTAAAGACTCCATCAATATCGATTTCCAACAATTTATACAGCTTGTTCACTTCACTTTTGATCTGCGAGTGCATTGACATTAAAACCAAATGCAATACCTTAGTAACTGTGGACAAATTTAACTTCCATATAGAGATGCATCATTCTTAAGTTTTAAAACAAGAAACACTACACACTATGTGTTTGCATACACATTTTAAAGACTCATCAGATATCACTAGTCGTGAAATTAAATGCATGTTAGTAACTATGAGATATTATTAAAATTAAGGTTTGTCCATTGGCTTCTTCAAGATTTACAGCTGGGTATATCTAACTCCCTAAGAGAATTAAGCAGGGCAGAGAAGCATGGGACTGAATGTGACCTTGCAGATAACTGACTCCAGCCCATTTTACTAGGGCAGCTACTCCATCAAGCCTCTCACATAAATAAAGCAAACAAGGGATTTCGGTGTAGGGATCCACTTACTAGGAAAACATAAGAGATGGTTACTTAGACAGAATAGGGAAATTGCTTTATAAAAAAAGGTGCCTTGCAAAGATGCTTTTTTTTTTTCCTTTTCTTTTTCCCCCCCTAAACCAGGGAGGGGAGAGAGAACTATGACTGCAGTCCAGAGCTCTGTGTGTCTTATGTTCAGGAAAAATATACACAAATGGGCCACTGTTTATTTATACCCTTCCCCACAATTTCTACAGCCCAGTTTCTTTGAGAGGCAAAGATGCCTTTTTTTTTTTTTACAGACAGGCTGTGTCTTATCCACGTACAAAAGCTTGAAATTGCATTTGATGTGTTGCCATAACACAGCACCAAATACCAAGTTGCTCCACACCTCGTACCTCTGGTCTAAGAGGACAGAGGTGCAACACCTCAAAACATCACACACTTTCAACAACAAACTTGGGTTCTAGTACACATTCACCCACCTACTGGCTTGGCTAAGAATTTTTCTTGCATTTTTCTTTCTTCGTACATTTTGATTTTACTTTCTTCTGCAGAATATATGCATATCATTCCTCAGACATCCTGTTTTGTCTTCATGTGTTTTACTTTTCATTTTCTTTCCTCTACAATTTTGTTTCCCTCTTAGATTTTACTATCTCCCTGTCCACTCCTACTCCTCCGTGAATTCCAGTTCTCTTGGCAGTGACCAGCAACTATGAACTATCCTTTTCTTTGGCCTCACTGAAGTTTTATATAAATGAAAGTTCTTTTGCCACCTAACACATACCGGCCCTGAGACAGGAACAGTATTGCAAGCGTAAAATCACATTGGTTTTCTATATAGCTTTGGGCCCACATTACCAGTTTTAACCAAAATTTTCCTTATAGATTTTCCATACATATATCTCTATGTGTGTATATTTAATTCTTCTTACTTAGATCTCCATTTTTCCTATTGAGAAACTATCAATACTTTTAGTAATCTGTGTCTATCATTAGGAGTTTTATATCCCTTGTATATTTATAAATTATGAAGGACATCATGAGGCAAAACCATTTTGCCAGAGGTTAATGTTTTGTTCGTTAAGGCAAAACAGTCAAACCATTCCCCCAAACATTTTTCTCCTATTTCTTAAACTCTTTTCAATTTTTTTTTACATCATACTAATCAAGTGCTTAGAAGGCAGCAGCAGTGCGGTACTGAATGCACCAGCAAATGTGATTCACAAGGATGCGCAGAAAGTGAGAAATGCATGAAATTCTGCTGAGTAATGTCTAAAAGGGGCATGAATTTAAATAATGGGGGATAAAAGGCAGAAATGAAAACACCCAGAAACCTGTCAGACAAGGCATTAGATGGGAACATTCAGGAAGATGATGAGTGAATTCTTTCCAATAGAAAAATAAAATTAATCTCTTGGAGGAATACTTGATTGCTGAATACAACCAGTAGATTCACACTTCATCAGAACAGGGGTACGTCCGCTAACTGCTCACACAGTAATTGTTTGCATTAAACTTGTGTGCCTTCCATACGGTCTACATTACAGCAAAAGTATGAATGCAATCTCAATATCCCTCATCTCTGAACAGGAAATTTTGGGAAAGAAATTATTATGCGATAGAACAGTGACATTTCATTAGAGCGCTCCTCATCAACTAATACAATTCTCTATCCTCAAAATTGTTTATACGAATTATGAAAAATGAGGAAAACCTAAATGACAGAAGTGCAAAAAAGTCTCTCTCACTTTCTTGAGGAATAAACAAACAAACAAGAAACACAAGAACCACTTTTTTGTGCCACAGAAGGAATATTGAGAACCCCAGCTTTCACAACTGCAATGCTAAGTTTGACTATGTGCTTACTTACAGACTTACGTTTATTCACTTTTAAAATCAAGCACACAATATGAAAACATAAATCAAAACAGGTCTGTCTTAAAAAACAAACAAACAAGTGATATAGGACAGAAGTACATGGGATAAAAAAGCCTAAGATTTGCCTCTTTAATGATTCTTTTTACCATGCGGCAAGTTCAAAACCCCACCTATTCTCTCAGCAAACCTGAATCAAAGTCAGATTTATTTAACCTATGATGATGATTCTGTCAGACTTTATAAAAATTATTATTTAACTATTCCTCTGTAACACTTAGGCAGCAAATGGGAGTACAGGGATGAAAACCAAACCAGAATGAAAACACAGACATACACACACACACACAGCCAGAGTAAGAGTAAAGTTTCTTATACAGTATACACACTTGAAATTGTATATGGCCTTGCATGTGGCAAACAAAAAAGAGAGATTTTTTTCTTCTATGCCATCAGCCCTCCCGACACTTGGCTGTGACATCCAAGATATTATTCCCTTTTTTCCATGCTCCCAAGATGCATCTACTTCTCAAAGTACCAACTTAGCATGGAGGCAGAAGTATTCTAAAAAATAACCCAGAATCACTCTTGCCTTAAAATTACATGACTTTTGTTTAATACTAAACTGAAAAAACCTCACATTTCCTTTGTGTCTTTAGAGCTTCCATAGCTCTCATTTTCATGCCACTTTCTTTCATCTTTCAAAAACTGCTTCTCCCACATCTTTTCTTTAAAATGTTCTGAAACACTTCTCTGCCACTATTTCAGAGAGCCACAAAACTTCCACATCGTCAGTTGCCAACTGCTAATCAAACACATCTCTTCCATATCTAGTATACCTTGGGAATTAATATATGAATTTACCACTGGAAAACTAATGGCACATACAGCATAATGCCTACTATGTAACTAAACAAAGTTAAACTGATAGATATCTCTCATGTCAAAACAAAAATCATTAAAACCGAAACAGTGTTCATGTTGTAACTGCAATGTACAATTCTTCCACATTAGTTCTGTGTTGGCTTACCAAGTATTTAGATAGTCTCCTGGTAACTTAGGATTGATTTAAAAGTTTATAATACAATGAAATATTTCATTTTAATTTAATCCTTTTAAAAAATGCACAGAGTAGCTACACTTGAAGATAGGGCACTCTGAGTTTTACTATTCCGTAGCTTCCATAAATGATCTAGTTCTTCTTCCTCTATTCTCTGCTTATGCCACAGAATCCTCTCTTAATACTCTTTGCTCCACTCCCAGTGTTACAACTTAGGCATGTAGGAAAGCTTTAAAAAGGAAAAAAAATTCCTTACCTTGTTTCCCAGCTTGAAGACCTCATCCAAATTGGTGCTATTAGTGTTTATCATAATGGAATCTGTGTCTCCATAAATCACTTCAAGGTTCATCTAAACAAAACAAATTGCTTTGAAAAACAAACCAAAACCACTCCATGTCTTTAAAATCCCAATTCATTTTCAAGATTCAAAAAGATTGTTGTCCATATATTATCCCTTAAATATTAAATAGCAGAAAAATATGAAGTAAGCTTTTACTCAGATGTCCGTACATTTCTTTAAGACATATTTGAACTTAAAGAGAATAACGAAACTTAAACCATTGATATGTTTTAAAAAAAAATAAACCACTCTTCAGTTGCAAATATACTATAAGTAGTTAAAATTTTACTAACTGAATGACAGTGCATAAGTCTAATCTTGAGCAGGAATCATTTTCAAGATTCAAAAAGATTGTTGTCCTTAAATACTAAAAAGCAGAAAAATATGTAGTAAGCTTTTACTCAGATGTCCATACATTTAAGACATATTTGAATTTAAAGAGAATAATGAAACTTAAACCACTGATATGGTCTAAAAAAAAAATAAACTACTGTTCAGTTGAGTATATAATATAAGTAGTTAAAGTTTTACTAACTGAATGACAATGCATAAGTCTAATCTTGAGGAACAGCAGGATTATTAATCAGAAACAACTTTGGACTGCTACAACACAACAAAGATCATTTAGGATGCTGGACAAATTCAGGCTATTTAGATAAGATATTTAGCCAATATGCCTGAAAGGTAATATTACAGTCAGGTATCCAATCCCATCTGTAGCCATCACAACACTATTGCAAAAAGTAATTCTGGATTGAAAAACAAAGAATACTTAGATACTCCATTACAAACAAATCTGGTGAAAGTGTTGGCTAGTGGATCCAGTAATTGAGAATACCACAGTACTGTCCAGATTAGGCTGCTCTTCTTACACTTTTTCAGATTATGTATGTGGCTTCATATTTCCATATTGCCATTCCCATATTTTTTTTCTGTTGTAATCTCATTTCCTGTGTTAGTTCTCCCCTGGGCAGTAGATCTTTTGGGGTACAAGACTGTCCTTTTGGATAAGGATCTTGCTACTACCAACCACAAGTTTTGTATCCCCAGATTGAACTACTGAACAATTACACCTGGAGATGAAGGCGAACACCTACTTGAATCCTTCTCTCTGACTAACACTCTGCCCTTCGTATCATATCTCATTCTGATCCTTGTAACAATTCAAATGCCCTACTTGGAAAAGATTGTGTTCAAACACCAGCCAGAGTGCCATAATACTCTGGGATAATAGAGCAAACTCTAGACAAATTGAAGCACATAAAAAAGCCTGAGGTGCATATGAAAGGAATAGCAAGGAAGAAGGTGAAAAGAAAAATTGTCAATACCAGTAAATATCACCAAAAATTGGGCAAATGCATCCAATTACATAATGTTAACTTGAAAAAATGAAAACCTGATGTCTTCAGTGGTGAAAAATCAATGCAGCTGTAAAACCTGCAGCATGGCTATGTCCATGTTAAACTCCATATAGTCAAAAAACCACCCCATGGCAGAGTTTAAAGGATGCCAAAAAATAAACCATAATAAAACACTGGAACACATGGTGTAACAGGACTATGAGTAAACTCTAATTAGCACTGTTGCTAATTTGCTTGAAACAGTCACACATAGGCTTCAAGCAGGGGCCAGATCATATCTGTGGTAGGGAAAGAAAAAAAGCTATAATCCATTAGGAAGGATTACATTTGTAAACCAGGCATCCTAAGAAGTGATTTCAGGTCTGTTTGGGCTACAGTTCTCCTAGAATAAAAAAATTTCACCAGGTGTGCTCTTTAAGAGTTGTTGTTTAATGAAAATGCTCAGCATTACCTTTTGCACCATCTCCTTGGTATGCATCAAAATCTGAAATGAAAAAAATAATCAAAGATTAGCGTATGATATAATTACAAGCTAACACATGCAAACATATTCATTAGTTGCTAACTCCAAATGCTCTCACCTTTCAAAACAAAGCAAACCACCTCTCTCCTGGCAACACACAGTCACCTCAATACTCCTATTACATGAGTAAATTCTCATCTGACCTTGTATTAATGCTATTATTAACTCCCCTAAAACAAGATTAAAACAAATCTCAAAATTGCATGTGCACACACACATTCTACCTTAGGAAAAAAAGAACATTGAATCAAACGCTCAAATAAAACTTAATCATGAAGTGCCAGAATTAAGCCTCTTTCAGTAATTTAGGTCAGCCGTCTCCTTCATATCCATCATCTTATCTCTTGATGTCATTGAATTTTTTCCCAAAAATGTCCAGTGCAGGCTGGATGGTGCTCACCCAACAAGAACCTAGTGAAAAGGTTGATTACCCTTGTAATCATCTTAAAATGGGTCATCAAAAATCAAACTCCGTAGGGAAACCAGAACTGGGACAAGGAGCTGGGACAGAGATAGGATACAGATGTTAAATCAATGGGCAAATCTGTGCGTAACCTGGTTTGTTCCTCAGCCAAGAGTGCATCTCAAGTTCCGTGAACACTCTGAATAGCAATTCTCTGAACCTTATAAATAGCTATAGAGACCTCACATGAGCAGGCTGCTGCTTCCACCTCTAACACTGGTCAGCATAGCAGAGAGGGGTGGAAGAACGTATCATCTGAAGCCACAGAAATGGCTGTAGCGCAGGAGAGACGAAGTAAAACTAGCTTGATCAACCAAATGAGGAGCTGATGCAGCAGCAAGGGCTTGGTGAAGTTTGCACAGCTGCATGAGAACCAACATCTGGTCTATTCCTTCACCCATTTGCTTTCTCCTCAGCATCCTGGTGCTCTGGCAGATTCCACTTGGTTACTCCCAGTTCCCTGGTTTCAGTCCTTTCCACCCCTACTCAGCATAAACCTCAGTTCTTTTTCATCTAATCCTGCTGCTCGTATACATATATACTTTTAATTTTTTTTAAAGAGAATTGCTTTGAACCACTTGTTACAGCAATGGATTAGAGTCTATTAAGTGAATCCGCAGAATTTGGTACTCTAGCTTTAAAGAGTCAGGCAAGACACTATTTTAACAGGTTTTATTAAATATAGCAATCTAGCCTAAGTTTTATTATTTTTCATACATTAAATTATATCACTCCTTGGCCATATTTGTCAAAAAGGCACAATTATGACTTGTAGCCAAGAAGCCCGTGACAGGGAGCTGAGCAGTAGAAATTAGCAGGGATAAGGAAAGAAAAAAAGCCAAGCAGGGAAGAGCTGGCCACGCTCAGTGGGGAAAAGGCCATCTTCAGGGAAACCTCATGACTTTCACAAAGCCAAGGAGCCTGAAATGAATCTGAGTCTTGACTGTCACAATATTGACGATTGCTATTGCAATTCCGAAACAAAGGCAAGGTGTCCACTTCTACATAACAGTAAACTAACAGGATGACAACACTGTCATCTCTTCAACATTATCAGCAAGTTTCTTTAATACTTCTGAACTTTTAGATAATCACAGTGACGAATACTAAAGTGTGATGATGCTCCAACTATGCTTTTTCAGTTTGTTTTGAATTATGCACCACAGAATTGCTCACCAAAAGCTATATCCCCCCAGCACTCTTAGTTTCACAATGTTTGACTTCACAAGTATTCTTTTTCAACATAGTTTCTGTTCAGATCCATTGTCTAGCCACTTTCATCTTCAAAGAGAAATTGCTGCACCTAAGGATGGACTCACTCTCCCGAAGTACAAAGACATGAACTAAGCAAACATAATATACCAATGCCTTCAGGGCACTTAAGGAAAGGTTAGGTTCCAAACCACGATGTAACTTTGACACAGCTGACTCACACTGAACGTCCTTATCAGCATTATTCCCCAAGCACATATGGATACCTATGAATTTACACACTCTGGGTCAAGTTCAAAACATCCAGTTGGTTTAAAGACCATCCACTGATGCTGCAAACTCGGGCAGTGTGATGCCTGAACTCTGCTGAAGCCCCAAAGTGCAAAAAACTCAGCTGGCCTCAATCTTCTATGTAGACAAAGACAAACAGGAAAATGGTGATTCTTAACTGCAGACCCACTCCAGGCTGTACGTGCTCAGACGCACCCAATTCCATTTTAATCAGAAGCTTAAAAAAAGATATTCCACTCCTATTCATCTCCTAGTGAGTGATTCAGACGGCACCACCCCAGCACCTTTTCATGGAGTTCTGAAATTATTCTAAAGACACCTATCACTGGTACATGACATCAAATTTCATATATAGAGTAATCAGAATTCCAGTTTTTTCACCCCCCCTTTCTCTCACTTATTAGCGAACACCCACAGAGGAAGGTTATACCTCTCTCTTAGTACTCCGAAAGCAAACAGGAATCCCTGAAACAAAATTTTAGAACTGGAAAGAGAACTGAAGAGTTTGCATGTAAAAGAAAAGAAAAGTCTACCATTTTTCCCTAAATAACCTCTGGCATCTTCTACTTCATTCTCTGAAATAACGTTATATATTAATAGTTTAAAGGACAGCATTTTTATTTTTTTTTAAATAGGATTATCCCCCTCCTAAAAAAAAAACCTGTCTGGCTGTGGAAAGACCATTTCTTAATTGTCTCTGAGGAGAGCAGTGGATGTAGGTAATAACAAGAGGGTTACAGACAAGTTAGCTTCATCAAGTGACTGGTATATGCTCGTGCTACCCATTCTGACAGGAGATCACTCCTAAGTGCCAACAGCTACAAAACAGAAGGTTATAAAGGCTTGCTAAATTCATTAATAAGGCAGTCGGTAGTTATCTGATTTCACAGCAACACCTGCATATTTATCTTCTCATTACCAATTGGATGATGGAATTTTTTTCAAGCACATTTCAAAAATCTGCCAACTTCAAGTGTAGAAAAAAAATAAACTTTGTAGTTAATTTTTCCCTTAACAAAGTACAGCTGTTGAGAATAATTGTTCAAGATCTTACCCTGTAATGTCAACTGCAGCAGAACAAAGAGTATTTAATTAGCAAATCTATCCAGTAATTCAACACCTATTATATAAAATGCCTTCGTGATTTTATTCAGGATAATTTGCTAAGAGGGTTATTACTGACATTCAGATGAAATTTAAAATTCCTACGCAAGTCGAGTCATAATAGCAGTAATGATCCCCCCAATCAGGAGATACTGTGTCACACAAGGTTCTTTTGCAGTGCAGCAGCCGATTTCCTGACTTCTTAATTCCTGGGCTCAGCTCGGCTCAGTGAGAGCCCTTCATGCCAATATTTCAGTCAGCAATACATCCTTAATGGGACTCTATTAAAAATACCTAGAATAAAAATGACTCTTTTTTTTTTTTTTTGGTTAAAAAGAATGACAGCACCGCTATCATATCAATCATTAGCAGTTTACCAGAAATGTACAGCAGAAGAAGGGAGGTTTATAGTGAGGCTGGGAAGACAGAAGAAAGAAGGAAGAGAATAGGAAAATTGTTACTCGGTAGTTTCCTTTTGCAAATAATATTGCACTGCTCATGAGAGCTGGATTGTCTCCTATTGCAGGCAATCCAAGTAGGAAGAATTAATTGCCTGGCAACCCATCTGTACAGCCGTGCCCCCTCCCCCCCAGCAAACATATACTTCTAAAAACCTGTGAACTTCTCAGCACAGTGAACATCTGTGAAATTCTATTTTAACTTTTTTCTTGTACCAGCAAGACTAGCAACACACATTCTCTCGCCCGTGAACTGAGAGTCAATATAAACCGAGAGATTGTAATTGTAGACAAGCATTGATCAAACTGCAAAATTCCCTGCCCTAATTTTACTCCAACTCACTAAATACTGAATTAAATGAGGATACAACTTAAGAAAGGGAATGATTAAAAATAAATAAATATACAAAAAACAGTGTTACCATTATCTATTACATCAAGTATTTTTAAATGTACTTTATTTAAAACCCACTAAAGAATACCTTCCAACAAGAGGATGCTTACGTGAGCTAAGCTAAGATAACCAAGTTAAAAAAAAAATGGGATAGGGCACAAAACCATCATGCTGATGCAAAGATACCTCCTGAAGAGACACAAATTTTCTGTAGATTCATGAGGCCATAGATGTGAAGGAACAGAAAGGGAGACTTTAGACCAGACTGAAAAGACTAACCAGAATAAATAGAAAAATATTGCACCAAAGTTGCATACCAAAAAAAACCTAAACCAACCAAACAAAAAAAATCACCGATGCTCAAGGAGAAAAACTAGAACTCTTAGGACTTTGGCAAAAACTGTATGTTGAAGACTACCTGTAGTTATCTAGTGCAGATCTGCTATTTGTTTTCCACCTCAGCTGCTACTTCTGCAATTACGTAGTAAGAAAATAATTCTGCTTAGTAATCAACTTTAGTAATTCTTATTATCCTCTGTTCCTCCCGTGACACAGAGGAACAAATGGGCAGGAAGAACTGTGTTCCAGTGTGTAACACCACTCACTAATCTACCTAAGTATTTCTGAACCTCTGTGTTTTTGCAACCTATTCATTAACTTTGCTAGTATTTTGTGGTAAGCAGCCTCTAGCACCGATAAACCGCAGCCACGGCACGCTGCAAAAAGATTTTATTAAGGAGGATTTTCAAAGAAAGTTTCTGTTGCTGGACAAAAAGGCACATGTGCCATAAGCAAAAGTGAAAGAAAGATGGAAGCCTTGTTTGCCACAAGGAACTGAAGCACTGAAATATAGCCTTTTCATTAGTTGATGGACTTAATTCAAAGAAGTTTGAGTGACCAAATTCAAGTAGTTAAAAAAATACGTTTGCTGCAAAGAGCTTTTATCAAGTATTTGCTTTACTCAGGCAATGCATTCGAAGTTACATTTCCCAAAAATCTGCACTCAGGAAATGTTAACAGCATCAGAAATAGATGTCACACTGCCAAAATTTTTTGTTCTAGTTTTTGGTTGGTTTTTTTTTTCAGAAACACTGAAAGTAACTGTCCATACTCAAGCCAACAAAGTTGACAGACATTAATACAATTTGGATAGATGCTGTGTATAAAACCAGAATTGGGTGGTGCACAAAGCCAAAGGGAGAATGATTCCAAGGGCTGATACAGTGTACACAAAAATCTAGAAATACACGTTTACGTGCCAACAAAAGATAGGATCTTCTACTTTACAAACAACAGAAAACACACAAAAAAAGGCAGCAATGGAAAACAAATGCTGAAAACAACAGAAATCACGTGTACCTTTGTCACACTTTGACAAGGAATGAAAAGATGACAGTAAAACACTGAAGATGATCATGTGAATCAAATCACAACTCAAAGACAACATTTGCCTGGTGCCAGAAACTAAAATTCTAGAGAATTTAAAGTATTTGTGGTTTCACTGACAAGAACAGGAAAAACAGAATTAATTCTTAAATTGTACAACTATTGGTTATCCTGCACAATATATTATGAGCCATGCTATACTAAAGTGAATTCTGCCTGTTTTGGAAAAGGCTATTTTGGTATTATAATGAAAGAAAAAACAATGAAACATACTCCTACAGCTTTGGACAAAAGTTTAAAAAAAACCCACCCCCGCAAAAAATTCTGTGTTGAAAATTCATTTAAAATCCTGGAAATGGAGAAACTGAGTGTTCAACAACAAAGTAGAACACTTGAGTGCTAACTACTGACCCAGTTCTGACCCCACTTGGTGTTCCCAGATAATGTCTGCGTGGATAACCAGCTGTGAAAGACATCCCTATGGCATGGGCATCTCCTAACCCTCTGGAGTCAGTAGCGGTCCTTCCAGAGATACCAAACACCAGAACCAGTGGTGGTTCCTAGAGAAGCACCAGGGCTCACAGCCCCCACCCACAGACTTATTTTTGTTCTGACCAACTCATTGAAAATTGAAAACCTAAAATGAATGGAGGAGCAGGGATTTTTTTTCCCCCGTTTCATTCCATGAAAAAGCAAGATCCGGAACACCTAAAACCCCTTGAAGAACACAGTACTCAAACCAATTTCAGCTCATTAACTCTTATGAATATTTTTTTATTTAAATCTATTAAATAAATCTATGCTTGATGAACATTTTGTATACTTAACTAGAAGATGCAACGGTAGCTTTGCTTGATAAGAAAACCTTTTGTGCATTTCAAGTACACTGTACTACATCAAAAGCCAACCGTATCATAAACCACAAATAAAACCACTTTAATAAGCACAAATATGACAAGCATAATTTACTATTTCCTAATAAAATCAAAACATGGGTTAAGTTATTCAATATTTAAATGTATACAGACAAGTATATCCTCCTTAGAGAAAACAGCAGCATTTGTTTCAGTGAAATGAACAAATATTTAGACAGAAAAGCTCTATTTCGCTTTGTTTCCCAAATTGAACTCGTTTAACACATTCAGCAGTAGAGAATCAGTCTTTCACTAGAAAAAATAAAATGACAAGAACAGTAAATAATTAAAATGTGTTACTTATAAACCAAGATCTCCTGTTCGGTGAGACAACTTACCATCCAGTCAAGGTTTAAAAAAGAGCACAGAGATTTTTCCTCCAAATAACAGCAAAATCTATTCCTGAGTAGGGAAGAATAACCATACTATCCTTCACATCAGGTTTAAGTTGAACTATAGTTTTAGAAATTATTCTTCAAATATATAAGCGTATCTCTCAATCTCTATCTAAGGTGATAGGAATGTAAGTACCGACTGTCTCATCTCCCAGATAAGTTACTCTCATAGCCATGTAACTAGAAGTCCTAGAGAAATCAGGGAGTATGTCTCAGAATCAATAGTGAAGACAGTTTGCCAAAAAGATCAAGTATTTCTGTAAACCAGAAAAAGAAATAAAGCCTATATTCTAAAGACTGAAAAATTTTTTTGAAGCTGTGGATAAACTCAGTGCACTATCCAAGATGATGACAAATTCCTTGAGAATCTAAATCTCCTCTCCCTTCTTTTTTTTCTTTTTTTTTTTACTAAAACGCAGAAAACAGACCCTCCTCCGTTATCTTCCAACTATTAAAGAAAATTTCATTACAAAAAAACAGGTGTGTTGAACATGGATTACTTCTCTAAGCTTTTCCTGGTCAGCACTTTTTAAGCAATAACCCCAACTTGTGTGCTTGGAGAAAAGAGAGGAGGGCTGGGGGAACACACGCAAGTGCCAAAGAGAAAAACAGATGCAGAAAACACTTCCTAACTGATGAGCATTCTGAAAAGAAAAGGGACATGTACTGACAAACCCAGCCTCTTTTTTAAAGAACCATAAGCATTTCGCAATAGATATAATGAACAGAGCAAGACAACCTCTGTCTAGATATAGGTACATTCACTGAAAATTATCCTGAAATTTTATAGGAGATGAGAGGACATGCTAGTCTTGGTAATGAATAGATTGTCTGTGAACACTATGTCCATCAAAAAAATCTTTGTTAAGTGGTTTGAACTGCTTTAAAACTGAACTATTCTTTCATCCTGTCTAAGTGGTTGTCTATCAAAGAAACATCTATTCAAATTCAGAAAAGTATTTTAGCCTCTAATTACCCTACAAAGAAAGTTCTCTTACCTAATTTCTTAAATGTCACGCAAGATTTTCATAAAGCATATAATTTTGTTTCATTAAATTAGATATATTTAGACAACACGACAGTTGTTTTTATAAAGTTGAACAATACTCACTCATCCTCCATGGCTGCACAGCTGGTGTCAATGGCAGGGTTTTGGTTTCTTATGTTCACGGACCTCCCATCGAGGGCCAAGAACTGCTTGGACAAGGCAGGATCCATCTGACTACATGGGACAAAATGATGTGTGCCAACAGGCTGCCCGACCTGGTAAGAAAAGCTTTAAACCAGGATTGATGGGGGTGGGAGCGCATGTCCATGAGGAAGTTGCAAACCACCATGGGAAGCAAAGGGTGGGGCATGATGTGAACAGGAAGGACCTCGTAATCAACAACAAAAGGCTGAAAGGGCTCCTGTTCAAGCATATGCTTGTAAATAAGGGAATGCCTACAGGACGGTCTTACGCTGAAAACTTTGCACTTTTTCAGGGCATCAGCAGGACTGGGTGCCTCTCGGAAAGGCCTGTGCACTAATGAACGTGGCATGGGGAAAAAAGAGGGGGAATCAGAAGTCTGATGTAGTTACAGGACTATGACTTCACTGGGATCATGGAAACGTGGGAGAAAACACGATGATCATGGGAGGTTCCCAAGGACTGGAAAAAAGCAGGTATCAAGCAGGTACCTTTCCTATGAAGACAGGCTGAGGGAGCTGGGATTGTTCAGCCTGGAGAAGAGAAGGCTCCAGGGAGACCTTATAGCGGCCTTTCAATATCTGAAGGGTGCCTATAGAAAAGCTGGGGAGGGACTCTATGCCAGGAAGGGTAATGATAGGACAAGGGGAAACGGTTTTAAATTGGAAGAAAAAAGATTCAGATTAGATATCAGGAAGAAATTTTTTACTATGAGGGTGGTGAGACACTGGAACAGGTTGCCCAGAGAAGCTGTGGATGCCCCATCCCTGGAAGTGTTCAAGGCCAGGCTGGATGGGGCTTTGAGCAACCTGCTCTAGTGGGAGGTGTCCCTGCCCATGGCAGGGGGGTTGGAACTCAATGATCTTTGAGGTCCCTTCCAACCCTAACCATTCTATGATTCTATGATCAAAGCTATCCTCAAGATGGGCAAGAAGAAGGAGATTCCAGGGAACCAGAGGCTGGTCAGCCTCAACTCAAGCCCTGGGAAAAAGTAACAACTGGGAAATGTAACAACTCATTGTGAGAACAACTGCTTTCCAGACACAAAGCATAAGAAGTTGCTTCAGGGTGGATTTACAAAGGGGAAGTCACGCTTCACCAAGCTGGTAGCTTTCTATGAAGAGGTGACTGGGTTGGTGGACAAGGGGAGAGAGCAGTGGCTGTTGTTATCTTTAGTAAGGCTTTCAACACTGCCTCTTACAGTACCCTCAAAGACAAACAGATGAAGTATGAGCTAGGTAAGTGGGCAGTGATGTGGACTGAAAAACGGTTGCACCACTGGGCTCAAAGTGTTGTGGTCAGCAGTGCATAGTCCATCTGGAGGCCAGTCCCTGGTGGCCTACCCCAGAGGTCGATAACTGGGTCCAACCCTGCTTAGTGTCTGTGTTAGTGACTCGGACAATGAGTGTACCCTCAGCAAGTCCACAGACAAGACAAAACAGGGAGGAGTGGCCACTATACCAGATGGGTGTGCTGCTGTTCAGAGGGACCTTGGCAGACTGGAGATGTCTCAGGACCTACCAGAACCTCAACAAGTTCAACAAAGGCAAATAGTAAGTCCTGCACCAGGGGAGCAATAACCACAGGGGGTAACCAGCTGGAAGGCAGATTTGCAGAAAAAGACCTGCTCATGCTGGTAGACACTAAGATGACCATGAGGCAACAACGCACCCTTGCAGCAGAGGGTTGCATGAGGTATGATGACCATGAGGCAACAACGCACCCTTGCAACAGAGGTGGCCTGGGCTGCATGAGGCAGAGCGTTGCCAGCAGATCTGAGGGAGGTGGTCCTTCCCTCTTTATGCAGCCCTGGTGAGACATATGTGGAGTGCTGTGTTCAGCTGAGCTCCCTGGTACAAGAAGGATGTGCACATGCTGGAGCAATTCCAGCACAGGACCAGGAACATAATTACAGGGCCTGGAGCATCTGTCATGTGAGGAGAGGCTGAGAGACTTGCACCTGGGACTACTTAGCCTGGCAGAAGAGAAAGCTAAGGGTAGGGTCTTCTCACTATCTGTACATACATGATGGTTGGGAGTAAAGATGACAGTGGTAGACTCTCCTTATTGGTGCCCAGTGAAAGGACAAGAAGTAATAGGCAAAATGGAATAATAATAATAAAAAAAAAAAATCCCCTGGAAGATGAAGTCTTGCATTATTTAAACACAAGCAAAAGCTTCCTTACTGTAAGGATTGCAGGTTGTCCAGAGAGGCTGTGGAATCTCCACGCTTAAGAGATACTCAGATCCCAACTGGACATGGTCCTGACCAACACTGAGCAGGGAGGGTTAAACTAGACAATCTCAAGAGGTGCCTTCCAACCTCAGATATTCTATGAATCTAGCATCCTGAAAGATCTATCCTTACATAAGCTTTACAGTTAATAGTAATTAGCTCAGATTGCATTGTACAAGTAACATTTTAAGAATCAAGTAATGTAAAACCATGCTTACCCCTCAACTAAGGGAACTTGGTACATGCAGTTTTGAGTCTTACGTAGAGCCAAGTCTGACAGAAGACATGATCTCCTGATACACAGACACCCTGAGGACTGACTCATCACCACCTTTGAGTTAGGTCATCTCCCTACTCCGAAGAAAATAAAACATTCTGAAAGCCTCCAAAATAATCTGTTTCAGATCTCATACACTGCAAGTCTCTCTGATTAAGGAAGAAGAAGTCCCGGTACATTCAAGCTTCCTAACTATACTGGGATGTTCAGGTTTCCACTGACCTACTGAAATGCAAAAGCTGAGAGATCAGGTGTATACAGATGGCTAAAGGGTTCACAGCTGTACTTCAGAAAAAAAAAAAGCACATTGAAAGTCCTTCTAGGATTGCATAAACAGGCAAAAAAACTCACAACAACCTGCTATAAGATGATTCCTGCTGCATCAAAAAGAAGTAACAGAGTATGTTTTTTATCATGCAGGAGCATAAACACAAAGTGCTGGAAACCAGGAAAACTGTTGCTGCAAGTAGAGAAACCTTAGTCTTTGACGATGTGCTACCTTTCCTTGTTACAGCAGATGACTGAAAGAAGTTCAACAAAGATTATTCCAATTCCAAAGAACAACAAAATCTGAACGAAATGAGCACTTTTTACAAAAGAAGATTTTTACCAATGGACCTAGGCAGGACTAAACTACCAGTGCTCAAGTCTCAGAAGCTCACAACCACATTTGGTGCTGATCAAAGCAGTGAAAAAGCAGGAGGAGGCCAGGTACCATCTCCACTACGTCCAAACAACAGCCACTGTATCCATGTGGCTCTTCAGAGTAGCCCCTGTGACAGCTCTTAACGGCCTCCTTAGCTGGTATCAGTTTCAACCCTACATGGGACACTTAACCTTCCCTGGTTCAGGCAGGACCTAGTAATTGCTCCAAGGATGTGAAAAGACAATGAGGAACACGCATGGTTAACAGCATGAGGTCTCAGTCAGATTTCCTATTTGTTCAGTGTGACCTCTGTGCAGCACTCGATGAAGCTGGCTTGGATACAGATGGGAAGAGTTCCTGAAAGAGTCTGTCAGTCAGACACAGCCTTTTTAGATTATGTCTTCAAAATGAGCTTCCTGAATTCTCTAGATATGTATGAAAAAAAAAAAAAAAAGATGGAGCTCCTCAAGACATAAAAGCCCCCAAAAAATAAAGTAAGCACTTGCAGAGCATGTCAGAAATAAAATCCATGGGATTACCAGATGATTATAAAATGTATGCCAGATAATTTCTGCCATACACTTAGATCTCAATGGAGAAATAAAAATACATTTTTTTTTAAAAAAAAAGCTCATTTAAGATTTTAAGCTATTTTTAAACCAACTACAAAAGTAAATTACTAGTTAACAATCCTAAATTGCTTGTTAAATAGGGCTTGCAACTGTAAGTCAGGAATAGGAACTGTAGGGTGGGTTGGGGCAACTTCACCTTCCAGACTTTTCCTATAAGGATATGTAGGGAAAATAGAGCCCACGTCAATGGAAACTACTGCATATCTGCAGCCATCCACAATAACATACATATTATAGACAAAGGAGCTAAGTGTGGAACCATATTTGATGTCATGGAGCTCCCATAGAAACAGAAACTTCGTCTATGACACAATTTTGTAAGTACTCCAATAGAGAAAAGCTGAACTTCATGCAAAAGCAAATTCCTGAAAGGGACCACCTCATTATCAGCCTTTCAGATACCAGCAGTTAACAGGCAATTGGTCAATTACCTGAAATTGCTGTCTAGGGCATTTTTAATACCATTTGTAGCCTATCTCATAATAGAGGACACTTGCACTGTCTTTAAAAACAGAACAAAGTTAGAGACTTATCAAAGCATTCAACTTAATTTTTCAGGACGATGAACTCATGCAAAGAAATGACAGTTTCAGAAGTTACTTTTATGCATTAGTCTGTCGTTAAGCACTTCAGGTACAGCCCACCCATTTCAGTATTTAGAGTTTCGGAATTAATAGCAGTATGGCTTCATTGCTAATGAAGCCAAGTTGTTAAGTTATCATTGTATAATACCACAGGATATGGATTTGTTTGTTAATTGCAAAGAATATGGAAATATGAAGACTAGGAAAACAAACAAATGTATTTAACCTTTCAATGTGAGCCTCTAGGAATCCAATCCAAATACTGACTTTTAGCCACATCAGATTAAAGCAGTGGAGTTTTGCCCCTCATTCAATCCACATAATTCACCTAAAATGATACTGCTCAACAGGAATACATTTCTATTCTAATGATGGAAAAACCTTAATTACAAATGCAACTAAAGCATGCTACCTCCATAAATCCATTACTGCAAGAGAGGCATGCTGATTATTTTTTAAATCCTTAATTTGTCATTTAGACCTACTGTTATCTCGTTTGTAAAGAATTCAAAACACATTCGCACAAAACTCGATTTCTAAAACATTAACAATGTTTATAAATCTCTCACTTATTTCCCTACAATTTGACAGGATTGATTTCATGCTACATACTTTAACTCAATCAATCTTTGACTTTGGAAATTTTCATTTAAATTCTTCATCCCACAAATTCTGTTAAAGAAAGAACATCACAACCTAAAGGTTTTGTTTAATCTAAAAACATAGCTAACAAGCTTCCCTACTTCTTATTACAGGAGTTTGAATCATTAATAAAAAACTCAGCTTTCACTCATGTGCCAAGGAAGCCTTCTTTCAAAGCTCTCTCTTGCTCTTACTTTTCAGTTTAAATAGAAGGCACCAGCACTAATTTACATTATTGTCACACCAGTCATTCAATATCCTCATTAGAATTATATCTGAAATGAGACCTGCAGGGCCCTGAGAGAAGTTTTAGTGCCAACATAATAATCCAACCAGAAGCACTGGTCAACAGTGGCTTGATTTCATACACTGCTATTATAGACACAAATGTTGCTAAGCTTCTTTCTAATGCCTTTAGATTACTACAGGTGCCTAAAATAAACAAATAAACCAATCGACACCAAAACAGAAGGAAAGATAGGGATACATTATTAGAAATCCCTGTAGGAATTTTCTGGTATCCTTAAACCTGGTTTGAATTTTAAAAAACATAAATACGCAGACTGGATGAAGTCTCAAGTGACCTCTAAAGAGCATCTGGTCCTACCCCTCAGCTCAAGCAGGATCACCAAGAGCTGACTGCCCAGTGCCGTGTCCAGACACCTTTGAATATCTCCAAAGACAGAGACTCCACAGCCTCCCAGGACAACCTGTGCCAGGGCCAGAGCCTCCTGTGTTTCAGTAAACAAACAATCTATCAGTCTTACCGTTAAAATGATGAAAACACCATGAAAAAAGCCCATACACATTCCCTTTAGAGAACAGAAGAATATCAAGTGCCCATAAAAGACTTCAGAATACTGAAAATTTTACTTATTTAAAAATACATTAAATCTGCTGGGCAAAAAAACCCACCTGGCCAGCAACCTCTGGGACACTGGCAACTACAATTTAAAAAAAAAAAAAAAGAAAAAAGGAAAAAAAAAAGGCTGAAGTGAACCTTGACAGTTCATCTACTAGCCCATCACCATATGGTTATTCATATCAACTACATTTAACTACACAGCTATAATGGATCAGATGTCCCATCCACCTGAACTACTATGATTTTTGTTTCAGTTCTCCCTTTTCATGAGCAGTTCCTCTGCTACAATCCATCACATAAGAAAACTGTCACAAAGCTGAAATATGGCAAATTCAAAGTATTTGAATATTTATTTGATTAAAGTATAGAAGATTATCCTTATTTGGTTAAAGTACAGAAGATTATCCAGTAGAAGAGAAAGGTAATTAACATCTAATTGCAAAGCTTTTCAAATGAGCCTCATCCCAACCTCACTGTAAGAGTTCTACACTAAAGAAGTTTCTCATTTTCATTCAAAAAGGCACACCTGGCAGACCAACAGCAACTGTACAAAAGAGAAAACGGAAGACAAAGAGGCATTCAGATCAAGCAAAAAACATGTTCCCCACTCTCTTCCACATGTGCTTGCAGTCATATCATCAACTAAGTAACATCTGACTAAATGAGGTACACTCACCCTTACAGAGAGAGGTAATTTAACAGGTTAGATAGAGGAGAAAAGATATTTAAATTGCCTGGAAGTCGAGCAATAAAAACAACTTGGAAAGCCTGTAGCATGCAGACTTCTAGAGCGACTTTTGAAAAGGGTTTGCTGACACTGCTGGTGGTTGACTTTTCAAAGCTTAAAAACAAAATCATCGTGCAGGTAATTTTTCTACAACAGCAGAACAACATCACCAGTCCAAGCTGGCCATTTACAATGGGCCTGTCTCCCACCAAACTACAGTTACAAGCCCCCCGCACCGTCACAATGCACATGCAGTTGGGACTTCTGCAAAAGCATTGCCTACTTTGAGAGAACATCCACTGTCTCTGGTATTAAACTTTTTTTTTTTTTCCACATACTGCAAGCATCCTCTTCTCCAAAGGCTTTTCACTGTGCTGCAGAAGACACCATAAACAACAGCAGGAAAACAAAACAACCAAAGACTTGTATGGGATCCTTCAATGACATCACAAGTTTTCTAAGCATCTTGGTAATAAAAGGAAATGGTTCATATTTTATAAAAAAATACCAGAAGTTGTTATTGAAATTCTACATTATGAGAATAGTAAAGATACTGGCTAGTAGTAAGTCTTCAAAATCTGGGTAAACTGACATGGAGTGAAAGTCAGCTTGAGGCTTATGTTCAGAGCCAACCCAACTTAAAAAGCAATGATCCAGGAGAAGCATTAAAAACTGCAAACTCTTTATTTGTCTTTCAAAGGATGACATTTCACAAAACCCACCTCTGATGTCAACAGCGAGCAATATTTGAGGCAGATATCTTCCATACTAAAGTTTACCCATAGAAAAAGAGGGGAGAGATGTACCCAAGAAGCAGAGATATCCCGTGAATCCAAGCCAGTAGAACCCAGAGAAAGCTTGGAAGGAGAAAGTTATAACATTTTAAAATAAGCTGTCCCTTGCCCCCCTCTGCCAAAATAACAGATGTATCTTGGAGCAGAAGCAGCTTCAGAAAAGCACTCCAATTGCTGCTCCTGCTGAGGAGACAGGAATTTATGATGGGCTACGGGAAGCACCCCACCGGCCTCAACTCTGAAACACCAATGAAGGCTGCATCATAAAGGACTAGCACACTGTGAGGGCCCGCCAAGCATACCAATAAACAAGAACACCAAATTACAATCTTAATCTTGCTTCCAAGCCCTGTACTTTCAGCCCTCAGCATAGATTTTCCCCCCACAGAAAGCATTAGGTGTCAAAAGGTTCATAGACTGGGCTCACTGATTGATTCCTAGTCCAACTGATTTGTAAGGCTAATTAAGACATGGCCAAACTGTGTCCATGTCTTACTTAACATTAGTGTTCAAGCAAGTTTCACACAATCTGATTAAAATTGACTAAAAGTGTCTTACTTCAGTAATCACTTAGACAGAATGAATTTTACATTAGCAGGATCAAGCACACGTCAGGCCTCAGTGGAAATGAAAAGGGCTTATAGTAATAGGATTTATAAATCCACCACATTAGGTTAATGGCTAAATGATTTACATGTAACTTTTCCCCCTCCTCCTTCTCCTCACCCTTAACTCACACAGGGAAAAAAAAAATCCTATATTTGGCACTTTTAACTATGAGTGCCAAGGCAAAAACAGCCGTTCTTTTTAATTAGCTGAAAATTAAAAGCCACAAGTGATCCTTCATTAACTCTTTCATGGCAGAAATAATCAATTAGATTTTTATAAAGCCAGAATGCTTGAAGACCCTAATGACCCATTTCTAGCAAACACAACGAGCTATCTACATGCGCATAATGAAGCTTGAATGGTTTGAACCAATAAATATGCAACTGATAAACGTGAGATCCTTATTCCTTATAAAATTGGCAGTAATGGAGTTCTTCATATGAATATTTTCAATTGCAGGGAAGACTCTAAAAGCCCTTGCTCTTTCTCAGCCAGCAATTCAATCCAACAGTTAGTAGCAGTTACTAATGACGCCGGAATATAGATGGCTTAAAGCCAACCCTCACTCTTTGCAAGTGCTGGAATGTCCTACACCATGTGGTAAACCAGGTGCTTTGTTTTGTTCTTTTGGCAGCTGAAGCTTTCATTTTCTGGGAATTTGAAAACAGAGTCATTCAGCAGAGCCCCGGCAGCAGCAGTCACTTGTATCAGCTCCATTCACCGGATACAAGGCATGCAAGAAGTTCACCCCCAAGTCCTACCTGTCCCCCACCTCTCCCAAAAGCTAATACCAGGTCAGGTGGGAAGAGTGACAGTTCAAGTTAAATGCACGCCACCCTTATATTCAGCAAAATTAATTAAAAATTGTCAGATAACAAGGTCAACATTCTCAATGATACAGTGCTTTGCATTTGCAGGTCACCGTACAGACATTAATAAATGGATCCAACACCAGGAATAAGGTTAACTGCCAACACCGTATGTTTAAAAATAACTTATCAAGCCTCTACCCGTTGTCACCAGGCACAATTACATTATCACCACCTCACTTTCTTTTCATGGCATTAGGAGGCCAGCCAGCCCGTGGAGGTGCAACCCCACCCCTCCTTTGCAGCCCAGGTCAGGAACACACTGCCCCTACACATCCAGGGGTACCAAAAAGTCAGGGTTTACAGACATCCATCTGCTTCTCTTGGGAGATTACTGCAATTTTATTTTTTTTTTAATTTTTTTTTGGTTCCAAACCAGGGCTATGTTAGATGAAAGCATCTCAGAAGGAAGCTGCTTGTTTGCCAGCCCCAGCTCGCTGGCCCCAACAATTGCAGCAGCGGAGCCCGTCCCCGTCACCCCCCTGTCCTCCCCTCTCCCCCAGCCCTCTCCTCTCCCCTCCCCTGGCCAACGGGGTATCGGGTTCACATTCTTTCCCCACAAACACTTGTCCAGTGTCACACAAAAGAGTGACCAACAAACCTGATACAGGGCCGTTAAATTCAGACAGTGAGGCACCACACAATGACCTTTAGAAGAACGATATTAACAGGTGGCTGGTGTCTAATACAAATAATTATATTACACTTTAGCAGCGTGGACCAAAGTGGAAACATATTGTCTTGTCATCAGCAATTGAATAAGCCAAAGTAATGTCACCAGAGTACCCTTTTAAAACTCTTCTTTTTCCTCCCTAACTACAGAGAGCAACTCCTGTCACCTCGTGGAGCACAGCCAACGAGCTCCCAACTCTGTCACAAGGTATTTCATTTTGAAAAATTTCACCAGGGTATGTGACATTTCCACCTCTAAGCAAGAGGAGCCTTGCCACCTCTTGGAGATCACACAGGAATCCCCCACAATTAAATTTAAGCCTTGTTTATTCATTTACTCCGTCTTTCTTCTTGAAAGCAGTCCACTGAAAATACATCCTACTTCAATTAAAAAGAAAGGAGCTGGCAACAAAGGTGCTCCTAGGCAAAGCTCTGCAAAACCTGGAAGAGAAAACTACGCTACGAGGGATCAGATTAATTACCCCTGCTCACTAATTAGTTTTTCCAACATCAATCATCTCAAGTTAGCAACAGTTCAAGTTAGCAACAGCTCGCATCAACCTTTAACCCTGCGAGGGGTCGCTGCTTTGACGGGAGAAGACAGCTGCGGCAAACGGCCGCCACGTTCTTTTGGGATGGACGGTAGTGATTTCCCACCACGTCCACAGCCCAGCTCCACCTGGGCCGGGGGCACAGAGGGGACCCATGGGGGGCACCCCCTCGCCCCCCAAGACTGGCACAGCCCGGGGGCACATGCCACCCGGCAAGCCGGCCTGCGGGGACGGGCGAGCGGCAGATCGGTTTCCAGCCAGCTGCGAGATGGCCGACACTTCAGCTGCTTGAAAGGCTTCTCCTCCTTCGCTCCAGAAAGGGGAGGGCAGGGTCAAGGACACTCCGGCCTGTCTAGTGGCGAGCAGGGAGAAAGCCAGGAAATCACACCTCGAAAGGAGAAAGGGTAAGGGGTAACACGCCGCTCACAAGCATCCGCGCTCAAACGGATGGTGGAAGTACTTGGAAAAACAACAACAAAAAACCAACCACCCACCAACAGTGATATACATGGAAGAAAGCCACCATCCAGTGCGACCTGAACAGGCTGGAGAGCTGGGCAGAGAAGAACCTAATGAGGTTCAACAAGGACAAATGTAGGGTCCTGCACCTGGGGAGGAAGAACCCCAGGCACCAGTACAGGTTAGGGATGGATCTTCTGGGAAGCACTACTGAGGAGAACGATCTGGGCTGCATAGGAAAGAGTGTGGCCAGCAGGTCGAGGGAGGTCATTCTCCCTCTCTACTCTGCACTGGTGAGGCCACAACTGGAATACTGCGTCCAGTTCTGGGCCCCCCAGTTCAAGAGGGACAGGGAACTGCTGGAAAGAGTCCAGCGTAGGGCTACAAAGATGATCAAGGGATTGGAGAAAAGACTGAGGGGAGACCTTATTTATAAGTAGCCTTGTCCTATCGCTGGAAACCACTGAAAAGAGTCCGGCTCCAACATCCTTCAGCTGACCCTTTCGATACTTATAATCACAAATAAGGTCTCCCCTCAGTCTTTGCTTGTCCAGGCTAAAGAGTCCCAGCTCCTTGAGCCTTTCCTCATAAGGGAGGTGCTCCAATCCCTTAATTATCACATCCCTCAGAAGACCCTGGGATTTGCAGGGATAAGAACATTACCTTGAATTACAGACAAGAACAAAGACCTGAAGAACACACCTTCCTCAACTCATCCACTTTCCCAGTATTAACAGAGTCTTAAAAAAAGGAGATGATTGTAATAAACTTGTTGGGACTCTCCTTTGGGATTCTGGCACTGGGTACAATAATGCTTTGCTGCACATCAGGAAATGTCTCTGGCCAACCACTACACTCAGAAGACTCATCCTGCTACGCCAGAGAGAGCTGTGCCTACTGCAGTGGGACAACATAATCCTTGGTCATGGCACAGCACTCAAGCCACCAATGTCATAGGGTCCCCTCCTTGCAATTCACCCTTCCTCACAAGGGCATATCTGCTCTCCAGAAGACCTTGGACCATCCCAATAGCAGACGCTCTTAAGTCTTCAATGTATGCCTCCAAAATATTCCCTAGCTTGTACAAGAAAGCTTATCTAAACAAACTGCAATCCAACACATCTTTCAGTCACAACCTCCTACTTCACCTCAGAGCCTGAAAAATAGGCAGCTTGCAGTACGCATTGAAACAGTTAAAACCTACAGCGATTCCTAAATATTAAGATACTTCTCTTTATTCCATTAGGAATTACCTGTTTAGAAAATTTATTAAATGTCCTCAACAATTCATAACATGAGGTACTATCGAGAAACCAGAAAATGTGAAAGCATACAACACTTCTTAACACATTCAGAGATTAAATTAATTATAGCACAAGTAATTTGATCCCTTCTAAGCATTAGTATGGTCTGAGGACACAGACAAACTGATGAACAGAGTTGTAACTGTATAATAAACAGTAAACATTTCAAGATTGAACTGAGACAAGTAAAGCATCACTTTCTCCTTGCACAATGCTTTACAGAGATGTAGACTATAGCAAACAATTTCCTTAAAACAAACTAAAGATACTAGATTGTGCACACTTGGGAAGGATTTACAGGAAACCTCTTATAAACATTGAGTAAATGAACAAAGAATCCCCTGAGCATTAAAAAAGGTAAATACTGAAAGGTTCAATCTAATCTAAGGGACTACTGAGTACCAATTTTTAAGTAAAAATATTGTTATGTTGTGCCAGATGGGTAATACACCATTCCTCTTTGGCTGACCACAAATGACTTCTTATAACTACACAGAATTACCTTCATCAAAGATACCCAATTCATTCAAATGCTATCCAATTCATCTGTCACATAAATTATGAGATTTCAGCACGGCAGAAAACTACGGTGATTTCTTATTGACCTTCCTGTACAACACATGGGCCTTAAAATTTTACTAAATAGTCTCTACTTAAAGCCTGTAAGTTCAGGTTGAGTGACAGCATAATTTTTAGAATCAAAGCATATGATTTGATTTAACACAGATGATGGGAAATCCATCACCACCTCTACGCAACTCCTCTGCCATGAAGTTAACGAAGAACAGCTCATTTATGCTGCCAATTGCAGTGACTTTGAATCTGCACCAACAAACACAAGGAACCGATCACATAAGACCAGTAAGACTTGTAAGACCAGTGAGGAGAAAAAAGGAGGAAGAGATTAATTACCAATGCCCAACCAAACCACACACATTTAGTACATCAGACATTTACAGAATTTTGATTCTTGGCTTTGCTCACTGGTAATGGTCTCTGTCACAGCAGGAAAGCCAAAAATTACAATTGCATCAATATTTTATGGAGCAAATCTGAAGGAGTCTGCAGTCTACTGCATGGCAAAAAGGTCTACTAAGAAATCCAGGACTGAGTCATCAAGCCCAGCCCCCTAAAAACACGCATCATATAATCCTATTCATAAGGCCAGGTGGTAACCTTTTAAATAAGGTGAAGTTGCTGGTTTGGGTTTTGGTTTTTTTTTTTAAACTTCACTGATCATGACAGACAATTGGAGATAGATATTCGTTCCTCATTGAGCCTCATTTCAGTGCCCCTATCACTACTGCCTTAAAAATAGTTTCTGTTTCAAAGGGAACTCCTAAGGAAAAATGTATTTTGTTGGCTCAGAGGAGTATTGTCACGATGGCTGCTCGATTATTCCCTTGAGGCAGGCAGACTAAGTAGGAGGCTTTATCATCATTCAAGCAGATGGGTTATTAGACATATGACACCAACAATTTTAGTAGACTCAAACACGGAAACTCAGTTTCAAGGCTGAAATATCAGAATTAATCCACTGCTGAGGAACCTTCTGTGTTATCAAATAGACACACTTGATAGATACCATTAGAAGCATCACATCTACAGTGTAATGATTTAACTAAGTACTCGTACTTTCCTTCCTTACTGAAAAGTGTGAAACAACTGAAATGGGCATTCAGGTTCCTCTTTGCAGGTTGCACATATATTAAGCCGCAGTGCCCTGTACTTCTGCGTTTGTAACTCCTCACTTGAGTAGTAGTGACTATGAGAAAGTCATAAGGATATTTTTTTCCTGCAGTCCTCATCTTTTTTATTCTGGGCAACTGCAATCTCTTACAGGAGAGAATTAAATGTCATAATTGTAAATACTAAAGATTAGAACAACAACAAAAAAAATATCCCTAAACAGTTTAATATCGTAGCTTAAAATACCCCAAATTAAATCCTGTCTTCAGAACTAGTCCTCTGAAGTTGACCCACTGCATGTGCGTCAGCGTTTAAAGTCTTTATAATGTCTCTACATAATCCAGATTCTAACTTGTAAGCTGATACTACTCAAAAAGGGCAAAATTACTATGGCTATGAAGCACTATCCACTGCAAAATTCTGCAGATGCCTCTAATGAAACATACGAAGCAGTCTACCACGCAAAGCAGTTATCCACGCTTTTCACTTGAAACACATCTTTAAAATTCATACATGATACATGTCTATCCACAAAGTACATTTCTGAATCTGTTAAACTTCTCAGTCTCTAGGAATGTTAGTGACAGAAAGAGAAAATTAAGGAGATTAGTGGTTAGGCTTTTTCATTCCTGGAAACCGGAGTTTCCTGGGATGAAATAAATACCTGACCCGCTGTGTGCAGTTCCTGAAAGATGGTCCTAAATAAAGATTTGCATGCTGGCTGTAAAGAGGGACTTAAAATAGTATCAGAACCCAGATCAAGACACTTAAAAATCCGGAGATTCAGCAGTTGAACCTTCTCCTGATGGCATTTTGGAGAGTAACCAACGAGTGCACGTTGGCACTGCTCAGTCATACTGCTATACCACAGTTTCATCATTGTAATTTTCCCTTTTTCCACTCGTGAAAGTCATCTTCACTTGTAATTAATTTCTGAGATAAGCCCTGCCATCTTAAATAGGAGCTTAGGTATTAAATATGAATTACTTAATAATGCTTTATGCTTAATAGATAATATTAATCCAGTAAATTTATTATTTCTTCTAGCAGACACTTGTAGGCTGTTATAAGCCACACTATAGTACACCAGTGGCATGCCACAGAAAAACTATTTAGGAGATAAATTCCTATGGAGTATAGCAATTCCCACGACTGTAAATTTTACATTTTAACCAAATCACAACTTCTGTTCAGAAAACATTTAATGAATGTGTATGCTAGGTATTTAGTCTATCCTAGGAAAATGAGGGATGACCTTCAGTCTAGTAGCAACTGGTTTATACTGTCCAGCTATGCATACAAAGGCATTCTGTGTTTGCTTTGATGGCTTGCACATGCCAGGGGTTGATGTCATTGATAGATTATGGCTATTGACATTGCTATCGTTCTCACACAAAAGCTTTATTAGCATAACAGAAGATCAGAAAGCGTGCTATCCCACTTTCTAAAAATCTTCCCCATCTGCTGCTGGGTGACATAAGTAGATCACCTTCCCTTGCCAATTTGCTAAAATACAGTGGGCACTCAAACTCTGTGGAAAGGGTCTGGCTGCATCTGTCTTGCCGGTGAAGCTATTGTTTATGAGATAATTACTCTGGCCTTGTTAACTTGCAGCAATAATAGAGAACAAAATCACCTAATAAGCCAAGTTACCTAGTAATATAGCACATTATAACAGCAATGATTGCATACAAACTTTGAACCCCCTTTAGTGCCAATTAATTTCAAGAGCATTAGCACCAACAGTAAACGAAGACGAAGCAGTTTAACTAATTAAAGCTTACTACCTAGTAGGCCTGTAGCTTCAATTATCATTTTTCACGTTAGTCATTTGAAACAGTAACAACATGTACCAGCTGGAAAACATTTAGAAGGGGGCCTGTCCAGACCCACAGCAACAGGTAAATGGAGCGGTTTTTGAAACTATGTCATGCACTTTCCTAGGAAAAGTGCTAAGTAAGGCTTATCAACAGAGACAAACAGCAGATGGCAACAAATGTGCCAAGAGACATGTCATCCTCCAGGAAGAGTTCAACACAAGGCATCAGCAAAAAAGGAGCAGAGTTGGAAGCACGACTTCCACAGATCTTACCCAGCTGCTCTCTTCTGTAGGGGGAAAAAAACAACACCAAAACACCAAAAAAAAACCAAACACAAACCCGAAAGCCAAACCTAGTGAAGCAGTGATTCTCATCCTAATGTACAGACTTCACATATAGCCCATCTGCATTTCCTTCCCAGGAAGCCCAGCACCAAATGCAGCACAGTAAGGCAGCTGAGGCCCATTTTCCTATAAGAAGCTTCTTTCTCAGCCCCCAGTAAAAAGGAATTTGCTTAAATCCAGACCTTGACTCTCAAGTTTGATTTACAGAGAGCTCACTTTTTTTTTTCCTATTTCAAATGTATGTACAGCATAGAACTAATTGTCCAAGCTTTTTTTGACTTCCTGTGCACTTTTGGACCCAATGGACTCACAGACAAAGCTGCTTGCCCTTCAGTAGGACACAGTATTTCTCTTTACCAGTTCTGAGCATTTGGTGTTTCCAGGTTACTTTTGTGACTTGAAGACACATGGCTATCTGCTCCAGATCATTTTGTTTTATTCTTGACATTCAACTTCTTGACAAACTGACTGAACTAAATGCTGAGGTAAAAGTAATTTTCATGTGTCCCCTCCACGTTTTAACTTCAAGGCTCTGCAGTTACCAGAGAAGCTGCTAGTATTTTTGGACAATCAATCTCTGCTTGAACCACCCATCAACAATTTCCCTCCTCCTTTCTTCATTCCATCCCTACCCCAAGCAAGTACACACCAACAAGGATGATTCGAGTACTTGTTTGGGAAGAAACACAGAAGACAAGAAAGGGGAAAACAGAAATAAAATAATAAAAAGGAAATCAATTACTTGCTGTCTAAGACAAATCTATTGGCAGCTCATACTACTCTCTTTCCCAAACAGTTTAAATACAGCTGATTTAACAATTAAGCACCTGTGCCCATTGCATTTAAAAAGCAGTTAAAAGCAAAACATGTAAAGGAATTCTTTGATTATGTGTATGCATATTAGCTAAGGTTTTCCCAAATTCCATCTCCCCCACCATTCACTGCAATGGCTCAGAACCTCAGAGAGCACGAAGTCCTCCTTCTGTGGAACAAGTGTGAGTCAATGGTCTCTTTATGGTGTCTCCTAACACAACTCTTGGCCATGACACAAATATTGAAAATTAAAGACAAAATCCAACACCCCTATGCTATGCAAAGCATGCAAAATATTTGTTGGTTTTTTCCCATAGTTTCAAAAAAAAAAAATTATCAGGCTATAAAAATCAAAACACCATTAATGATGCCTGCTTCCAACACTGTCTGAAGAGCTTAAATGGTAAAAGAAGCATCATGTTACAGAAAATCGCAAAAAAAACCCCTTATGCTCAAAAGCATATAGCAAGTCTGGGATGTTCCACATACAACACAAACTATTAATAAACTATTAACCCCAGTTCCTCTCAGAGAGAGGGGCAGACAGACAGTCACAAAACAGGCTTTCCTTAGGTTTAGATGGAAAAGGCCAGGGACAAATACTAAGTCAGTACTGATACTTGATAATTGTGATAATCTACTACCATGCATGCCTTACATGCTCTTCGAAGTAAAAAGGAGTTGCTTGGCTTAGCAGGGAGGCTCTCCCCTATTATGCAGACCAGCTGAGCCAAAAGCTATGCAGTACTGTATGGAATAACAGAAGGATCATTTCTGGAATAGTCAAATAAATGCCACTTCATACTGCTTTACCATCCAGATCTCCTCTGACAGATCTATTTCTTTTTCCATTTTAAGAAAAAAAAAAAAAAAGAGAGAAAAAAAAAAAAACGAGAAAAAAAAAAAAACGAGAAAAAAAAAAAAACGAGAAAAAAAAAAAAACGAGAAAAAAAAAAAAACGAGAAAAAAAAAAAAACGAGAAAAAAAAAAAAACGAGAAAAAAAAAAAAACGAGAAAAAAAAAAAAACGAGAAAAAAAAAAAAACGAGAAAAAAAAAAAAACGAGAAAAAAAAAAAAACGAGAAAAAAAAAAAAACGAGAAAAAAAAAAAAACGAGAAAAAAAAAAAAACGAGAAAAAAAAAAAAACGAGAAAAAAAAAAAAACGAGAAAAAAAAAAAAACGAGAAAAAAAAAAAAACGAGAAAAAAAAAAAAACGAGAAAAAAAAAAAAACGAGAAAAAAAAAAAAACGAGAAAAAAAAAAAAACGAGAAAAAAAAAAAAACGAGAAAAAAAAAAAAACGAGAAAAAAAAAAAAACGAGAAAAAAAAAAAAACGAGAAAAAAAAAAAAACGAGAAAAAAAAAAAAACGAGAAAAAAAAAAAAACGAGAAAAAAAAAAAAACGAGAAAAAAAAAAAAACGAGAAAAAAAAAAAAAGAAGTGAAGCAAAATCGATATGTGGGGGAGGAAATAACTGACATTAAATAAGCTAATATAATAAACATCAGACAACAAACATTTATTCCTACAGTGAAAATTAATGAAAAGGAAACTGGGACAGCTGCACAGTCCAAAATTGGCACTGATTTTCAGAGAAGGAATAGGATCCCTGAAACTATTACTAGAGGGTTCAGGAATCCCTGGCAAAAAATCAAACAGTTTCTTAAAAAAAATTGCTGTAATTTAACACAGTATTTATGACAGAGCAAAGTCACACAAGCTTACACTCCAGGCTGAAAACTGAGAGACACAAATAAAAGCCACAATTTATTAATCTTCCCTTGGTCAGCATGTCAGAAGCCCATCTTCCTGGAATAAAAAACAACCACCCCAAACGAAAAGACTTGCTGAAACATAGAAGATGAGAGACTTTCATAATTATTTTCTTTAATGATTTGAATAATCAAATCAAAGTTCAAGATCCACCACCAATGTATCAGATGGCAAAAGGTCCATACACTAAAGGAAGAAAGGGAAAAAGGGAGCATTGTTTTTATTTGAATGGAAGCAAAAAAACATATTTGTTATGTGGTTATAAAATAAGCCAAGATTAGGACAGAATCTTCCACAGAAGCCTAAGAGCAATCAAAATAATTCACAACAGCATTAGATGTCTATAAAGTGCAAATATCTCCTAGCTGTAGAAGGAACCGCTTTCCTTAACAAATTACTTGGAACAAAGTAAAAGGAAAGAATCTGCCCTCCTTCCCCATCAGGCACCACTTCCAAGTATTTGAAGACCAGCTGAAGAGACACAGAAGTTGTAGCCTGCTGTAAAAAGATACCAAGGAACATTGGTTCAACCTACCAAACAGCATGCAAATTGGGAAGAAAATTTCATGTGTGCCAGCTTTTCCCTCAATTTTTTAGAATCGGTGGGAAGTTTCCCACTGTAGGAGTATCACAGCTAATTCAATTTATACATATACATATGTCAGCATAATAACGCTCTTTAAAAAGTGGCCGCTTTTATAATCTTCTACCCTTGATTCAGCAAGACGTTTTATTCCAGGATGAAGTGTTCCAGTCCCCTAAATTCAGCCCAATCTTGTTAACAAGTCAGAAGTATTGTTCTGCTATTTACATAAAAGCATTTCCACTGAACTAAGCAGCAACTGACAGATAGGGTAAATGGGTTCCAGATAACATTTAAATAGCTGTACTAATTACACCACACAGAGATAGGAACATGATCCCTTACTCAAATCCTCAGAGTAACCATCCAGAACATTAAAGAGAAGAGAAAAAAAAACCCTGGTGCTAGCCATAAGACAGCATGTAAAGGAATTTTAAGAAAAGCCCAAACATTCTGCATAAAGGAGGTAACCTCAACTAATTAGACGCCATAATGATCTTCTCATAGTCTGTTAGAAGCCAGTAGTAGTTAATAACTTCACAGATTTTCTCCAATCCTTTCACCAGGAAGGAATGGCAGTTTCTAAATCATTACTGCTCTGTCATCCTGAACCACTGCCAAGAACACAGAACTTCAGGACACCTGTCAATTAACACATTCCTACTGAAGGCAAGCTCGTCTTCCATCTTTAGATCTATTAAAAAATCAATGATCACATAGAGTAATCAGATTAAAAACCATTGCGAAATTAAAATTAGAAATTGCTCCTTGAAGGACAACAGACTTCACAAAAAACCACCGAACGACGACATGAAGAATTGCATCTCTGCTGAAGTAACTATATACATACTTTGAAAGATGAACTACATGATGTAATAGACCTTTTTCCGTTTCTAGCATCCATGGTATACACTAGTACATGCCAAAGTGACTGGCCACCTGATGGACAATTGTGTATAAGAGTCAGATCTAAAGCTTTTCTCTAATCAAAGCTTTCTGCAGGGGTTCTCAGTCTAAGTACAGGCTTCTCATTGATTTTTCTTTAGCTCCAGGATGACTACTTTTAACTCTAAGTTGAAAAATATGAAGTTAGGCATCGAACCAAAAACCCAGGTACAATACGTATTAAAACATCAAGAAAAAGGAGCTATTATGATTTAAAGAAACTAATAGATTTCTGAGCAAATACAAAAATAGTATTTGCCTAATTCAAAGATGTTGATGACGTTGAGTTCTGAGGGAGACAGGGAGGACAAAGGGGAGAAAACAAGGAGGTCACACGAAAACCAAAACATCATCTGTCACTAACTTACACCTGCGTTGTTCAAAAATCAAAGGAGACAGCCAAGGAAGCTCTAGATTCAACAAGTGAAATTCCAACCAGATCAAAACCAACAGGAAGGTTGCAACACACTTGAGCACAGGGCTGAGATGCTCCTGTGGTTTTGTGGCAGTCTTCCACATGCCAATTCCAAATTAAGAGTACAACAAAGCCTGTGACAGTTTGATATCCCAGTAAAATTAAAAGCATCAGGGAAGAAGAATGAAGTTAACAATGAAAACATTCTTTGCACTGCAGTCAGTCAGAGAAAACAAAAAATAAAGTATTAGTGTGCCAACTGTGGTATTGCCTAATAGAATGAACCTGCACACAAAACAATTCAGATTACCAAACTGAAGGGCAAAACAGGCCATGTACAGAGTGACCACCATATTATCCTGCTCCCTGGCCATTGTTCAGCAGATTCACTTCTCAGCAGCAGGAACCAGGAATCATCGTTCATAAAAGCTGTATGTCAAAAGAGCAACTTTTTTTTTTTTTTTTTTTTTTTTTTTTTTTTTTTTTTAAAAAAAAAAAAAAAAAAAAAAAAAAAAAAAAAAAAAGTTCTAGGAAAAATATTAAACCC
>NW_015090895.1:297023-342693 GCF_001431845.1 Calidris pugnax | reverse complement strand
TTTTTTTTTTTTTTTTTTTTTTTTTTTTTTTTTTTTTTTTACAACCAGGGCTTACCAACCATCATTATCCACATTTTAAAAGTTTCTCTAGTCCCATGTAATCACCAAGACTAGCACAAGCTCACACAGAAATGACTGCCAGGGAGTAATCCCCACAGTAAGGTTCATACGACTTTCCGACATTCCCCATTTTTGATGAGCACTGCTTGATGAGCACCGCATTTCAGTGACACAAATGGGAACAACCTCCCACCTCCAACAACCTAGAAAACTACTTTGTGCTTTTTAGGAAACATAAAAGACTAAACATGAAAGGCATAGGGAACTGGATTTTTTTTTATTTTTTTTTTAATAATCCAGGTGTTGAAATAGGATTTTATGAAACAACTGTTTCTAGTGGCTGAAATCAGGAAAAGCACAGAGTATTAAATTGTAGAGCAGGTATCAACATATATAATTTAATCCTACTCCCTGAAACCTTACCCAGTAAGTCTGATAAAGGGCATAGCCTGAAGTGAAAGACAAGGCTACCACCAGCAACATCTCCTGCGTCACATTATGTATAACCACCAAAAGGAAAGCAAACAGAGAGACTAAATGCAAGCTAAGCTTTCACATGCCTTTCAATCACCTATCCCGCTCTAAAATTTGGGGGGGACTTATTTCATCCAGTTTTGACTCTGCCCCCTTTTCACTACGAAGGAAGGCTGAATAAATTAGCTTAGGCCATATGCCTGACTTTCAGGTTTCCTTGCTTCTAACATTGCTTGTTTACGTTAAGAGATCTGCATCAGGTATGACCCAACTCGTTAAACATCATCCATTTCTCAAGAATCCCTTGCCGCAAGCAGAATTCTTGATGTTGCCCACCAAGATCTCCTATATCATTACGGGGCATTGTACCTGCAGCAGTAGAGACAGTCCATCTTCCACAGATAAATAAAGGTCTTGAACAAACTGTTTCATCTGCCTCATAACTACATTTCGATGCTGAAAATAGCATAAGCCGTTCATGCATATTTTCTAAATTAAGCCAATGAATCTTGGCACAGGCCCAGTGAAAGGACATACATGCAAGAGACCACACGACCTGATCTATAGAGCAAAACCTGCATTTGAAGTGCTCAAGGCAGAGATTATTTTTTTTTTAACTTTGAAACCAAAACAGCTTGGTAAGACAAGTATCACTGCTGAAATGTCTTCATCCTGCTACTCGTTTTCACTGCAAATGACAAGTTGCTACTCTTGCATCTGTTGGATCTAGCTGATTTTGGCAATAAATCTGCGTATGAATTAAAGTAACTTCTAAACTGACAGTCATGAAACAATTTTGGTTCGAAGGAATCTCTAGACATCATCTAACCCAACCTCCTGCCCAAGAAAGTGCTAGACCTGCCCAGTACAAGGCTGTGCGTTAGGTTGTTGAAAACCACAATTAATTCCATCTTAAACTGTTTTTCTCCAAACCGAAGAAACCCAGCTCTCGGTCTCTCCCTATATGTCAAAATAGGATCATCACCACCCTTAAATCTTTACCTGAAAACAGCAGATCTTGTAGGGTCAAACCTGTATTCATCAAAGAGGATAAAGAATAAATCGTGTAATTGTGGATGGAGCAAAAAGCTTCTAATACAGTTTGTCACACAACAGTGAGCTTTTTGCACAGTGGGCAACATTCCCAGGAAATACATGAAACTTTTTGATTATAAGATCAAGGTGTCATATCTTTGAAGGACAGTATGAATATTTATTTAGGTCTCGTGGGAGACAGACACTTCAGTTAGATCATTTTTCTATACTCTTAGGAATAGTGCTTGAAAAGGAAAATTATTTTTTCCACCTAATTTGAAGTCTCCTTTATTTTGAAAACTTTATTACCATCATCTGGGTATCCAAACCCATGATTTCTAGAGCAAGCCAATATCCAATTTAAAATAAATGCATGACGCAAATGAATGAGGCAATCATACCCACACCCTGAAGAACAACTTCTGTTAAGTCTCAAAAACCAAATTATTTTATGGCAAGCTACTAATGAACTACAAAAATGCATACTGCAAAGACCTGTAGTGCTAACAAACACACAGGCTTGAGGAAAACATTAAGACAGCAGTTAGCATTTGTATTTTTCCAACCTTAACAGTGGGTATTTAAAAAATGAATTTGCTTGAAAGCAGAGCATAAGTAGTTTACAAATGGTGTTATGATGTTGCAAAAAGCTCTCGCCTTCACGGTGGAGCTCCTGTGATCCTTTTATGAAGCATCTCTATGCCAGTATCTGAAAACCACGAAAGGATCTCCATCTTGTGAATCCCATAATCCCTACAGTATTCTAGACAGGATTAAAGGATTTCTTCAGTTATTCTAAAGCCAAAGCATGATGAACTTTGGGGGTTGCAGGATTCAAGTTCATTCCCCAATATTTTACTGCACACCTGAGAGGCTTTTCTGTTACCACTGGATGTGGAGAGATATTTCTACCTCCTGAGGTATCAGCCCTCCACCCAACACATGTGGCTTCTACAAGGTGACATACTGTTAAATTTCAGATAGGGAGAATGTGCCAGAGACATTCATCTTCAAGGTCCTCGGAGTATCCTGGTTTGCAATTCTACCACAATTTTGGGTGAGGAATATCTTAGCGTTACCTAGTTGGCTAGGTTAAGATAAGACTCAAGCAAGATCTGTGTCTTTTGGCAAGACAGGAACAAAATACAAGATAGGAAATCATAAGAAAAAAAAAACCAAACAAAAGTACAGAAGAAGGAAAGCAACAACTCACCAATTCCCCCACAACTTCATCCTATCAACACTAACCCTACAGTTTCACAGTTGGGTGTGAGCTGAAAGAAGGCTGGTCATGCCTGACCCCTTACATCTCATACTGGGTCTGCCCCCCCTTTTCCAACCTCTTCCTTTCTACCAGCTCTAAGAGCATGCAGTGAGTCACTGAGTCATTGATTCAACAGAAATCAATTTGGTTTTCCTCTAGAGTTAGTTTTCAACTCAGATCACCAGGCTGATACAGCTCACCATGGGGCCATGCAATTTCTATAACCCATCCATGGAAATCGGTAGTCAGGAGGCGAGAGGCACCACACTTCTCACCGTAGCACAACCTTAAAATAAGCAGTCACAAAAAAGAAAGCCTCTCTATTAATCTGACTTGCTGTACAATCAACCTCAGTCTGATCAATCTTCCTAAACATTTCTCGGTGAATATGCATTAAACAAAACCTTTCTGTCCAGGGGAAAGAAAAAAAAACAAAACACAAAACCAAACAAAAACCACACCACCCAAAATAAAATGAAAACTTTTTTTTTTCCTCCAGACTAATTTCCTCCTCACCCAAAATATTCTGGCCATTCTTCTTAATTGAAACGTTTCATTTCCTCTCCTTGGAGATGCAAAAGTCTTTATCAGAGCAGATGTCATTTCATGCACTTGACTAACAATAATAATATTTCATTTCAACAAATGTTAAGATGTTCCATAATTTTTCTACTACTTGGTACTCAGTTCACATTTTCAGATTGTAAGCAGCCTCTCCTTTGAAATGCCTATTCTAACTCATTTTGGATATTAACATGCAGAATAACGTACATCGCTTTTTCACTGGCTCACAATTGCATACATAATGATAAATTTAACAACAGTGACAACTGATTTGACCCCAACAGTTTCCATTTAGGGACACTGCTACAATTTAGCACTACTTCTCCTAAGATTTCGGTTTGCCATTTTTATATTTAAAAGCAATTAAGAAACTCTTTCCCTAGCCTTTTGCCATCAAGTTCAATATAACATCTTTGGAAGACGTGGATGTTGTATTCCCTGTTTAAATATAGACAGGATGCTTAAATGAGAATTTTGGAGGTTCCTTTCCCTCTTTTAACAATCCCCTGTCTCCACAACAGCATGGAAGAAACCAGGAATCTTGACAATTGCCCCATTCCCACAGCAACTCTTGTAAACTGTATAACCAGTGCTTTAGGTGCAATTAAGTGAAAGTAGCTGATGAACTGAAAGTCTCTGGATGAACAAGACTTGAAAAAAAAAAAAAAAAAAAAAAAAAAAAAAAAAAAAAAAAAAAAAAAAAGAAAAGAAAAAAGAGATGGCTGGATTTCTTTACGGAAGACAATTACAATAGACAGCCATTAACCTGCTTACCTACCCTAGCTTAATTTTTTTAAAATGAGCTCATCTTTCTCGACTTCATCTTTCTCCTCCCTCATCCATTCTTTTCCCAGACTGCAGCAATAACATGCTTTTATTCTTTCCTTTTGACTGCCAGGGCCTTAAACTAATTATTAATTGAGAATGTATCTAAAGGATCTCAATGAGAAAGTTGGAATTAACCCAATTGCCTCTTTCTCCCTTTTATTTTGCATACTGTAACACTAGATCTACCTGTTGGTACTGCTGAAAACAGCAAATGTGTCATTTTCCTCTCAAAGGCGAGCTTTCTAGCTGCTTGGGCAAAAATATGCAACAATGAAAACCAAGGTGGAAAAAAGCAAGTACCTGGAAAAGGCCTCAGCTTTGAGTGACAGCCATTAGCAACCAAGCTGCCTGCAGATAAAATTCCCTCAACAACTCTGCTGTCCTGTAGGAAAATCCTGCAGCAGAGGGCATCGTGCGTTTGGGAAATCAGACAACTGACACTTCATCAAAAGACTTGTCCTTTAAAGAGGCTAGAAAGGCATGACCTTATGCTGCCTGCTAGTGCAGAGCTGGCTGGTTGTACAACACCGACTCATCTCGTTTCCAGTTGTTAAATTACATTAAAGGACAGCTAAAAATATATTAAATACTTTCCTATTACTTTTCCATGCAAGCAACTGCTGTAGTTACAACAAGAGTAATGTCCAGGCAAACGCTTGGCAACACAGAGGGGTGAGGGGGGAAGGTCCAGGAATGCTTCTAACACATTCCAGATCAATAACGTAACATTTGGATTGCAAATCTAAAAAGTTGTTTGTTTGGGTTTTTTTTTAATTTATTGTAAGAACAAGATCTGGTGGGTTTCTAACGAGCAAAAGAGGAAAACATTTACGTTTTCCAAAAAGGTCAAACAGATCAGAGCTATCGTTTTAATTCGCTCCCTCCCTCCACCCCCCCAAATTTTTGCCCTTTTTTTTTTTTCTTCCAAAATACACCAAAGCTTAACCAATCTACCTGTGATATACAACACGCTAAATTCTGACAAACTCACCCTGATATGCCTCATCTTCCCTGCTAGAGATTACTCACAATAAACAAGGAAGACCCGTTTGAGAAACCTGATAGTCAACGTTCAGAACAGCTTTTTTTTTTTTCTTCCAAAATACACCAAAGCTTAACCAATCTACCTGTGATATACAACACGCTAAATTCTGACAAACTCACACTGATATGCCTCATCTTCCCTGCTAGAGATTACTCACAATAAACAAGGAAGACCCGTTTGAGTAACCCGATAGTCAACGTTTAGAACAGTGACAAGAATGAAGTGTCTTAATTGATTAATGATCTCCAGGTCTCTATCGCCATCTAGTGCAAACTCATGACCATTACTACACTACCCACATCAACTCAACCCTTATGGAACGACACACCATCACCCCTCTGCTGGATCCAGCCCATACACCGCCGGAGCTGTAAGGCTTTGCTACACCTTTCTACTCTATGTCTTAAGGTAAATCAAGGTCAAACGCTAGCTCATATCTCCCTAAGGCTGACTGAGGAGAACTGAGGTTACACTCTGTCCAAGCGCTATGATCTGGCTTTATAAGTGGCTTTCCACATTACATTTAATACTTCTGCCATCAAAACCGAAGTAAACGTGTCAAACGCTAGCAGAGGTATAAACAGGTTTTTAAGCCAGCAAGAATTTTTGGTCACCATAAGGAACGGCGTGGCAGCTCCACTACTTTTAGTGCACTGGCATCACCAAACCACCAAGGGAGGCTGCAGTCCAGGAGAGGCAGCACGAAGTGCTCGGCATCAGCCGCTTGCGGTGCTCAGTCCTCCTACAGCTTCAGTGAGAAGGTCTTCAGTCCCACCATCAAAAAGCAGCGATTTACAGAAGTCATCAAAACTCATGCTCTCTCAGCTACGTTGAAACTTAATGCTACAATGAGCTGCAAGAACTTCTTCAACTTGAAATAGACATTTCCCGCTTTCAATTATTCTGCGAGGACTTAACGATTGAACTGTAATTGTGTTAGTGCAAATACCGAGCTCAGTTTTCATCCCACACAGTATTTTTCCCACTTAGACATACACAAGCCTACCTGCATTTACTCAGGTCCCCTCCACAACAGTAAAAAAAAAAAAAGTATCAATTACTAATCATCAGAAAAGGCCATTTAAATTCAAATCAATTACATTTTTCCGTAATAGTTATTTTTTAATTAACCTTTTCATACAGAGAACCCAAATCTCCTGGTACTTAACATTTACCTCTTTTATATTAGCATTTAATGGCAAGAGGAAATCTATGAATAGAAAGAGTAACATAAAATTTTCTAGTAGTATTTTTCTAGGTTAAGTATTTCAACTTAAAAAACCCGCAGAAAACTAAGGTGTCCTCTTGTGTCCCCTTTTATGGCAAAAACCACTACTCAGCAAATAAGGAATGATTAATAAAGCTGTTTATCAACTACCTACTTAAAAATGCAAGTCTTCAGAACAGAGCATATACTGTGTATTTCATCAGAATCTATCATACTTACACAGCAGCACAAGTTTACAGATCATCCTGAAAAATTATCAAGTTTTCAAAACTTTATTATCTCCACAGTATCTAGAGTAATGAATGCCAATCTACCTCAAAGAATTGGGGGGGAGAGGGGGGAAGGCAAGTTTTAGCTCTACAGGAGATGCTGTACTCCCAGCAGCCTCGTTCATAGAGAAACTTTTAGACCTGCACTGGGTACAACATAATACCGTGGCAGAGTGTTGCCTGAAAGTAAGTTTTTTCCCCAAACTCAGAGCAACTACAAAATTGCAAATTCAAATGTGTGCAAAGGCTTGGAAGAAGCAAACGAGGTCTAGCACCACCAGAATTTAAGAGGTAAGAAATCCCTTCCAACCAAAAATCAACTATGTAAGAGAAAGTGTCTCAAAGTGCTCTCTATCATATCCTGTACCACCTATTTAGGATTTTCCCACTCCACTACCACTTTGGAACATGATGCAGGAACACCAGAATTTCATGCACCATTATCTCACAACTGGTAAATCACAAACAATTGAGAATAAACTGTATGTGCAAACAAAAATTATTCCCCCCCTTAACAAAGGCCAAAAGCTCGAGTATCCATACAATATCCAGCTTGTGACAGGTGCTCCATATAACTAATGGAAATCATAAAAAAACCAAGAAGTCAAATTAATGTTTTGTTAAAAACTGCTATAAAATAGAAAGCTAGGATACTCAGCAACTTTTCATGCCAACCTTGTAGATAAATACATCAGAATCTTTCAACAACAATAAAAAAAATACTACTTCCTTAAAGGAAACATTAATTTTTGAATTCATGTGGATGTATAGCACATACACAGTTATCAAACCTGGAAATTATTTCCTAGTTAAACATGTGTGTAAAGCTAGACATACTGGCTACATACATTGGGAGGACAGCAAATGTGGGGATGGCTTCTAGAGAGATGCTTAGATGGGAAAACTTTAAGAAAACAAAGATGTCTTATCAGAAACAAAATGCCCCTATGCACACCAGTTGGGGGTTCTAAATGGACCTTCAGTGCACTGGGTAGTCCACAGCAAGGAGGGCTGTGCCCTCGCATCACAGGGGTTATGTGCCTCTAAACACAGACGTGAACTCATCCATCTCTCTGCTCAACTAAAAGGTTGGCCAGCCATCCTGTCAGCTCTGCTCCTGGCACCTTTGCAGACTTCTGCTTGGTGTTCACTTCTATACAGACCTAATACGAAGCATCATGAAAAAATGTGTTTTAAAACACTGCATATCAGTGGTACATTTTGGATCTTCAATGATTATTTTTCCCACCGGGACCAAACTGATGTGGGGTGCATTCAGCTGCCATCCTAATCAACAGCAAGAGTAGTTTTGCCTATATAAAATAAATAAAATCTGATCTCTTGAGGCTAATGCAAAGCTTCATTTTAAGAAACAAACAAACAATTTCTGAAAATAAGGTCCTGATACATAATCCACTGTCAGCATGTGATTAATTAGTCCTGTCACAAACTTTAGGGTTTCAGGAACTCAACATTCTAGGGCACAGGACAGTCTTGCCAAAGATAAGGTCATGCAAAGCTGAAGCCTACCACCAAATCAAAGCTAACCCATCAAGCAGAACTGGGAATTCATGGAAAACGTGAAAGCAGCCTTAATTTTTGTCACCATAATCTGGCCCATTGAAACTAAGCAGTTTAATTCAAAATAGGGCTGTAGTTAGGGCTCACACTTCCTGAGACTTCTTGAGACATGTCTCTGATTCTTTTCTATTTTTTCCCCAACTATGGCAATACAAGAAAAAGTAGGTGGCTTACATTCATGTAATTTTACATGTGTGTATAACCTGTTTAATGACTTACCTCTCTCCCTTTATGCGTCACCAAAGCAGCCAAAGGCTTGGCGTAGAATCTGCTGTAGGAAAATCCCAGGCAGCCATACATACTGTTAGCAGTGAGTTTCAAAGCTTTCTGTCTGATATCATACTGAAAAGAAACACAACCAGGAAAAATGATGCAACTATAGCCAACAGAGAACAGAATTTAATGTTCACAATTACATTCACAGCTTTTTATATAGTCTGCAGCAATGATGGGCTACAAGTAAAGCGCATTACAATCACTGCTCACTACTAATCATCCCTATTCTGCAAGGCTGATCAGGGCACTTAAGGGGAGCAGGAGGAAAATCAAAGGAGTTCTACAAAACACACCTGTAAATAAAGGTCTGGATTTAAATCTGGCTGTTTCATGAGCTGCTTAACCTGGCGTCTTCTCTCCACCAGTTTCCTGATTTCCTTAGGCAAAATTCCCATTTCCAGCGATGGGTCCGGAAGCTCTGGAATTTCTTCCTCTTCGTTGACCTGTCAAATGATCACCACTGCTTATCATTTTTTTGCTTGAAGATTAGATTTTAATGTGTTAACTGAAAGGCTTGGGAATAAAAACCTCAAACCACACAGCTTGTATCTTCCTGCAGAGCACCCAAAGCAGTTTAAAACAAGCATGAGAGGGTTTTTGTGGTATTTAACTACACTACTCAGTACTCGCTGGGCAACAGGGACTAAGCCTGCCTCTGTCTGGGAGAAATGAGAGACACGGACCAGTAGCAGCAAGGTATATTTTTTTTTTTCTTTAATATGCCTGCCTCTGTCTGGGAGAAATGAGAGACATGGACCAGTAGCAACAAGGTATAGGATTTTTTTTTCTTTAATACATGTACGTGTAGGTTTTATACATATAAAAATATATGTGTGTATATACATAAATCCAGATAAATAAAACACACACACTCTGACTGCTATGTATATAGATATAAAAATATAAAGAAAAACATGCAAGCAATTCTTCCCATGGTGAAAAAAAATCCATTGTATAAGTATTTTCGGTATTCAGAACTGTAAAATGGAGCATACGCTCTGTGGAATAAGATATATGATACTTTGAATAAGATAACTGACAAAAGAGAAATTGACAGTAACAAGTATGAAGTAACAGTATGAAAACTCCACCCCAAGCAACTCTTGATTACAGCAAAACAACTTAACAGAAAGCACACGTTCTTCTTGTTAGCATCACTAAAGAAATGGCTGCTCAGCAAAAATGAAAGAAATTTCAAGCACAATGACAGAGACAGAAATACACAAAGAAAGGGCAATAGAGACACTATGTGGTTGGAAAGTTTAGTAAAGCAGTTTGGGAAGAACCATATCAAGAAACGGCACCAAAACTTGATTAAACATCATACCATGATAGAAATCAAAATGAGCTGCTTTAGTTTGAAGCACAAAGAAAGCAGGGTAAATCCACAGAGAGTTTGGAGGAACTTACTGACAGAGTTCCACATACTTTATTCCTCATTTCTGGTATGGTACTGGTATTTCACTTGTTATGGGACTAACACATAACTACTTAGCTGTAACAAACAAATTCCAACCTGTGAGCTGATACCAGTTAAAAATAAAAGCCTCAGGTTTAACCTTTAGACCCGACTGGCTCACTGCTTCATTTCACAGCACAGCTCCACCAACAACTGTGCCAGCACAACTGAGGGAATGAGAATAAACAGCCATGGATAAGCCATGGCCAGCACAGCTGCTGAGAAAACAGTACGTAGAACTACACCTTCAGGAGGTTTTTTAGCTGCATTTAGTACAGTTTAAGGCCATATTAAACAGCATAAATTTCTATGAAGCTTGTCCAGCAGCTGCCATAGTCAGAGTATGACTCCCTGACACACACCCCCAAGATACACATAGTTTTCCTGATGTCTAATAAGGGTTGAGCTCGTATTGCTTTCTTTCCCCCAGGCAGAATCATGAGACTTGTGTCTCTCTGATTCAGGTATGTCTGCATGAATTCTGTGGCAACTTAATTTTAGGAAGCCTCTACCAAGTTAAGTTGAAACTGGTCAAGAGTCTCAGAAATTACTAGGAGGATCTGGGGTTCAAAAGGGCCAACAGAGCCTCACTAAAAAAGTTATTTCATGAGGATACCAAGATTTTATTTTGATGGGAGAGAACTTACCAAGATTCTATTAGAGTATTACTGAAAGGAAGACAACAGACATACAATATTCAGAAAGTCCCAACCCCAAACTTACTTTGATGCATCTTTAAACAAGAATGACTTCTTTCACACGTGAGGGGGGAAAAAAAAAACCAAACCCAAGAACAAACAAAAAAGAACTATTTCTTAAAAGCTGATTCACAGAAAACACACCAAAGTTTAGACAGTGTAACTTAAGTCACAAGTTAAAGCACACAAACCTCTGCCCTATTCTGTGCTTCTGATGACAGTCGCTGCACTGTGGTAAAGCAGATATTGAACTCCTGGATAATTGATGGGTACAAGCTGTTGAAGTCGAGAAGCAAAATAAACTTGTCATAAAAACCTAAAACAGAGTTTAAAACAAAAGTCACAATTACTCAGTCTCCCCAAGGACTTCATCCAACTCTACATTTAATATTTAAGTGACAGTAATACATTGTACCATGTTTCCAGCATCTAAATCCCTTAACGTAGCTGTTGAGATGCACCACTACGCATTATAGAAAGCTGTCAGAAGTGGAACGATCCAACCCCATTAACTCACCAGAGTTGAACAGATAGCTTCTGTGTTACTATAGGACACTTGTACAGTTTGCCCCACATAGAGGAGAAACTGAAAGAAAACTTCCGTGTCCATTAGAAAATTACAGACAGACATACAGCCCTGATTCTTTGCAAAAGCATAATCTTCTCACAAAAAGCTAAGAAATAAAATGTCCCAAGAATAAGCAATTCCACAACTGATGTTGGGAATTTTCTAGTACATGCCACCATGCCCCACAAACCACCACACCAAACTCCCATAACATGCACACATTGCCCATCGCAATCTCTCCGCTTTAATATAACCTACCTGGCTCTAACTTCATAGAAGAAAGAAAATTGCCACATCTTACCTACTTTGGGATCCAAGACTAAGCCCCCAGCATATGCTGCTTTCTTTTTCCCTATCTTTGATTTATTCTGATCTTCAAAATCTTCATCTTCATCCACCTACATTTGGCATTTAAAAAAGTCATTATCTAGTCTCCAAGATTTCTGTACTGTTGGAGGAGTTATTTTTGGCAAAGCAAATATGAAATTGGGAACCGGTGCAGAGAGTTACTTTTAAAATACATGCAAAACATGGTGTTTTCATCATGATCCTTATTAAAGCTTTCTACATGTCAAAAGAGCATTTAAACCAACTCCTATAGGAACATATGCTAACAAGGGATTACAAAGACCTTAAGGAATCGTAATCATTCAACATAGCACTAGTATGCATTTTCTGCCTGGATGTAAAAGTCAACACTAGCAAAAAAATCAACTCATGACCCAGGAGAAGTATTATTGCCCAATTAAAATGTAGGTTTTGGAACTACAAGAACTAGGCTTTAATAAAACAAATTATTACTGATCTAAAGAGTATTCTGCTATTTGTTTTATTGTAAGAACAATTTTTCTCCCAGTTGTTCAATGTTACCCTGAATAATTTAAAATTCTGGCACTGCTTTGATCCAACAACACAATCAACAGAACTTATTGCTTTGAAATTTGCTGTGACCTTATTTGGAAGTAAAACTCAAAAAGCAATACAAAATACGAATACATTCTCAAATCTGAATCTGTTTGCTAGCAAACATATAGATGTTTCTATAAACACTATTTACACTGGTACTATCCAGAGGAATTTATTTTTTTTAATACCCTTGGATATTTTGCCCACATTCTCAATCACTCACCTTCCAAATTATACTTGAACTACTGTTCATCAGCAGAATAATCATAGGGCAAACATGCATCTATTAGGCAGAGATTACCTTCTTTACTGTTTCCCTACACAGCCAAGTAGTTAGCTTATTTCAATTTTAAGCTAAAAGAGCAACTGAGTTTCCACAGATCTGTGATAAAATGGAAAAGGTGTTACACTGTCCCTTTAAAACTATACATTCTTCCTTCATAAACTCAGTACAAAAAAGAATTTTTGAATTAAGCATAATCTGTAACATTAAGTTATATGTTATATCTAACATATGTTTGGATTTTCCGTGCTCTCATAGAACAGTAATACACAAAAGACAGAAGAATTCTTTTTCTTTTCAATAAAAATTATTGGAAAGAGAAAAACTAGACCCACCAGCTTCTGCATAGGCTTTTTAAAAACTTGTTTGTCCGGTACTATGTAGTCTTTTTCATGAAATGCATGAAGCAGCAAGAACTCATTACGTTCAGATCGTCCACCCATCATTGTCCTCGACTGTAGACAGGGGCAAAAAAAGAATTCAAAGCAAAGCATAGAAAACTCTGACATACCAAAAAAGACAAAGCAATGTCCTTCGACTGTTTAGAAGTTCACCTAGCATCACTAGTCTTCTGTATCATCACCGTGCACAAAATTCAAATGTGATATTTTTATGGAAGTTTTAAGTTATTACTTGGCTAGATCATCGAACTGTCACACTCATCACAGCAAAAAATTTAAAGCATCATGTATTCACAATTAGCATTTACAGACTAGAACTAGCAAATCAAACACAGAAAACATTGAACTGTTTTTGTGGGACAATGGAGGAGGGTGGAAAATAATAAAAATGTACCATGACATTCCCAGAGATGTTTGTTATTTGAAGAGCCAGTGGCAGGACATTCAGCTCACACATGATCTGGAGAATGAATCTGGCATCTGTCCAGGTGTTTTCCAGCATAAACATTAAGTGAGGAGAATCACTGGGAAAAGAAGGGGGATGGCCTAGTAAAGTAAAATCAGCCTCCTTTGTAGCAGTTTAGACCTCTATGCTGAATGGATTACACGGTATCTGTAGCACACCAGTGTTGAATGATACACTTAACTCTTTTAATTGAGAAAAAAACCAAACCCAGAACTCAAACTTGCATATCCTATTAGTGTATCTAAACCAATGCTCTTACAAATCAATTTGCTTCACACATAATAAGCCACCACCCATGAGTAGCTTGAAACATAAAATACTGTTAAGACAGTATTTTACTTCCCAAATACCAGTATGCTAAGTCAGCATCTCCATGACAAATCAAATAAGCAAGCATGAAATTGCATAGTGGGGAAACTAGCTCTTTTACTTTCCAGTGAAGGATTAAAAACATGAATCAGCAACATACCTGTACATATTTCGAATTTCCTCTGGTAGAATTGTCATCTTCTCTGTTTTCAAAATCTGGTGGACCAGTTCAGACAGATGGTAACTTTTGCAACGAATTAATTCTTTAGCCGAAATTTCTACATCACAGATCATTCGACCGCAAGCAGCGTTCCTTTCAGCAAACCCTCCTCGACCCTTAAACATATCATAAAAGGAGAGAAAACCCCAAACAAAATTAAACATACAAACATTAATAAAGAATATCTACCCAAAATATATGCTTATAGGACTCAGTTAAGTCAGTTGGTCACTAAATACTCTAAATACTCTACTAAATACCACTAATACTCAAGCTTTATTATATTATTATGCCCTAAAGGAATCCATGATGTCTTTCAGTATATGCAGTTGATACTTAACTCTCATTACTAGTTAGACCTTAATTCTTAAGCTGTTGTGCATTCTTTTTTTTCCTTTAATAATTAGAATAGTCCCAACGAGAACATGTGTATGCATTTTGTTTTTCCTCCAAGGATATTTTTTGTACCAACAGCAGGACAGAAAAGTCACAAAACAAACCACACACAAATACTCGGCCTCCAGGAAAGACAGGAACAGGCAAGAACACACCCACATTCAGCACTTCAATACTCCAAGTCTCACACATTGTCCTCTGAACAAATATGTACTAAGAACTACAGAATTATTAACTAAGCAGCTCTCTATGGGATGATTCACCAATCAATCCAAATTACATTTTCTCATTTTACAGTTATAGCAGACAAAGACTGTTAACAGTAAAGACTATTGCAATTAATGTGTCATTACCGTCATCTAGTTGAGACATGTAAACTAAATTAGCCTAACTTGAAAATTAGTTTAGCTTATTACTGTAATAAAAGTCATATAAACATTCATCGTTTCTGATCCAGGACACAGGAAATTCAGCGTGACCAACAGTCAAAATACATCAGTGTCACATTTACAATTCCTCAGCAAAATTAATTCATTTTTAATCACATGCAACATAAGGGGGCTTAAAAGACTTGAGCAATCTTATTACCCCAAGCTTTGGCATATTGGACCTCCTCAGTCGACCTATCTTGGACCAGTGAGGGACTTTGCACGCATTAATTCTTTGAAGCAGCACTTCCAGATCAAATCCATAAATATTATGACCCTTGCAGCAGAAAAAATAACAAAAAAAGGTTACAACAAATGCAAATTGAAAGACTTACTTTCACACAGTCAGTATTCCTTTGCCCTTTGTGGTTTTTTCCAACTAATTGATGGCATTATCTCTCTCATAGAAAGCACTTTCTAAGAGAACATTCATCAACAGTACTCATTAGTCTTAACACTAACAATGCTGTTCAGCAGAATACCAAAATAAGCTCTATAACTGGCTCATAGCACACACAATTCAGCTTTATGCTTTGATACCAGAGATTAGGATTTAAAGCTTTCTAGAAAAAAAAAAAACCAAAACAACATTCTTGATGCAGCATATAAACTTAGTTACGAGTAATTCCTTTCCTCTCCATCCATGAAAGTGTCGATATTGACATAAAAATAATGTAATTCCTTTCCTCTCCATCCATGAAAGTGTCAATATTGACATAAAAAGAATTTTTTTTTTGTTTTGATACTACAACAGGCATAGCTGTTAAATCTGGACAGGAAGAGCTCGCAACTAATATTTACACATCAAAGTACTCCAGCAATAGTTGCAGAGTTTAAACAATGCTAAGGACATTGATGAAAATGGTCCGTAACCTCAGCCGAAAGCAAAATACTGCCCTGATGAACACAAGTCTACGTGCACCAGTCACCAGGAACTGCAGGCTGACCATCCCAGATACATCTGTGTAGTGCAATCTAGAAGCAGCTCCTTGAAAGCATCATCAGCATTACAGCCAGAGTAGAGGGGTCCTACCTGTATTGATATAGCTTGTTTTTCAACAGCACTAATTAAACCAGGTGCAAATTAAACTGCCCTAACACAGCTCTGCTGGTTTTATGATCAGAGCTCTCATGCCCCTATGCTACTGGTGTCTTCACTTGAAAACCATTGGGTGCAGCGTTCCCCCTGATTCCTTCCCACAGCCACCAGGAAGCTCAGCTCATAGGATGAACACCAGATACCAGCCACACTGAGCTGAAAACATCAGGAACCTGGCTACTCATTTCATCCTATTGCCACCACTTCATTATTTGTATTTACCTACAGAAGAATAACACGTTGTATACAACCTTAGATTTATAACCAACCTCAAACTGTCTTCAAAATTTCATTAAATGAAAGTCAGGACTGTACATTAATTAAACATAACAAAAAAGAAAATGAGTAATTATAATAAAACCCCAACTGCCAATACAGGAAAAAACATAAGAACACCTATTACAAAACTTGGCTCAGATCCTGTAGGTTTGTACAGGTTATCATTTTGATTTACAGCATAAACACAATCTAAATGGTGAGGCAAATTATATGAACATCTGAACTGAAACAGACTCCTAAGTATACCAAGAGTTCCCATTTTTTCTAGAAAATCACAAGGGTTTTTTTCTTGTGTTTTGTCTTTCTGAGTAAAGCAAAAAAAAAAAACCAACTTGTTTCAGATACTATGGAAATACTGCCTATTTCAGATACTATGGGAAATAATAGGATGTATAAAATGCTGTCAGGGAAAATTCTGTATCATCTTGCTATCAAAGTAAACCTGCTGTCTTATAAGCAAATTCAATTCATAAGGCAGTCTAAGATAAACATTAAAAAAAACCTATATGGGGACAAAAGAAAAAGAACAAAGCTGACCAACTGACAATATGCTTTAATTTAACTCTTAAAGCCTCAGAACTACTCACCACAACAACATCTGGGTCAATTTTGTGAATCTTCGCAAGGAAAAATCCCAGCAGTGTCCTCTCTGTTGCAGCAATTTCTATTTTAGCATTCTAAAAGGAGCAAGAGAGCACCTGATTTCAATGACCCAATAAGTTTAAAATGGAAACATCTCCTCTCCCCTACTAGTTACAAGACAATAATAAAGCACCATAGAGTTCTCCCTTTCCTTCTGTAATTCAAGGCTTTTTGTTCTCACTCCCATAGACACAGAAAGCTTTTCTCAGAGGCTTTTTTCCATTTTGCTTTTGTATGCAGGTGTCTAGTGATATTTTAAGAGCCTCCTAAGAATCAAGCACACCAGGAAAATGCTCCATGTGCATCCTTCACTCACAGGCTTAAGATTACACAGAAACAGAGGAAAAACAAAAATAGGTTACTTTATTATTCTGTCAGCTCTCCCAGTGCCCTTTAGAAAGGACGTCTTCTACATTTTGACAGACTTTACTGTCCAAGGAAAGAAGAAACAAATCCTCTCAGTTTACTAAGAGTACATAGTCAGGTAAAATGAAAATGAAGCACAATTTTAGCCTCTTTGCCAAACCTTTCCAACTGTCTTGTCTAACACTGTCTATTTTATGAGCACAACTAGCAGCAGTACTGAATCACACAAAGCACACACCTCTGTTTTTACAAGCAACACAGAATAAATACCTAGATTTAGGTTTGCAGAGCAGAAATGAAATAATCACACCATTCCTTTGAAACTTTCTTTTCCACAACTTACCCAAAGCAATGTGAAGTTCATATTTTAAAAGATACTGGAATCAGAAGGCTAACAAAATTAAATTACCTTCTTTTTAATAGCTTCTTTGAAGTCATAAGGAAAAATGCAATCATTGGGTTTGGAAACAACTGCAAAAGAAATTATATTTGTTCTTAAATACAAGTTCTTAATTGTACCCTCCCTGTAAGCATCCATCCACAGCAAAGGGAGCTAAGGAAAACTAGCCTCTAATTCTAAAAAAGTAGACTTATGCAAATACTTGTCTTTAAGATAACTGAGTAATTAGTAAAGTATTAAACAACTTTAATCAGTCATATTTGAGGTTATCATTGGAGACTAAAACTATGGTCCACAGCTTCCAAAGAACTTCCTATCACAAGCATTCAAAACTCTTCATCACTGTCCGACTGGGATCTGAATCTCAAGGTTTAGCTGATCTTACTATAATGACACCACGGCAAGAGATTTTTTTTTTCCCCCTAAGAAAACTTGTTTATAAATGAATGTGACAAGTTTATTTTTTAAATTCTGTTCAGAAGAACTGAACTGAAAAATAACTAAGTGACAGTAAATAAATGGTCTAAATTAATGGGTGAAGAAAGCAATCCAAGAGAACACCTGATGACGAAATAAAAATTATAGGAAACTGTAGAGAGCAGGGTTACTTTGCATCATCTCAAACTTAAGATTTTTTCAAGGTTTTCAATAAAAAGTCAGTAACCATTGAAGTCAAAGACAGGGAGAAAAGCCTGCCTCCGAGTTTGCCACTTAATTATTCTAATCCATTACTACTGAAGTAGCAGAACGAATGAAAAGAAACCAAACCAACCAAAAAACACAACAACAACAGAAAAACTCTGAAGGAATTATTTTTCTACTTATAATCTGCTCCAAGTACATACCACAAAAGTGTGTCTGAAAAGGAGGCTGAGGTGGAGCCTTATCCAAAGGAAATTTCTGATGAATCAGAGCTGCAATAGCCACAACCTATACCAAGGAGATACAGAACACATAGCTTCAGAAACATGACTACTATCAATACCCATTTTTCCCACCTATTTTTTAAGTTTCCTCATCTCTTTTCTCTTGTTTCTACAAAAGATCTTTTTAAAATTAATTCCAACTATAAATAGTTAAAAAGAAGAAAAGTTGTCCATTGATCTAAAGTAGAACTTACTCCTAAATGATCATCCAAGAAATCAGAGAGGAAAAATAATTTTAGAAAATTTTGCTTTTATCAAATTTTCTTCTGACCCTGAACAGACCCCACAATTAAAAGGATTCCCTATGAAGCCCAGGGGAGATGTGAGCAGGGCAGGACATGCAGAGGCCTTGCCTCCAGAACCGCTGCCCCTGAGCAAGCAGTCAAGACTGACAAGAAGCCAAGAGGTTTTAGCTTTACTGATCTTTCTGCTTGCTTTGCTGGCAGGACATCCTGGCTCCCCAGACACTGGTCAGGAAAACCCAACAGAAGACAACGCACACAGACTTTAGAAACATCTTGGCAAGCAGAGTCCTGTTGGTACCTGCTATATGTCTCATTATGTTGGCTAGAAACCAGAAATTTTCCATACTCCTCCACAAAAAATTTTAATTTCACTTAGAGGATGAATTCTGCTTGAAAAAGTTGGCAGCCAAATTCTTCTTCCAGAAGAAACAACTATCCTATCCTATTAGTGAATACTGATTGTCTTCCTAGGCAGGAGACCTGCTAAAAATCAGGTAAGCATGCTTAACTACACATTATGGTCTGCAGTCCACAACTGAGAGTGGCCACCTACATCTCTCCTCCTCTCTGAGAAAAGATCTCACAGCAGAATAATAGGCACTACAAGATTTAGACCAAATTCTCACTCTATTTTAAAATGAGTTTTACTAGCGGAAAAACAGGGTCATTCTACCTAGAACCTATGATTAGCTCTACAAAAAAATAATCCATTAACAGTTGTTCTGGGACAGTTTCACTTAGAACTATTATGCACTACAGACAAATAGAATGCTTGAAAAAACATGTAATGATCCACTGTCACAGTAAATATTGTCACCAAATAAGCCCCTCGAACCCACACATCTTATGCTGGTGAGACGCCAGTGACAATTTCTTTGAAGACCCCATGACACAGAAAGTTTATTCAACAGTAAATATATTTAGATGTGTTTTATAAGGTGAAGCTCTTTCAAGACTTAGAAAATTTTTAGTATATGCCAAAGAACGAAACTAAACCAAAATGAGAGCAGATGACTTACCTCATTCTGGTGAGTCTTTGGGTTCTGAGTGGTCTTCATGCTGAGGGACATGACCACGAGAGGAGGAGGAGGAGAAAGATCTTTAACCACGTTCACCAAGCCAGGCTTCATGGCCACAGCCTCCACCTTACACCAGCTGACAGACTGGTTTGAAGGCTCTGAGGAAACAACACAAACCACCTTCATTCTTCAGGGAACCACACAGAAAGTTTCTGTAACAGTACTGTTGTCCTTTTGCCTTTGACAGACCAAGATACAGACTAACCCTGCCAAATTTTTGGTAACTCCCTGGGCCCTGATTCCCTAGTCAGAAGCCTAGTCACACCAGGGGCTCTTTAGTACCAAAGAAGAGAAGGAAGATTCATACTGAGGTCAGAAAGATGTGTAATGCCAAAAATACCCACCAAAGCCTTTAGGCAGCTTTATACGGAGTCATAGTAGAGAAAGGTATAAGGCAAGCAAGCATGACTCTAACCTAAATTAATATACCACGTCTTAGCATCTAATCTTGTAGTCAAAGGGAGAAGGCTTCATAAAAAATAAATTAATACAAGTGAAATGAACGAAAGCTCAGAAATTTCTCAAATGCTACAGAAAAGGCAGCCAGAGTGCTAATCAAAAGAATCTTGATCGAATGAGAACAAGAACATATGACTGACTGAAACACACCAGATAATTAATTAATTGACATATAGTCCTTCAGAAATGCAGTTATGGAAACAAGGAAATGGGGGATGTCATAAGAGAGTTCATCCTACCCTGGTAGTATAAACTATCCTATAATGTAAGGGAGACGACAGAAAGTTATTTAGACCTAAAGTGTACATGAGCTAAAAAAAAAATATCGATAGATGGAGAGGAAAAAAAAAAAAAAGGACACATTCACCACCCATTATCATTTGAGAATATTTTAGTCTGTAATTCTTCACTTGCTTTAGGAAAAAAAAAAAGATCTAGTATAAACTATCCTATAATGTAAGGGAGATGACAAAGTTATTTAGACCTAAAGTGTACAAGAGCTAAAAAAATATAGATAGATGGAGGGAAAAAAAAAAAAGAGACACATTCACCACCCATCATCATTTGAGAATAATTTGGTCTGTAATTCTTCACTCACTTTAGAAAAAAAAAAGATCATTCACAAAAGTTGCTGATGAGGTAACTCACTACACTTCTGACTTCTGAGTTTACACTTCTGACAGATTAACCCTTTAAAGACAGCTGTTGGTAGAACATTGGTAGATCCAGACATCTTACCCTGCAAAATTATTTGACCTCTGCCTGGAAACCCACATATTTTATCTTCTCTCATTATCCTTGCTCTAAGTGCAAACAGGTAACTGACTAAACTATCTTCATTTATAAAATACTGATGATCTCTCCAAATGAAGACAGACAATCCATTGCTTGGCACCTTTTTTCTTTCATCTCCAATGCCTTAACACCCAGAGCTTCAACTAGCACTCTACAGAGCAGTGGTCTCCAAAGTACGGTGCGTAAGACAATCCATTGGGGTGTGGGAAGAAATATTTTACCATTAATTTACCATTAATAAATACTGTTAAAAGTGTTTATTTCACACACCTCATCCTTTTTTAATTTCTATTTTTGTGTTGATTTTATAATGCACATAATATATTAGTACAGTAGAACATGCATATAATTTATAAATAAATATTTATATATTGGGGGTACATGCTCCAATTTTTACTGACGGGGTGCACAGTCTAACAAGTTTGGAGCCACTGCTCTAAGAAAGCTTTGGGGCTATCCAGCCCCAAACTGGGGGCTATCAAACTGCAAAAACAGCTTCATTATGAATAGCGATGACAGTTTTTGAAGAAGTTGTAGAAGTCTGATCAAATGGTTCAAAACTTGCTTACTCTAAACCTTCCAGCTATACTCTTTAGCCTTAAGACCCTCTATGGGAAGTGCAGAAGGGAAGATACAAAAGACAGCAAGAACCTCTGTGAAACTAGATGCCTCCCAACCAAAACCAACCAAACAAACAAACCCAAAAAACCGACCAAACAAAAAAAACCCACCCCTCCAAACAACCCAGCTTTGGGGCACAAAATCCAGTGCAGCCATCTCGCCAAAAAACCAACCAACCAAAAAAACCCCACCCCCCCAAACAACCCAGCTTTGGGGCAGAAAATCCTGTGCAGCCATGTCATGGTTTGGCCTGGACTGGCCACTGAATGAAAGACAAATGCTCTCTTTATTAGAGAAATTTGCATAAATATAACTAGCCAGCTGATAGACAGCTTTCAACAGAATGGGACTGACATGGTTTTCAAAAGAGCAATTCCAACATCAAGATACAGACTCTTCCTGGAACATGAAAGCTGTAATAGACATATGGGAGTGGTGAAAAAAGTGCTCCCTTAAATTACTACTTCACTCTGGTGTGGAATCAGTATCTGAGCTCAGGCAAGGTAGTTCTAAGGCACAAGGTAAGTTCGTATCTGAGCTCAGGCAAGGTAGTTCTAAGGGGAAATAACGCACATCAGCATTAAGTAAAACTGACCACTGCCTGAACTGTTGGTTATCACTGCCATAACATTTGTCATCCTGGATATAAGGAACAACACAGCTCTGGACTCTACAGGTGAACAAAAAAAAACGGCCAAAGAAATACGAAATCAATTCCTGGGCAAAGAGTACAAATGAAAAAGCACTCTTAGGCCTTTAAAATCAGTGCCAGAAAGTACACTGATGCTTGCCAATGTCTGGTGGAAACCCATCACAGCTAATCCGTCTTTTGGCAGCCAGCGGTTTGCCTGGTCTATTCCAGCTCAAAGTCCTTACTGGTATCAGCTTTGTCAGCGACTGAGCGAGGTGCTGAAAAGGAGAATCCTCCTGGCGTCAGCGTTCGTAGTCTCAGTTCTACATTTGAAATGCCCCGAGGAGACTGCACTAATAGATGCAGCTTTTGTCCAGACTGATCAGCTTCCCTGCGGTCTTGGGAATACTGAATAAAGTGCTCTAACCCAGCCAAAATAAGGCAGCATAATCACCTCGAAGTGGTGCACACCACTCATGAGGCAGAAAGTATTTCAAACTAAAATCTACATGTTCAAACTAAAAGCACCACAAACTTTTGTAAGTGACAGAGGAAAAAAAAACCACACTAACACACAAACAAAAAAGCCATGTAACAGCTGTCTGCTCTTAAAAAGATACATCTGCATAAAAAGACAAGTCTTAAGTTATCAAGAGAAGAAATTTCTACCTATCTATCTATCAAGAGGAACAGATTTCTAGGAAACTAACTGTAGCTCAGTATATGTGGCTTTAGGGCATGCCCCAGGGAGTAGCTGCTAGAGACTGTATAGTTCCCTCTCGCTGCCATTCAAAGTTACTATCACACCTGTACAGCGTGCAACTTTATATGGATAGAGCTCTCACTCCAAAAAGAAAGAACAAGTTACAATTTGTACTAGATAATGAAAATTACACAGATAAATTGCAAGGTTAATTTACAAAATGATAATTTATCAGTACAGTTTCAATTTCCCCTCCCCTCCTCGTCTATAATTGTGTTTTCCAGCAACCAAGTATTTTACACGCAAACCACCATACGTGGATTTTTTATTTCCAGCCAGCACGGTCCTTTGATCTTCCTACTCATCAAGAGGAGTTCCAGGCTAGAGGTGTTAGTTCCAAATACATGGGAAAACGTTTGTCCTTTCAGATCCTGGGGAAGCCGAGGGCATTCAGCCTAACAAGCAACAGAAAGCAGTGAGTCATTTCACCCCACAGAAGTCTTCAAGGTTGACACGCTATATTCAGACAGCACCTTAACAAAGCTACACAATACCTGAAATCACTGTAATTTCCCACAAGCAAAGCCTTAATCCGTAACACCTTACAGTAATTGAAGAAATTACACTATTGACTTGACTTAAATAGGTGCATATCAAAATCAGGACAGTAATGTAAAAATGCACTGAAGCAAAAGTTCTTCATCCATACTAGATACAAGACAGAAATAATATCACCAGCCAAGACTACAACAATGTTCAATGACCATTTTAATACAGAAACTGCTCTTGTTGTAAACTTAATTAGATAGTTACAGCTTTAATCTTGCCTGTCGTATAAAGATTGGATAAAAGTGTTTCTGCACAGCTGAAGAAAATTTTGAGATAGCTAGAAAACCCGATGGGATGCTGCTTTTGCATCTAGAACTACGTGCTTTTGCACATAAAAAAATGGTTTAAAAAGGCATTATCTCAGCAATTGACCCCACAGGTTCAAGACTGCCGAATCTCTTACATTTGAAACCAAATCAAGTGTTTTTGCTAATGAAGAACTGCTACTGATGTTCTCATGGGAATTTTTTTTCATCTTTGCTGCTGAGTTTTACAGCTCTTCAACAAAAGTCTTCTCACCCAGCTGCTATTTGCAAGAACCACATAAGCAGAGATATCAGCTATATTCTGGACATGGATTCAACAAACCATTTAAGCTTAGTATGTAATTTAAAACATCTTACAGTACTTCGAGCCCTGATTCAGTACAGCTAAAGTGTTGTTTGATTGATTAGTGGCAAGGTGATAAAAAATAAAGCAGGATAATTGGGAACACAGATTGTTGTAAATCAATAAGCAAATTATAGTTAGGTGGGAGGAATGCAGTAGTTGTAGGAAGTACTTTTTCCCCTTGTGTTTTATTTACACAAACAGAGCTAACACCAACAAATCAATGTTATAGGTTACCTGGTAATGAACTGATTTTGTTAAGGACTAACCAATATACAAATGATAACAAAAAAAGGCACAAGCTTAGCTATTAACCTCGTGGTTTTTTCAAATTACAAGACAATGAGCATCTAAAACTAAACAGCAACAGAGGTACTGCCACTAGCCCACTAAATCCTGCAAATCTTTAATATTTTTTCAGAAAAATCATAAAATTCTTAATTAGGTAAGGAAGCAGGTTATGGTGTTTCATCAGATTAGTTATACTCACCGAATATTTAACTTCTAAGTATTCAGATTTTGCTGGAACATCCGGGATCTCAAAAGCATAATATTTTTCTACTTTCTACAAAAAACAAATATATTATTTTTTCAGTATCTCCCAACTGAATATTCATTCTGTCCAATAAGAAAGTTAATGAAATAAAGGCCAGCCAAAACATACATCTCAAATACCATAGGCTTGATCATACGTTACCAATTCTGCAGCTCATTATAACTATGTAAAGACAGTAAGAGTGTTTTAATAGCTGTATTTAAATCTCTTCAGGTTTTCTTCGCATGAAGAGTTTTTACAGAATTGACTTACAAGTTTACTATCCACTATAAAGTAAAAAAATACCAGCTCGATAGCTAAAGGAACTCAGAAACATTCACAGGCTTCAGACGTATTCATGAGAATTGGTGTTTGCAGACCACCACAAAAATCACAAAATCACTGAGATGGAAAGACATCTCCAGAGATTTTCTAGTCCAGCTGCCTACCCAGAGCTGGGTCAACTAGAGTGGGTTGCTCAGGGCCCTCTCCAGTTAGGTTCTGACTATCACCAAGGATGGAGACTCCACAGCCTCTCTGGACAACCTGTGTCGGTGCCTGACCTCCCTTACAATAAAAAAGTGGTTTATATTCTAATAAATTTCATGTGTTTCAAATGGTACCTATTGCTCTTGTCCTCCACTGGGAACCAATGAGAAGGACCTGCCGGAGTCATCTTTACTCCTGCCCATCAGACGTTTATACACAATGATAAGATTTGCACCACCAATCCCTCACCCCAAAAGTTCTCTTCTCCAAGCTGAGCAGTCCCAGGTCCCAAGTCTCTCAGCCTCTCCTCACATGACAGATGCTCCAGGCCCTGTAATTATGTTCCTGGTCCTGTGCTGGAATTGTTCCAGTATGTGCACATCCTTCTCGTTACCAGGGAGCTCAGCTGAACACAGCACTCCACATCTGTCTCACCAGGGCTGCACAAGGGGGGAAGACCACCTCCCTCAGATCTGCTGGCAATGCTCTGCCTCATGCAGCCCAGGGTGCCCATGGCCACCTTTGCCACAAGGGTACATTGTTGGCTCTTGGCCAACTTTACGAATACCAGGATGACCAGGCACTTTCCTCCAAAGCTGCTTTCCAGCCAGCAGCCACCAGCATCTGTTAGTGCCTGAGGCTATTCCAGTCCTGGTGTAGGACTTACTAGTTCCCTTTTTTGAACTCCACAAGACTCCTATAGGCCATGAGATATTTCCAGCCTGTTGAGGTTCCTTTGAACAGCAGCACATCCATCTGGTGTATCAGTCACTCCTCCTGCTTTCGTACTGTCTGCAGAACTTACCGAGTACATGCTCTGCGTCATCATCCAAGTTATTAACACAGACACTAAGCAGGACTAGACCCAGTATCAACCCCTGGGGTACACCACTAGGGATTGGCCTCCAGATGGATTTAGTGCCGCTGATCCCAACACCGAATGCAGCAGTGCAGCTGGTTTTCAGTCCACATTGCTGCCCACTTACCTAGCCCATACTTCATCAGTTTGTCTTTGAGGGTGCTATGAGAGGTAGTGTTGAAAGCCTTACTAAAGTCAAGATAACAACAGCCGCTGCTCTCCCCTTGTCCACCAACCCAGTCATCTCTTCATAGAAAGCTACCAGCTTGGTGAAGCGTGACTTCCCCTTTGTAAATCTGCTGAACACTCCCAAGAACCTTATTGTGCTTTGTGTCCAGAAAACAGTTGTTTTCACAATTAGCTGCTCCATCGCCCTTTCCCAGGGCCTGACGTGAGCCTTTAGTTCCCTGGACTCTCCTCCTCCTAGCCCACTATGAGGGTAGCTTTGACATTTGCTTTCTTTCAGTCCTTAGGAACCTCCTCTGATCAACCTTTTTAAAGATAATCAAGTGTGGCCTCACAATGACATTGGCCATCTCGCCCTGTACTCATGGGTGCATCCCATCAGGTCCCACACAACCCATCATGTGTCCATGATCCCAGTGAGATTGTAGCCCTGTAGCTGCAGACAGTTCCTCCTATACTGCATGCTTTAGCATACCAGCTCTTCAGAGAGGCACCCAAGAGAGCTGATTTCCCAGCCATCTGCCAGCTGTTTGCTTTATTACATGCTTAGAACAGAATCATTTCTATGACAGTATTGTATTTTTCATTTTGAGGGACTTGGGTTTTACTAGAAAGTAGTCAAGTTTGTTTACATACCTCTGACAAAGATAGTTAAAGCAGTCTGAAGTTCAGTACAAATTTACTGAAAGTTAAGTATCACTTCTGCTTTCTTCAAAAACAATAATGATTTTCTACAACATGCACAGCTTGTCAGTTTCTAAGAATAACCACCTTCATTTTCCAAATAATTACAATATTCTGTTCAACAATGTTACGGTACCTACTGAAATGCCATGTTCTACCCCCTACTATATATGCTCTGCCCTGTAATACTTCATAAACTTGTTATATACTATTACATATTATATGACTGTTATATATTATCGTTGTTATGTTATGCCATAACTATGCTAGAACATTATTCTTACTACAAGAATTCTTAGGGGCCCCTTATTAAATTAAAAAGCATATTTTCACTGGACACTGCACTAAGTTGAGCACATTATACATAGAGTCAGCATAATCTACTTACCCTTACTACTAGGGTAAGTGTAATAAGAAAAAACAAAGTCACCATAAATTGGAATAAAATTTAGAAATAAACAAAATATATGCACAGCTCAGTAGACTTGAAGTTATCTAGTTTTACGGTTGGGTGGGTGGGGGCTTTTTCCTTATTAATATCATCAGCAAGAGCTCCCTCAGAGCACTATGATGAGCTGTTAAGCATGCTATTTCTTGTAATGCTGCAGTTTTAAGGCTGCAAAGCCTGGTAACAGAGGAGAGGGCCCTCTGCTATAAATAGGAAGGCAGCAAATCCAGAAATCCATCCAATCCAAGGCATCAACAGCTACACGAAAGCATAAAAGAGTAATATAACTTGGTACAAGAGCACCACTATAACATCAGACAAGCATTAAAAATTAGCATGCAAATGTAGATCTCAACTGCTGAGCCACTACAGCACCTCAGACGAGCAGCACATCATAGCCGTAACATAACAGATGGCAACGTGCTGCTTTTAGCACGTATTACTGGTGACCCCCCACCCCCTTTTATTTTATTATTTTTTTTATTTAAAAAAAACCCTCCCAAGCTTCAAACAAGTTCTCGCTGCAAACGCAAGCTGAACATAGTGTAAAAATAGTACGCTGCAGTGACTCATCTGCGTTATTCCACAGAGCTCAGCTCAATTACACAAGCAGTCTGGTCATAACTGCAGTGAATGAATGCTTTGCTGCAGAGTAATCTGCCCTTCAAGTGGCCCTTCAGAGAGCAGAAATGAGCAGCAGTGATTAGCTGCTAAGTTCCTAAGTGGAGTAAGGCTGCTTTCAAAATTGATTTGCGAAGACTTGCTAACTTGGCAGCAGTGCAACCCATCGAAACTACAATTAGCAGCAGGTGCGGGAGGAAATGATCCGGCTTAAGTGTATATCTGTTCACAGGGACCACGTTTGGTGGCGGCGAGGCCAAGAGGCACGCGGGCACACGCACGGAGAGCAGCTTGTCCCGGTGCATAAACACGCTGGCTTCTCTCTGCATCACTACAAAACTGGGTATGCTAGGAATAAAAGAACTTTGGGTGCACGGCAGGTATGCTAGTATCCTTTCTGATCTCCAGCTCATGGTAGAAGAATCAGAGACTTCGTGTTCCTCTGACCGCATCGCTCACAAGCGCTCTGCTCACCTGAGCAATATTGCCATTAGCCTCTTAAAAAAAAAATAAATCTTTCAAAACATCAACCCTTAATACCACAGTAGTGGAACACTGGCTGCGTGTTACAGTACAGGAGGGGTTTTCCAAAACATTAGCTCTTAACTACATACAGTCCCAACTGTGTGGAGATCACTCTTCTGGAGCAATCACTGCGCTGAGTGCCACCACCACTTCAATTCAAGAGCCCTGCACACCCCCACGGGAACACAGAGGCAAGGACTGGAGAACAACACAACATTTCTGGTGGAATGGCTGCAGTGAAAAGCAAGATGATGACTCCTTCTGGAAAACAGATTAATAAGGTATATAACCAGGCAAACTGAGGTCTCCCGGAGAGGAACAAAAGAAGAAGACGGTGCAGTAATGGAACAACCCCACTACTTCCACAATTACCTTGCAGGCATCAAAAGGATCCCCTGCTGCAGAGATATACGCCTGGCAGATTTGGTACCACTTATTCAGTGAATTCTGTGTTAAGCTGGAACAGATGAGTTACTATAATACCTTCCTTGAATAGTCGTCCAAAGGCTCCACCAACAGCCCTGCTCCCCAAACTTATCTTTTCCTTATCCCACACGCTACTAGTGCCATACCCTCCCTGCTAGCTCCAGTTCTCATGAAACAACTAACCTTCCAGGAGGCAATAACTAGCAAAATCAGCAGAAAATTATGCCATCAAAATAAGGTGGATAGACTTTACCATGGTAGTAAAATTCAGTTTACTGAAGAGTCTGATGAATTAAAAAAAAATTTGAATTCCTACTGTTTAGAAACACTTCTGGTAGGTTATTCCAGAGCTTCTCTGCACCCTCAACTATCCTGTCTAATTTATTCATGAATTAAAATTTATGATTTTGTTCTTTTGCTAAAACTGTCCTTTAAATAGCTTTCTTGCTGCTCATCCCCTTTTAACGTTTTCAGAGAGCAAAAAGGTTTCATCATTATTCTTCACTTTACTAGGCTAAAAAAAAAAATAAAGCTCTTTCATAGTTATCTCTGGTATAACCGATTCTCCTTTTGTCTCTCCTGGTTTCAGCTGCGACAGAGTTAATTTTCTTCCTAGTGGTTGCTGTGTTTTGGATTTAGTATGAGAATAACGCTGCTAACACATACTGTTTAGCTGTTGCTAAGTAATGTTTATATTAAGTCAAAGGCTTTTTCAGCTTCCCACAGAAGCTGAGAGGGAGCATAGACAGGACAAGCTGGCCAAAGGAATATTCCCTACCACGGACATCACGGTTGGTACATAAATGGGGGTTGGCCGTGGGGCAGGAATCCACCACCACTGCTTGGGACAGGCTGGGCAATCAGTCATGGGGTAGTGAGCAACTGTACTGGATCATTCATTTTGTATTTCTTTTATCATTATTTTCTCTTCTGTTATTGCTCTATTAAACTGCCTTTTATCTCGACCCATGAGTTGTTTGGTTTTTTCCTTTTTCTCCCTCTTCTCCCTATCCTACTGGGTGGGGAGAGGAGCGAACGGCTGTGAGGTCCTAGATGCTGTCTGGGTTCAAACCGTGACAGTCTCACCTTCCTAATTACCACGTTTTGTACCTGTTGTCACTTGAGTTAGTCTTTCCTCACCAGGGTGGTCAAGTGTTAAAATATTCTAAGATCTGAACAGTGCCTTTGTGCTGCTACTTCCCTGTTCCTGCTCGGGATCACTCCTGCGTTACACCCAAGGCCCCCAGATGCACTGCAGTCACATCTCCAGACAACACAGCTGGGTCTTTCACCCCAAGCTCTGTGTAAACTCAGTAAAACTTCGATAAGCTTTGAACTAACATCAGAAATAACAGTTCAAATACTTCCTGCATGTGGTTTACCTTGACTTTTTAAAAGCCATCTTTGAAGGATGAACTATATTACTCCATTACCTCACTCACACTATTCTTCCTGAGCAGGCCATGGGACAAGTGGAAGCTTCCTAAGAATCTGTTAGCAGATCCACATCTTTCCAAAGGCCTCTCCCCCTCCTTCCATTTCAGGAATACAAGTGTTTGTATCCTGTCCTTTAATGAAGAATTGAAGCACCCTGAGTTTTCTTCCCTCGTTCCTGAAAGGTTCTTTGAACAGTGAGCCATTACAAACTTGGGTTTTACCTGTTGTTACCTTTTTGATCCCCGTACATAATGACTAAGTTATTATCAGACATACAAGAGAAATATCACTGCTAAAACTGACAGAAGCTAAATTTGCATCAGAATTTTGTCACAGAAAATAAGCTAGAATAAAAAAATAACAATAAAGTTTTACAAAGTTCTACTGAATCATGCATTTTCCCTGAACAAAGTAAAGAACAGTACATGTTGCTAGAAAGACATTATTTCTTGCACGAATTTGCCATCTAAGAAACAGTGTTCCCAGTTTCACTTTAACCATTTAAACTTTCTGAAGTACTCTGGCTTTGAATTAGCTGACCACCTGAGGGTCTTTCCAACCTGAATTACCATATGAACTTGTTTTTATTTTCCCTCATTGTTATTCATCATTTCCCTCATTTCCCTCTTACTGTTAAATTTCATTCTTCCAGCATTTTTACTTGCCATCCCATTTCCTGATCAACTCTTCAGGAAAGGATCCTATAAGCCACAAGATTGCCAGCCAGGGAAAAATTACAACTAATTACACTACCCAGTAATTACAATGAAAGCCAGCTTTTCCAGACTAATGCCACTTTACTTCAAGAAACGGAAAAGTTTCAGAGTGCTTCACTCTGAACAAATCTTTTGCTCTAACTCCCATGTTGGCCACCTTTCCCCACACAAACCTCCCACCTCTGCCTGACCCTGCCAAGAGACAAATGCTCCATGTAAGTGAACAAGAAAGCTTTCTCACACTAGCAAACTAAATCAGTCCAAACCTGCAAGGCTATCAGCAGCATCAGCTCTTTTCCTGCAGACTTAAGTATTATATCACTGTATGTGCAAGTTTTCCGTTTCACAAATTTGGTTTTTCCAATGTTCTCTTAAGGATTTGTTGAGCAAACAGAACACAGCAAAATAACACTATAAGACTACTGCCCACAACTGTAAGCCCAAAACAGCCTAAGTTTCAAGACTGTATGACAGTCCCCACAACTTTTAACCTCCTGTATAAATACAATATGACAATCCACGCTCCGAACAGCATGGATCTAAAAAGATATATCTGAAAGGGTGAGAAGAAGGATGAGAGCACCAAGAGATAAAGTTCAATAAGACACCTGGTCAAATGCAAAGACAGTCTAATCCCAGTGTACCGATCTATCTGCTGAACAATACAACCTTTCATTTTAAGTTTTGACACCATAAGCTGATACCCAGGATTTAGGCATCAGAACTTCTAGCTGTTCTGTATTCTCAAAAACAGCTCAGCAGGCAAGAAAGACGGTCCGCCCTTCAATCCAGTTTCAAAGAAGCTAATGAATGATTATTTGCAAAAGCAGTACGTTTAAACTTCTGGTGGAACAATCATACTGCAGATTTACTCTTCTTAAAGGAGTATGGATATTTGGGAAGACAATGGAATGCCTTTTACAAGCAGGTACACTTTTATATGTCAGGAGTCACATATCTGCATTTCAGCATAACCTCCCCCACTGGACAGTGTTTCAACAGACCTCCCACCTTACGAACCAGAACAACAGAAAATAACCAAATAGGAGTCTTGTAGACAAACCTTGGATTTGAACTTCATGATCTTATACTTTGGTGAAATGCAGTCATTGAATTCCTTGAAAACACTCATTATAGTTACCGGAGTCTCTGTCTCTTTTCCAGTGGATAGGTCCATTTCCTCAAAAACAGAAGTCAGGTTTTACCAATTAACAAAAAATGCCAGCAGACATGACCAGTAAGTTGAATTTTGTTTTGCTGTTATGAATCATGTATCTCTTCTTTGAGGGAAAACTACACTGCAATCCCCCAAGAAAACCCAAATGTAAAAAGTATTACTTGAAGCAGAGTGTTTAAAAAGCCCTATGCTTCTTATTGCCTAAGCAGCAAGTCTAAAGGTAACAATTTGTTTGCAGTTGACAGTTAGGGGCAAGGGAAAGCAGCAACGCTTTACTCTGCATCCCAGGTGATACACCATGTTCACGTTGTATTTAACTTCACCACCTACCTCAGACAACGCTGGCTTCAACAGTTCCCATAAACACACTACTAGAACTCATAACCTGCCACAGCAGAGTGAAAGGTACTTATGTTTGACATCCTTAAAAGACATACTTACTGTTTCACGTGGCAGTAGATAAACTGTTCTCTCAATATTTTTCACTGTGACACAACAGCTGACATAGGTGTTTGCAGATTCAATCCAAACTTTGCCAAACAAAAATACCACACCTAAGGAAAAAGGGAAAAGCAAAGAATTCAATATACAGTTCTTAAATTAATCATTCTTAAAGTTGCTTAAAGCAGCTTATATTGCATTCTTGCACAGAAACACAATAATTTCTGGGTCAGGTCCTTGAACAACGAATCTTTCCAATGTATCAGCACGTTCTAAATAATTTTAAATACCAGCTTTACAAATGGATACCTGTATAGTTCTTTATGCCCCCACCTCCATCACTATAGTAACAATACCTTAACATGTGAAATTCAAAATGGCATCACACAGCCAGCCTTGGAATTCTGTTCTGATATTCTATTTCTACCTACATTAGTTTGATAATTCATGAGGAGAGGGAGGAAGGAGAGAGAAGTCAGTGAAAGCTGAAGATAATCAGAATGCCTGTGCTGTCAATCACTCCCGAAACATGTGCCATCTACAATTTTCTATTCTTCAGCTAGACCAGTACAATTAACCCATTTTTCCTCCACTTCAGTACCGTGAGATCAAGACTCTACTAATAATAATTTCTGAAAACAACTAGAAGCTGATCAACTGTAGAAAGTTTCCAACTGACTATTGTTAACAACTGATGACACCGAAAGATGTACGACATGGAAAGAAACCCTGGATGCTAAGACAGCGGTTGTGAAGAAGGTAGACATTCAGAAAGCCTATATACAGCAGGACTACTGCAACTGACTCTTCACTGTGGACCACGTCATTATTGTACATGCACATCTCTGAGCCATGGAGAATGTGGCATCAGCACAAAATGCTGCAAAATGCTAATCAAGTGATGTTAAACTTTGAAATAACAAGGAACAAAGCTAGCTGACTTTCATGTACAGCTTGTGAATAACAAGTAAAATAAACTTCCAAGTACAACTCAAAAACCCAGCTTCACCTGAGTTCTCTTCAAACTCCAAATAATTTGGAATTTGATTACATGAAAGACACTCTCCCTACAGTACACTACTGTTAATGAAATCAGAAATAATCAGAGCCGAGACTGTAAGGAAGATTTTGAAACCTGCATTTCTCCTTGGTCTGACACTGCATAAACAAGTCCTTGGTTAAGAGATATAATTTATCTTTGCCACGCGATCTCTCAGACATGAAGGCACCTTTCTGACTCCATTAGACCAAAGATAAATCAGTGAGGATGCACTAAGACGGATGACAGCGTTAGAGTGACAGGCTAAGAAAAATCATTTCTTGAGTGCTTGGAATAGATGTGAACAAGACTACTTTTGTCAAGGACAGAGAAGAGAATGCTGCGGTTTTGAAGATGATGAGAGCAAGGAAACAAGCTTTAGCTGCACAAAGTATCTTAGAGATTTTAATACAGAGGCAATCTTCAAGATTTAGACAGTTTGAATAAAGGGATCTAGAAAGAGCGCAAATTACAGATCTAAGTGACACGATGAAGTTCTTGTCCCTAGCAATCTTTCTTTTTTAAAGGGACAAAAAACTCAGATAGGTTTGTATCATACAGAAAGATGAAACTATGGGAGAGACCACAAAACAGGAGCTGGTCACTTGAACAACTGGCAATATTAAGAGGATGGAGAAGTTAACATGTCAGAGGTGTAAGTATAAGCAGATGAGGTAGAAAAAAGGATACATGAGCCAATCAAAGACCACGTAAAAGGCTGCCTGGATTGCAAGGACAAACTACAATCAACTCTAGCATGGACAAATAAGTGGAATTAATCCCCAGATTTCACAGAATCCAAGTAATTTAGGATGGAAGGAACATTTGGAGGTCATCTAGTCCAATCCCCTCCCCATCATTCTTCCAACATGCACACAATGAAAGCAGGGCTTCAAAGAGTTCTCAGAGACATTTCATATGTAAAACCAAGAAACGAGAGAAGAGATATCAGGACTTATTCCCTGGAAGTCTGATTATGGAAAGAGGAAAAAATAGGAGTAAAGCTTATAAAATACGAGGTCTGTGAAAAGAAAAATCATGTTACCAATGAACCAAAAGGGAAGGAAAGTCAAGAGAAAGGGAAAATGTCTTGCAGAGGGGAAAGAAAGGGCAATTTTTATTCGTTATTTCTTTAAAATGTTAATAGGATCACAATTCTCAAGTTCTCTGCCTAAGATAGTAAAGGGAGTTATGAAAAGTAAGCCTCCAAAAATCATTAAGTTTGAAAGAGTCCTGTGATTATGCTATAGTATTTACTCTTCAGGCAATGCATTTGACATCACAGCAAATGAGGCATAAACAAAGATCATGAACATGTTAAACAAAAAGCAGTATCAAAATTTTCCCTTCTACACTACTAATTGAAAACAGGTGCAGCCTTTATTATTCCATCCTGAAAAAGTCATAATGAGAAAAGAACACTCCTTGCATGCGAGGAACAGAAATCCTTTCATAATTATGTTCCATTCAGCAACCACTGACTTAGAAGACAAAAAAAAAAGAAAAAGAACAATAGCGGGGTCTTTAAAAGTAGCAATTTTGTATTAGAGCCATTGATTTCATCAAGATATCTATGATTATTACCACTCCCATCACCAAGCTGTTCAGCCCAGCACAGTCTCGTATTTAAGTTTGGCATCCCAACTCACAACAAAAGGTGTAAAAGAGAAATGTATCTGACTCAATGCTTACAGCATCAACCCAAAAAACCTTCAACAACATATGGAAGAACCTTCCGGTAAACCTACATGAAGCACAAATTAGAAACCCAAGATCCTAAAGCTGCTGATGAAACAAGAGGACGGGTGGGAAGTGCGTAGAATAGATGTGAATATGACTTCTTTTGTTAGGGCCGAGATCAGAATGCTGCAGTTTTGAAGACGATGAGAGCCAGGATTCACACTTCAACCGCACAAAGAACCTTAGAGATGTTAATACAGAGACAGTCTTCAAGATTTAGACAGTTTGAATAAAGGGATCTAGACAGAGCTTTTATTTTTTCAGGCCACCTTCTGTCCTTGATAGGCATACTTTTCCCTCATATAAAATCATGCAACTGCTATTGTGCAGACTTTCTAACAACCCACCAGAATTTTAAGTTACGTGTCCAGTAACGAGGAGAAAGCACGCTCAATTGTTGTACCACTGAGTAAGAAATTAATATCAGCTGGAACGCACAGGGTTTTAAGGCAGCCAGAGGGTCACCTACATTGAGAAGTGCTAGTAGCCCCCTTTGTACCTCCCTACTACTTATACTAGACCAAGAGACACCATCCTTATTTTGCCCCATCATAGTGCTCCACACGGAGTGCCAGGCATGGAAAAACAAGAGATCAATGTACAAGCTATAAAGCACAGAGAGACATAGCTTAGGCAACTCTGAAAATCCCAGTTACATAGAAAGAATCAGAATGGCATCCTCTGCCTTTAACGGAATAGTTACCTGGCTGGCTGTACTGATCTTCATAAGCATCCAGCCAATAAAATTTTAAGACTTGATCATCATTTTCCCCATTCACAAGTGGAAGGAGATTGGGGTCCAGCTGAACTTCGGCCACTCCTACATCAGCTTCGTCCTCATCAATTCTGTCCCAACATGAGATATCTGGGAGAGAACAACTTCTGCAGGTTTTGCAGAAGAAAAAAAGAAACAAGAAGTAAAATTGTGCCTCTGCTATAACCACCACTGCTTCGCTTCATTTCAGCCCTATGTTGCTCTTTCCAGTACTGTGCAACATTCCCAACAGCTGCATTTCCTCAGATTTTTTCTGAAAAGAAGGGTGGAGTGACAAAGAGAGAAACCCACCAAGTATGGTTCTTAGTACACAACACAGGCTTCAGAAGTCATTCACCTGGTATTTCAACCTCAGTCATTCGAGCCTTTATGTAACTAATACATCCATCCATCTGTACAAGCTGCTTAGTGGGAACAACATATTATTTCAACAAAACCACCTTTTCAGTCATTAAATGTTTAAGTCTATTTAATCATTAAAATATTTTACAGTTTAAAGGTATAGAAAGATATGATTCAAGATTCTTCCAAACAACAAAAAAAATAATGGGGAAACCCCTCCTTTTTTCCTATTTCCAAAGACATAGCTGTTCACCATGTGAAATTATTTCAAGTAACAATACTATTAACTAGAATTAACGTTATGAAATACCTTCATGGTAGCTTAGAACAAGCATTGTTAGAAATTCCTCATCTTTGCTTACTGTCAGCAAAATTCATTGTTCAACACCCACACAGAGCCACCTCAATGTACTGAAATATGTGTTATGTTGTCACGTACTAGATCCCGAGAAAATCAAGTATTTTCAATTAAGTAGCTATCAGCATGTTCAACATTACCATTTTTAACATCACTACAAAAATAAAACAACATTGCATAGCATTATCATCATTCTGTCTGTATCACAATTATCCCATTGGCAAAGACAAACACGAAGATAAATCTAAGGCTTACTGCTGGAAGGAAAAAGAAAAAAAAAAAAAAAGCGATTCTTACAAGACAGATGTCTCTTTCTTCTCTGATTCCAGCTGCTCTGTCTCTTCCTTTTCAATTTCCTTGTCTCTCTTCAAGCTTTCAGCTGTCTTAGGTATAGCTTCCACATGCTCTGCTTCCATAGGTTCATCAAAGTCCTCCTCATCAAAATCCATCACTCCCTGATCATCATCTGGAAGTGTTGCACATAGAATTAAGGGCTTGAGTCATCAAAATTACACACTGTGTACTACAATAGTGTGCACAGACAGCACACTATATACATTAATGTAATGACAGTATTAATAGACATAAAAAACATCACATATAAGCTAAGCATCTAACTAGAATAAACTAAGAAGTGTTTTAACACTAACATGCTATATTTAAAGAATTCCCAGAACTTGTTTTGATTTCTTTTTCATACCTTCAATAGCTTTCTCTTCTACTGTCTTCACTATTCCCCCATTTTCTGTAGCTTTTTGCACATACTCGATATCCTCATTTTCAGAGACTGTGACAGATTTTGCTGTGTAATTGGGACGTTTAGGATGAAATGAAGCTGGAGAAAGAGCTTCCTTTCTGAGATGAGCAGGAGCTTTCTTTGATATAGGTGTGATTACCTGAAAGACATTTTAGCCATGACTTAAAAAGATTCTCTAAAGAGCAAAAAAGCAGAAAAAAAAAATAATCTAGCACTCAGTATTTGCAGAACCAGTAACCAGGGCTAGAGGAAATGCTCCATATATGCTGCAGCATGGTAACTAAAACTCCTCAAAAGTAAACTTTAAATTCTATAGCATCGTTTATGCTGTAGTGTGTTTCTACTATAATTTAAAAAAACAGTTTAAAACAGGCCATGGTTGACATTTAATTAAGTTTGTGGTTACTTTCACTATTCTTCTCACACAGCACTACTCCATTCCTAAATTAAAACCTGTGTCAACTGAGTATGTGACAATATGCCTGTCCCCGGGCAGGGACAGAGCCTGGAACACCTGGGGAAGGCCCATACAGCAGCTCACATCTGTTCATATTGGTAATGAGTTCAAGATGTCTACGGGACCCCATAGGTCTAGAGAGCAGAGTGTGTCTCCATTGGATTTCTTCATGCTACAGACATGACAGGGAGAGTGAGTAAAACAAAGCAACCACATTTCAGCATGCTCTGCAAGTGTAAACTGTTAATGCAACAAAAACAGTTTGTTTTTCAAACTGGATACCACTCTGGCCACAGCGACAGAATGGAAGATATGTATGAAGTGGCCTCCACAATGAACAACAGGTTTCTGCATCTGCAGGCCCTTAACCTGCAGCAAGGTCCAAAACCTTTATCTTTGAGGAATTTAGAGTTGCACACAATAATTTCTAGAATTTTAACCTCAGTTCACCTACTTCTGCTACGGCCAACAACAAACTCAGCCCTTCATTCACCTTCAACAGAAAGCAATCATTACTTTATCTACCTTCACTAACAATTTTTTGCTAGCTCAGTCAAATGAATTTTTTCATACTTCTATCCCTGCTCATCTCCTGAGGTAGAAAGCATCACTGCCATTTTGCTTTTTATGCCCATTTATTTTCGAAGGCTGCGGTCTTCATCCTCTTCATCTGTTTCATTGTTTAAAATCCCCAATCTCTCCTCCTGGGACCACAGAAGCTATCTCCTGAACAGCCTGCCTGGGAATTAATTTCCTCAATGTTTCCTATAAAAGTGACCACTGTTTTGCACCATAAAGACAAAGATCCTCTCTTACTATACCTCCCCCCCTTTTTCTTTTTCAATTACTTCTAGGCTCCAATACAACTGTTGAAATGAGTGCCACTGGTGATTATTTTCAATGTAAGAGTTGATCTGATTATTGCAGATGATTTCACAAATCAGACTGATCTACCATACTCTGTTTGCCCTCTACAGACTCTTACCAAATACCTCATTGTATGTCCAGCTATAAAGTCCTTCTCATTTACCAGAACTCTTAACAAACTGCTGGCCTTCCATCCTTAGCAGCCCGTCCCTCCTTTCACTCCAAAATCTTCCACTGGGGTAAACTTCTACCCAGAGCTTCCATTTTCCATTTGCTTTACGTTTCTGCAGAAGATGAGGGCTTTATCCCTTTCCACACCCACAAATCCTCTTTCTTCTGCTTATTTCACTTCCCATCATCCTTTCCTTGCCACAAGGATCTTTTCTACTCTCAGGAAAAAAGAGACAAAGTAGAAGCTCATCTTCATGTGATGCACCTAACACTATAAAAACAATTTCACCTGTCAAATGTAAGAGCTGTATACTACTACTATACTGAAGATACAGAAAGAGTTGTTTTCTGTTTGTCTATTAACATGGAAGGGGAAGACAAAAATGCATGAAGTTACATAGTAACATTGCTAAGGAAGCTAATGAGAAAGGTAATTTCTATAAGCAGAAATAAGACAACTGTTTTCAAATCAACCAAAATGCAGATTAATTCATATCGATGAGAATTTCTTTGATTTTCTTCCTTTACCTTAGGAGTTTGGGACTGCACAGAGAAAGGATTCAGTGGCACTCCAGCAGATCTTTTCCTTTTCAGCATTATAACTGGTGGTGGACTTATCTGAATATTGAAAGAAAAAAGAAAGTCACAAAAAGAAGAGGCGTTGTTTGGTGTTTTCTTTTGCCTTGGTTAGTAACATTTTCCGTCAAAGAGAAAGGTGGCCACAAGTATTTCTCATTGGCCAAGAAAACACAACTCCTGATATACAACTCAGCCACGTAAAAAGAAAAAGTTATCTGAGCGATCAGCCCATGAAGACAGACACCAGATTTTTTTGTTAAAGTTTGAGAGGAAAACAGTCATCTATAAGTGAAACGTTTTACAAACAGTGGGCATTTCAGTAGTTAATCGTGCCTTTAATTCACAAGTATCAGACTAACTGGTGTGATGTTCTTCATGTCTGCTGAAACAGTAGTACTGAGCACACATACCTTAAGAAAGGCAGAAGTGCTCTTTCAGCACTATCGCTTTAGAGGAAATCCCATTTTTATTTATTTACATGTGCAGATCTTTTACACTCAGCCCTATCAACAGCTAATAACAAAAGAAATTTTAGAAAACGAACAATAAAGCCAAAAAACCAATAGTGAACTACTCTTTAATTAAACAGAAGCCATAGTGTAATTACTAGCTCTATTTCCCCTAATCAATGCTCCACAAAATTTGACAGCATTAAAATCCATTTGCTTAATGATTTGAGGGGTTTTGATAGCCTAAGATACTATAACATTCTATCAGATGTGATAGGGAGGAGTAAAATAGCGAGCAAGCAGAACCAATAGAACAACTGTACATTGGAACATCCACACCCCTCGTACTGCTCTGTAAAAATACTACACTTACTATGACACAACATCTTTCAATCCAGTATCTCACCACGGCAGCAGTTTCACGGTTTGCCCATGACCAATCCTTTCACTTTTAAGAAGTCCTGCTAAGGGGTGTTAACTCATTGAAAAGCCATTACTGATGAGGAACAGCCTCCTCTGAGACAGTCCAACCCTGCTACTCCTGACTCGGAGGAAGCACTCATCTGGTTCTCTGAAGCAAACTACAGAAAGCAGGAGGTGGCAGACAGAAGTTCAGGCTCCGTCATCTGCTGAAACAGTCCTCCCTCAGCTCCTCTCCTGAACCCAAACACACCAGATGGAAATATTCTACAACATACTGCCTGGAGCACGGTGATACACACATATGGTATAGATGATTCAGATGCAGGTAAGGCTTGTTTCACTCCACACTGACTAAAATCTGGAAGGCTGCATTGGCACAGGCTCTACATCACATTAATATAAACCCATCTCTAATCAGGACATAGTACTTTTGGCTTATCAAACCAATACAGTCACGCAGCTTCCGTATGGTGGAGATGACAGGTAGACTACATACATACATATAATATACCAAGCAGATGTGCTATGGAAGAAATCAATCTTAGATGGTCTAGTTCCAGGAAGAACTTTATTTTCTTGATACGTTCCACAGCAAGAAAAGTGAATGGATTAAGGTGTCTCAATCAGATTTTATTAATGTACTTACTTCAGCATTAAGATCTTGAAGAATATCCCCTAGTAAATCATCCTTTGACAAGTCCACAGTTTTCTGTAAGATAACAGATTAGCCAAACAGTTCTTAGTTATATGTGCAAACCCAACCGGGAGACCAGTAGCAAATGACTAAAGGCTTTCTATAAAGCACACACACATTTTCAGGAATGCTCCATATACAAGAGATTGTAACAGGAGTTTATGTCTTGCTAGACACAAGAAACTGAAACAAGCCTTTGCTTTACTCTACTCCCACTAAAACACTGCAAACAAGTTAGAAATCTTTAAATTCAAATACGTAAAAACTTACATCTGTGTTTTTCTTCCCAGCACTGGCTATAAACATAGACTTAATTGTGTTTGGCTTTGACACCACAGATTTTTTCACATTCCTTCTATCAACCGTAGACGTTTTGCCACCTTTTCCTACAGAAAAATATAAAATTGTGAATTCTACATCAGAAAAACTCAATGTTTAAGGGTTCACTTATCAGCAGGAATAGAGAACTGAGGTAGTCTACTTCTTCCACCTTTACAATGCTGGCTGAAATGAAGCCTAATTAACTTTCATTTGCCGCCAGCTTTGCAACAGCTGTCATGCACACATACAAAAAACAAAGCCCTACCAGCACCTTACCTAAGAAAAAGAAAGATACTTTACACGGAAGCATCTTCAGAAAAAAATCCTAGCATCCAGGAGTTTGTCACTAGGCTTGGATTCTCAACATCATACTCAATTTCTCAGTTTGCCACCAACTTCATAAAAGTTGGCAAAATCATTTGATCCCAGATCTTTAAAACCATGCAAGTATTTTAGTAGCAAGAGAAATCATGCATCCTTCAGATACTTTCAAGCTTTGGAAACCAAGATCACTCCCAGGTGCATTTGTTCTAGAGGTAAATATTATCCCACAGAAGACTGTAAGCAAAATTGTCCCAGTAATGCTGAAGTAGTTAGCGGTGATTTGGCTAAATTTGGCCTCAATTTGTGGACCTCTGTCTTCTCCCTCACAGGGGCTAAACAAAATCCAGTCACAAGCATAGAACTACAGAGCTTCAAGTAGCATGTCATTTGGCCACATTCATCACATGCTGATGCCAAGAAGTTGCCCATTTTAGACACCTTTTAAAAGCCACTGGAAGACTTTCTACAATAGTCATTTTGAACCTACCTTTCTTATTAGAACCAAGTGCATCATCATCTAGATCTTCATCAAAGATTTCCCTTCCATCTTCTACATAACCTATTCCATCTGTAGAAGAACAAATTGTTAAAAATCTACATTTTAAATTCTGTCTTCTGACGTTTCTAAGTATATTCATAATCCAAAGGCTTACATATTGAAACTTTTTTCCCTTTAATATAGAGCAAAAGTTATAAATACAAAAGCGTTAAAAACTACAGCACTCAGATTTATCTTTTATTGGTCTAAATATGTTATTATGTTTAATTAGAAATTATTGATTACAGTGCCGCTTTTTAAAGTTACATTACTGTTAACTGGAAATAAAATTTTAAAATCAGTTCTTAATGGAAAAATATTTTCATTACCATCCTAATTCTATGAGAACAATGCAAAAGATTTATTTCCATATAAACACTTAAATTTTTTTTGTCTCCAAAAACAATTTGTAAAAATGTAGTAACTACAACTTACCTGAAGTCATGAACATTATGAAGCCCACCTGGGTTATAACACTACAACCAAAACAACTTTCCAAATGAATCTTAACTTACCATCATCAACAATCCAGTCATCATCCTGACGTTCTCTGACCATCTTGGAGTATTCTTCCTCATCTATTTCATCATAAACACTTGTGAACTCCTCAACCTACAGTTAAGGTATGATGGAGATTAACAGTTCCTGTACCATTGTATTTTAATATAGGTCATTAGTAAGAATACCAAGTTCCCAAGAAATGCATGTTTTCCTACACTTCTACATTGTTCACAACTAGTAAGGGCAGAGACTCATTCAGTTTAAGTTTTCTTTTTTGGCAGTGACAAAAGACAAGCTATCAATTTTTTAAATTATCACAGTATACTGAAACTTAAAATCTACTGTAGCACTGGCACAGATTTCATCAGTTTATTGCTTATTTCACATTAAAAAAAAAAAGCCAAACATTTCTAGCAATGGAACCTTCTGACCTTTGGCTCTACTCTCAAACATCAAGATGAGCTCAATGAAAAGGAAGGTGATTTGAGATGGCCATGTATAATGCTGAAGATGCTCTTCTGTGTCTCAGAGTGAACTTGAGTGTTAATGATCTAAGCACTTCAGGCTTCTTTAGATTTTTCCACCTCAATGCAGAAGTCACTTCCTGTTGGCGTTACAATTAACTGGGCAGTACCAATGTTACACTGCCAGCTTTCAGTTCTACTAGTTAAATACTTAAATTTTGGTTTCCTTGTGGAAATGTCACAGCATAGCGACATTAATCGATTTCAGTCACTGAAGCTCTGAAATGAACTTAAAGTTTAAAATCATTTGAAGTTTAAAACCAAAAGTACTTCCTATCACAACATTAATGATACAACTGTATTTCGAAAGTTGGTCTTTCTCTGTGGGACAGTTATCAAGCAATATCAAGCATGTTTGACTGCAGTTAATAAAATTGGTTTAGTTTTGAAAACAGAAAGAAACTAATACATGAAACCAGAAAGTTGCAAAACAATTAGTTACATCCCAAAATACACACACTTTCAAAATAAAAAGAAAGCTGATCTGAAAGGCGGATTCTGTTTCACATAGCTTTTATATATATGTAAAGGATAGTTAAACATCTCAGCTCACATTCATTTCTTATTAAAAAGAAAAGATGAGGAATTTTCACCTCATATTTTATTTTTTCACCGGCTTTGGCTTTTTTCAGACGTTCCAGTGCTTCTTGCTGGCCTCTTCTAGACTTCTTCTCACGTTTAGAACGTGATGCTGCAAAACTTTCAGACTCAGGCATAGCTGTGATTAATTAAAAACGAGAGAGAAAACTAACTTTAGTAATGAGCTGCTGTTATCCGTGGTACTCGGTGTTCAGTGATGTATGACTAGATGGCTGCAGTTTTGTTAAAAATCAACACAGAGAGCTACTTGGCTAAAAGCAGAGTCATGGATGGCTCTAGATAAGCCAATTCTGGAATTGCACTGAAGGCACGGTCTCAGACAGGCACAGGGGTCAAACATACTTTGTGCCAATTCACAGTCAGCAAGAAGCTACCATCCAGATTTCCAAAGTACCTCTCAAATCTCATCAACCCCTATCTGTAAAGGATCCCCCCGCTCCTTCCTTGGGAATTTCCAGCTCTTTTTTATTTTGCATGTCTCCATGACAACTCAGGAACAGACAGACCGAGAAGAGGCCTAGGTTGCTACAAAGCAGTCATTTTTTTTTTTTTAAGGCTGTTTCACAATGTTTAAGAGTGCAGCTCGATTGAGGGAAACTACTAATTTGTTGACGGCAGAAGACTCCCATCCCATTTCCTCTGACGCTTGGCAACACTCCCCCTCCCCCCCCCCCCCCCAGCAAGGTGCTTCCACTTCTCTTAACCTTTTTTCCTCCCTCTTGATTTTAGGGGGTGATGGGACACGTTTATCTGACCACAGAGAACCCAAGGGTCCCAATCCACCAGCCCAGGACCAAGACACAGGGGTTTGGGGTGCGGGGCCCGATGCTGACACCCCGTCTGCAGGAGGGCAGAGGAGACCCATGGCCAGCAGCCAGAGGAGAAGGCCGGTCCCTTCCTGATGACAGCAGGAGGCCAAATTCTTCACAAGAGCGGAGAGAAATAAGCGAGGATTTGTATTGCTAAGGGTTGAGAGGAGCTAAAAAAAACCAAAAAAACCCCAGGCATTTATGCTGCCTGGTGCCGGACGTGGAAGAAGTGTGGAGGTGCGACACTTTGGGTACCCTATGCAAGATTTTCTGTCAATTCTGTCAGCCGGTGCCTCAAGGGACACCCTCCCCCTGAGACAAACGTTATTTTCACCGCCACCACCGAGACCCCCCCCCCCCCCGCCGGTGCCCGGGCCGGGGGCGGCCAGTCCACACACCTGCCCGGGATAACCCGGCCTCACCCCCGGCTGGGGAAACCAGCGCCGGTGCGGGGAACCGCTGCGGGGCAGGGCTGGGGGGTCCTCCCGGGTGTCAACCCCCACCCCCGCCGCCGCCCCGGCCCGCCGGGAGAGGGTCCCCCTCGCTTGGGCAGCGCGGCTCCCGCCCCGCCAAGCCGTCCTGCGGCCGGGGGTTACGCGGGACACCCCGGGTGTTCGGGGCGGGGGGCGGACGGGGA
>NW_015090895.1:280923-296918 GCF_001431845.1 Calidris pugnax | reverse complement strand
CGGCTGCCGGTGCGGGCCGCGACCGTGGCGGGGGGAGGCGGGGAGGGGGGACAGCGCTGGGCGGCCGCGGGGCTGCGGGAAGGGAGCTCTGTCCGCCTCCCTCCCTCTCTCTGGCGCCGAGAGGAAGCCCCGGGCGAGGAGGAGCTACTTCCTGGGCGAGGCCTGCGCTGCCGGCGGCGAGTGTGGGCCCGAGGCCTGGCCCGGCGGCGGCGGCCGCCTGAGGAGGTTTGCGGGGCCGAGCCGGGCCCGCCGCCGGCGGTTCATCCGAAGGGCCCCTAGGCGGATCAGCGTCGCCCCGCGGGCTCCCACCTGCCGCAGGGGTGTAGGGGCCCGTGAACCACGGCGGTGTGAAGCCCTGAGTGGGGCAGAATAGTGTAAATGCACACTCCTGAACTGGGAGGTGGTGATGGTCGGTGTCAGTCGTCTGAAAGCTGGAGCTGGGGTCAAGGACAGCCGGCAACAGCATGGTCAGCAGACAGGTAGCTGCTGGGAGAAACTGGCATTTCCCACACATTTTTAAGCAATACATAACCATAGGAGCTAGGAGGGTGATTATGACATGCTGTGAATAGCATCTGTAGTAGCCATAGTTTTTGCATCTTTAGATTAGATATCGTTATCCCCATGTCACAAGTTTCAGGAGCTCCTTCAGGGAATCACTGCCTAGTCTCTCCAGAAACAGGCTGTGGTTGGTCAGTTTCGTGACAAAATAGATAAACGGTTGCCCTTCCATTTCCCAAATCCCTTTACCTTCCCCCTCTCCCCCCCCCTTCCTTGCTATACATGGGAAAATAGATACAGACTGGATTTCTTAAGAGACCAAGTGCATGGAGGGCTCAGAGAAAAGACCTGCTAGTTTTTGCCTTGCATACACCTCATTTTGGCAGGGTGGGGAAGCGGAGTATGTTCTGCTCGTCTTGATCCTACAGAGGTACCTTTACTCACATGTGTCGAGTATTACACACCAGCCTTAAGCTGAGGAGCAAGAACTGTGTCCGGAAAAGCATATATTTCAATTTCAAGTATAGTTGGAGACGTTTTTAAAAACCTCAGTTTAAGACAACTGATACTTTACGAGTCCTCACATCTAAAATTGCTTAGATCTATCTGCCTGTGCCTTCATTTCACCCAGGGAAACTGGTGGGGTTTGTGCTGTTTCACCACAGATCAACCTTGGTCTCTTTTCCCAAAACTTCAGTGTTGGTCAGTCACTACCCAAAGAGCTTGCCACCTTTATTTGCAGAATTTCTGGAGGACCATTTGCTGCTCATGAAAACGTGCAGGCACTGACTCCAGCTTCTTGCAAAGGCAGGTAGCACCAATGCTTAAGAGCCATTTGAGTGTGAATAGGACTCTGTCCTTATGGCTGATACGCTGTTACAGGAGCTAGTACTGTTTTTTCTGGATATACTGACCATTTTCAGCCCTCTAGAAGAGAGAATTTTTGTGGTTCTGAAACTGAAAGTGATTTTCCTTCTCCAACAGGACTCCTTTGCATTGGTAAGAGAAGTAAAAACCTACCAGGGGTTGATCCTTCTAACTTACCTACCCGGTTCCTGGTACAGTGCTACCTCTCACTGCTCGACCTACTGTTGGATGGAAAGAGAAGAACCACCCAAACTGCCTGGAACAGCTCCCTGGTGCCAGAAGAGACCAGTCTGCTCCCCCAGCCACCCCGACAGCCAGAGTGCCCATTCCCAGGCGTGTGAGAGCACGAGACCACCCCTCTCAGCAGTAGCTGGTCATTAGATCAGCTCTGCTGTGGCAGACCCATATCCTAGGGGACACCGACAGCTATAGGAAGAATGCCTGTGACCTACAGACGGCCTTTCATTTGGGGCAGTGTATCCACTGTTTGGGTTTTTTTGTTTCTCTTTTTTTAAATACATGCACAAAACAAGGTGCCATCACCAAGCACCATATGGGGCTCAAATTCAGAAGTGCTCTATTTTTTAAGCTACAACAGAAAAACATTTATAAAATAACAACGTCACAAAATTGTTCAGTTTGAATGAAAACCGAGTGATAATGCATTTCACATGCACCTAGTTTTCACGCGCTTTGGAATTTTGAATTGACTGGAATTTAATGCTTTTGATTAAACAAAAACCACAATACCCTTTTTCAGCTGTCATGCAAACAGTGGCGTTGTTTGTCACTCAGGTGATGCCATGATTTGAGCCGGTACACAGTGATACGGTTAATGTACCAAACTGAAGTTGTTGCCATAGCTCCACTGTGGGACAGCACAGATCAAACAAAAGCCTTTTTCATGAATGCTAGTTCAATCCTGACATTCATCTCTGGCCATAACAAGAATGCATCTGTTTCCTGCAGCACAGCATAGCAAGCATATTTAAATGCTGCAGGGGAAAAAAAGGGGGAGGGGGCAAGGGATGCGCTTTGCTTTGGAAAAGAAAAATAACCCAGCAAGATTTGGGACTTCCTCTGCTAAATGGCTTTAGCACAGCAGATTACTTTGAGCTGATCTTTAACCTTCTTCGGGACATTCATACAACAACAACTTGGCATGACCTTTGCTCAGTTGTCTTTTAAGTACGAGAAGTGGGAATTCTGCTGTGGAGTTCAGAGCTACCCAAGGCTCTCTCAAGGAAAGTGTGGTAGCTGCAGAGAGAAGTGCAGGAGAAGCACAGTAACGACGATGGTAGGCAGCCAAAAACACGGTACAGAAGAGGAAGCTCAGGAAACTCCCAGATTTCAACGAAAGGTGACAAAGATGCATTTTCCGTGTTGTTTTCTTAGAGCTGTAATTTAAATACGTAAGCCATGAATAGAAAATATTGCAAACTATTGCAAGAGCTCCAGGGTAATATAAACAGTAGTATATGTTAACATATGAAAGCACAAATGGACTACAGTATCAAACCTAAGTTAAAAGGACCAAATAATTACTGTATTGGGGATTATTCTTGTCTTCCGTTTTATGTCTAGGATCTGTCTCAAAGACAGCAGGAAAAAAAGTTGAAACTCTCAGAATCAGGCATTATACACTAACCTTGTGGTTGATAATTTTTTTTTACGATGAAAAAATCTGTTGAAACTAAGAGGGGTGTCATAAGAAACAGAATGCGAGTAAACCACAAATTATAGCAGAAATAGCAAATTCATCAGAGTACCTAAACATTACTATATTATTGTTAAGTACAGACTGTCTTTGTGGAGAATCGTATGTGTGTGTCTGTGTGAATGCTAGCACTCAGGATATGAGTGTATATGCTTTTTGTGTATGATTCCTGCAAATGGGAGTATTTAATTCTCTTACTTTTAATCCTTATATTGCTCTGAATTAATTCATGTTACTGCTTAATTAACTTAAAGTTTTACATAGAGTATGATCCAGCTCTTTGACTACTTTATTTCAGCAGCTGCTAACTGAACTATGTTATTCATGTGACCGTTCAACATTAATTAATTAAACTACTACAACCTTTATGGGCTGTATAGGGGACTAAACTCCTGAAGGAGCACAGATTACATAAATTAAAAATCAATAATCTCAAATTATTACTTACCAAGAGGCCTTTGTTTTCAAAATTCTTCACAGGTAGTTAACTGATAGAAACATGCAGAAACAGGTGCTTCTCCATTAGTTTGTCAATAAAGATGATAATGCAAACATTTATATTCAAAGGATAGGTTCCTTGCTTACCAGGCATGTAAATGCCTTTTGTTCACTGCACAGCTCTTTTTAATTTCCTACCTGAGTTACCTGCTAACATGAGGATGAAGAGAATAAAGTCGCTATTAGGATGTTAAGGCTCTGAAATGCAGATGTGAAATGGAAAATAGAACAACACGTTAATTTCCATTCTGACAGAAAAAAAGTCTATGGAATGAACATTTAGAGCTACTTTTTTTTTTTTTTTTTTTAAATAAAACCCTCTAACATTAAATTCTGATTGCCATTAAATTATAGTGAATCCTAGTAACTACCAGAATTGGTGGAATTACACTCTCTGGAACACAGAGCAGAATCAAATCACTTGCTTGCCTAATACAATATTCCTATTCAAGCCTAGAAGAAAAATACAAAATATTATAATATAAATTTAAGAGGGAAGACAAGCTAGAGCAAACTCACAGAGAATGAGCCCTCACATAATTATAATGTCTAAGAATTAAATCTAATGCCGCTGGTATTCAAGAGCATACAGCTATTGCCACAGCATGAAAGTCTCTGTTTTAACTACTTTCAGCGCTCTCTCTTTACAATCGCACAAAACCGAACAATTAATGTATAGGCAGAACATTATTGCAGAGAGGCTGTTAAATTGCAAGGCCTGGCTGCAGATCAAACACGCTTCCACGGGTGAATACTCTCAGCTTTCACCGTTTCACGGCCCTTCAGCAGGAAGGAGGAAAGCGTGACAATATGCTGCAAGGTCTAGTTTGTGATCTTGACACCTCCCCTTGGCTGTGCTGGTGCTGGTGGAGGCTGGGCTCACAGCCTGGGGAAGCAGCAATGGCCCAGCATGGCGAGGCCGACAGGACAGTCAGGGCCCAGTGCCCCAGCCCCTGAGGAACACGAGCAGAGCAGCCCGGGGATAGGAGTCAGGGTCAGCCCAGAAGCCAGAGCAGAGAAATCTATGTGATGAGGCCGTCCCCAGAGGCTGCCAGGTGGGCTCTGGCAGGAGGGTTCACTCAGGAGCCGAGGGCTGGCCAGCATGGTGAGGACACCCAAGTCCAAGGTCAGGCTGATGACTTGGGAGGAATTGCCAGAGAAGTCCAGTTTTGGGCACCTCAATACAAGAGAGATATGGAGGTGCTGGAGCGAGTGCAGAGGAGGGCAACGAAGCTGGTGAGGGGGCTGGAAAACAAATCGTATGAGGAGCGGCTGAGGGAGTTGGGGCTGTTTAGTATGAGGAAGAGGAGGCTGAGGGGAGACCTCATCACTCTCTACAACTACGTGAAAGGACACTGTAGAGAGGTTGGTGCTGGTCTCTTCTCACAGGTAATTAGTGACAGAACGAGAGGGAATGGCTTCAAGCTCCAACAGGGTAGGTTTAGATTGAACATTAGGAAAGAATTTTTCACCAAAAGAGTGATAGGGCATTGGAACAGGCTGCCCAGGGAGGTGGTGGAGTCACCATCCCTGGCTGTGTTTAAGGGCCGTTTAGATGCAGTGCTAAGGGACATGGTGTAGGGGAGGACTTTGTAGAGTAGGGTAGATGGTTGGACTCGATGATCCCAAGGGTCTCTTCCAACCTAGACAATTCTATGATTCTATGATTCTAAGACCCCACAGAGCCATGGGCCAGCTCCAGCTGTGCTTGTCTCAGTGCTTAGGGAGGCCTGAGCTAGCTGTCAGGATGCAGCAAGGGTCAACTGTTCCCTAAGGACAGGGAGATGATGATATGCTATGGCTGCTGGGGTAGGGACCTTGCCACCCAGGGCCTCATCCCACAGCCCCCAGGCGAGGTGAGCAGGGCAGGCCCAGCCAAGAGTCAAGGTCATCAAACAAGATTTCAGACTTGCCTCATTACCACAGGCAAGCCAGAAACACAAGTTAGGGTCAGGTCCAGTGATAACAACATGGGTCAGACACAAGCCCAGCAATCACCAGGCAAGTCCATGGTGATGAGGCAGAGCAGGAAGTCAGTCCATGGGTTGAGGTCAAGATCAAGAGGGTCCATGGCCAGGCTCAGCTGCCACACACCTGGAGCCACCCACAGCATATCAAGCATGGACTGAAGGCCTGGGGTTGAACTGAAGTGAGGCTCTTTGGCCCTTGGGCAGCAGGATATAGAGACACCCAAGCTGAGGGTGGTCAGGGTTATTAAAGCCTATTAATGCATCCAGGACATTGACACAGATCCTAGGTTAACCTAATTGCATGTCCAGAGCCCTTCATTTATTATAACAAAATCTTACACACTGAATCACTTTCCACCTTTATGTTAGCTCTTATTGTATCATTAATATTTCACTGTGCAAGGGCAGCGAAAACACAGAAGTTTAGCTGTTACTAAGGGTCACTAATTCTCTCATTCTTACATGTATTTTTCAAGAACTCATGACCTGCTTAGAAATTATTTAATCCACAAGTAACAATACAGAAACTGGGAAAAGATGTTCCACTTACTTTCCCTCTCATCTTTCTACCTTAACTACTTGCTCAATTTTTTCTACCTGTCCCAGATTCACTGAGGCTCTTACACCATCAGCATTCTTCCCCTTAAGACCACAGCATAAATCGTTTTGTCATCTTGCTGTAGCTAGCTTGTCTAAGTGTGGGATCTTAGAATAATTCAGGTTGGAGGGGACCTCTATAGATCTCTAGCCCTCCCCCTGCTCGAATCAGGCCCAGACAGAGCAGATTGCTCAGGCTGTGTCCAGTCGAGGATGGACTACCTCAAAGACGAAGGCTCCACAACCTCCTGTTTCATGCATCAGGACAATCTATGGAGTACCTCTACCTTCTCCCTCTCCCCCGTCTCTATCTTTATGCTCCACAAGCCTTCTAAGAAGGCCACTTCTGGCAATTGTGAAGCCCCACTCCTTGAGTCATCCAAAGGTGAAAAGAACATGCCTGACACACCAGCCCATACCACCTTTTAAACACAGTAGAGATCCCACAGAAATGTCAGTGCTTTTTTGTGCTTGAATATGGGAGCAAGTGACAGTAATCTCATTTCAATATCATACCTGAGCAAACAGTGACAAATTAGTCCTAGAATTTTCATAGCATGGCAAGTGCACATAGGTAAGGTTTGAGAAGTTTACTGAAATTATTCAGTCAAAAGATTAATAGTTTTATTGACTTACTTAAAGATAGGTAGGGATTCATATGAGTCTGGCAGCTTGGCTTTTGTGCTTAACTACATAAATCCAGAAAGCATATGAGGTTTCTTCTCCCTTTCTTGTAGTTGACTCTTTACAGTCTGCATCTTATCTTCCCTCATACCTGACCCAAATTTACATTAATCTATCAAAAAAATAGCAAATGTAGCCTTTGACTAAATGAAGTTCAAGGTTTTGTTTTTTTTAAAAAGTTGTTTTGTTGCCCTGTTTTTCAAAGTAAAAAAACCCAAAATATCTGCAGAGTATTCTCAATCTCTTTTCCAGAAACAGCTGCATTATGCTGGTGGAAGTTGTCCATAGCTGCTTAGTGGGTAGAAGACCCCCAGCTGGTAACACGTCAGATCAAAAGTTTCAAAGGTGGCAAAGTTATAAGCAGCTGAAATCAGGGTCAAACAATCCTAATAACTAGTAAAAGCTACACTAGCTGGCAGATAATCATTTTACAATGTATAAGTACATGCTTTATTTTAAATAAAGTGTGTATCTCTGCCCAGATTGTGAAAAACTCCAGTTATTAAGTTTTTGGTACCAAAACTATTAAACATGAGCCCCCAACAATCACTTGAATGCAGTTTACAGTGAAGGCATTTGTGGCACTTGCATGAAAATTTGACAAATGGGAAGATAAAGGTTTACAAGAACAATGGAGAGATATAAAAATATTGGAAACTTATAATACTGGAAAAGATAGTGTAACAGAATACTGAAGATCAGTCCAAGAAGTTTGAAATTGAGCTGAGGGAAAAAGAAGGCACCAGACAGATTGAAAATGGGTAGAAGTGAGTGCAATACAAATAAGTGCAAGAAAGGCAGCCTTAGCTTTGTGTGGATTTAAGGGGATTGGAGTGCATATCTAGAAAGCCAGAAGAGGGGAAAAAGAAAAAGGAGGGATAACAACATAGTTTAAATGTAAATAGGAAAGAGATTTTTCTTAAATTGTATTTTATCTGTAACAATAAGAAGCAGGACGGATAGAATATGACTCGTTTAGGTGAAGTTTATACTGAGATATATAAAGGAGCGAGATCTGTAATACTCAGCATTATATTTGTCAGTAGCGGTAAAGTTGCAGCTGTAGTACTGTGCTTGCACCACTCTGGAAGAAATCTATAGAGAACCCAAAATAGAACAGGAAGGATAACGAGAAGATCTGTAAAATATGACCTATGAGAAACTATTGGAACAACTGGGGCAGATTAGTCTAGAAAAGTCATGGGAGACGTGACAAAAATACTAATTACCTGCTGAATGTCAGCTAGCTACTCCAAATCATCAGACTATTGTTTCAAATAGAAATAGACTTGGACCTGTTGGAGACGGTCCAGAGGAGGGCCACAAAGATGATCAGAGGGCTGAAGCACCTCTCCTATGAGGACAAGCTGAGAGAGTTGGGGTTGTTGGAGGAGAGAAGGCTTCAGGAGCACCTTATTGTGTCCTTTCAGTACTTAAAGGGGGCTTAATAAGAAAGATGGGGACAGACTTTTTAGCAGGGCCTGTTGCAACAGGACAAGGGGCAATGGTTTTAAACTGAAAGAGGGCAGATTCAGACTAGATAGAAGGAAGAAATTCTTTACGACGAGGGTGGTGAAACACTGGCATAGGTTGCTGAGAGAGGTGGTAGATGTCCCATCCCTGGAAACATTCAAGGTCAGGTTGGACAGGGCTCTGAGCAGCCTGATATAGTTGGAGATGTTCCTGCTTATTGCAGGGGGTTGGACTAGAGGACCTTTAAAGGTCCCTTCCAACCCAAACCATTCTGTGATTCTGTGATGAGTGGATTGACTAGATAGTTGGGGTTCTGGGAAGGGAATAACCAACTGAGGTTAGCTAATTGAAGTGCTTGTCAACCTCTGTGCATCCAGCAGGAAAGTCCCACTGCTGGAAATCTCTTATCCTCCCCTGACAAGGCAATAATGAAGAGCTTGATTGTTAAAATTAGCAAGGACAACAGAACAATCTAATCACGGGACAAACAGAGCTAACGTTGCCCGCACTTAGTGACCATCTCTCTGGCTGTGGAAAGTAAAATGAAGATAGATGGCCTCTTGGTAAAAAAAAACAAGCATCATTTCTCTCCATTTCCTTCAAAAGTGCTTATAAAAGTAGTTCATGAAAGGCCAAGAACGCAACCTACCGTAGAGTGGGTAGCCCCACTTATTCAACAGTGCTATAAAGCACAGATGAATGGCATCATCAGAAGCCACTATTTTCAACAATTTATGGATTTCAGATGATTTATATATAAACTGTACTGGAATTAACATGACATTTTAAATTAAACTCTGTCATGGTCTAACTCCAGCCAGCAACTAAGCGCTACACAGCTGCTCACTCACTTTCCCCTCCACCCCCCAAGCAGGATGAGGAGAAGAGAATTGGAGGGGTAAAAGTGAGAAAACTTGTGGATTGCGATAATAAAAGTTTAATAATATAATACAGTAATGATAATAATAATAATAACAATTTAAAATAATTGCAATGAAAAGGAAAACAGCAGAGAGAGAAATAAACTCCTAGAAAGACAAGTAAGTTATGCAAATGAAAACAATTGCTCACCACCAACTGTGCCATGCCCAGCCAGTCCCCAAGCAGTGGTCCCCCCACCAACTTTCCTCCCAGTTTTATTGCTGAGCATGACATCATATGGTATGGAATATCCCTTTGGCCAGTTGGGGTCAGCTGTCCCAGCTGTGTCCCCTCCCAACTTCTTCTGCAGCCCCAGTTGGTGGGGTGGTGTGAGAAGCAAAAAAGGCCTTGACTCCGTGTAAGCACTGCTCAGCCATAGCTAAAACATCCCAGTGCTATCAACACTGTTTCCTGCACAAAGCCAAAACACAGCCCCATACCAGCTACTGTGAAGAAAATTAACTCTGCGCCAGCCAAAACCAGCACAAATTCTTACATATAGATTGGGTAAATTGATTCTATACAAGTATCCTGAGAATATAGCATTTATTAAAAATCACATCTCCACTATGGAATTACAGAAAGAACCGGGTATAAGATTATGCTATACCAAAATGTTTTTACTTTTCATAGGTCAGTAGCGGTAAAGTTGCAGCTGTAGTACTGTGCTTGCACCACTCTGGAAGAAATCTATAGAGAACCCAAAATAGAACAGGAAGGATAACGAGAAGATCTGTAAAATATGACCTATGAGAAACTATTGGAACAACTGGGGCAGATTAGTCTAGAAAAGTCATGGGAGACGTGACAAAAATACTAATTACCTGCTGAATGTCAGCTAGCTACTCCAAATCATCAGACTATTGTTTCAAATAGAAATAGACTTGGACCTGTTGGAGACGGTCCAGAGGAGGGCCACAAAGATGATCAGAGGGCTGAAGCACCTCTCCTATGAGGACAAGCTGAGAGAGTTGGGGTTGTTGGAGGAGAGAAGGCTTCAGGAGCACCTTATTGTGTCCTTTCAGTACTTAAAGGGGGCTTAATAAGAAAGATGGGGACAGACTTTTTAGCAGGGCCTGTTGCAACAGGACAAGGGGCAATGGTTTTAAACTGAAAGAGGGCAGATTCAGACTAGATAGAAGGAAGAAATTCTTTACGACGAGGGTGGTGAAACACTGGCATAGGTTGCTGAGAGAGGTGGTAGATGTCCCATCCCTGGAAACATTCAAGGTCAGGTTGGACAGGGCTCTGAGCAGCCTGATCTAGTTGGAGATGTTCCTGCTTATTGCAGGGGGTTGGACTAGAGGACCTTTAAAGGTCCCTTCCAACCCAAACCATTCTGTGATTCTGTGATGAGTGGATTGACTAGATAGTTGGGGTTCTGGGAAGGGAATAACCAACTGAGGTTAGCTAATTGAAGTGCTTGTCAACCTCTGTGCATCCAGCAGGAAAGTCCCACTGCTGGAAATCTCTTATCCTCCCCTGACAAGTCAATAATGAAGAGCTTGATTGTTAAAATTAGCAAGGACAACAGAACAATCTAATCACGGGACAAACAGAGCTAACGTTGCCCGCACTTAGTGACCATCTCTCTGGCTGTGGAAAGTAAAATGAAGATAGATGGCCTCTTGGTAAAAAAAAAACAAGCATCATTTCTCTCCATTTCCTTCAAAAGTGCTTATAAAAGTAGTTCATGAAAGGCCAAGAACGCAACCTACCGTAGAGTGGGTAGCCCCACTTATTCAACAGTGCTATAAAGCACAGATGAATGGCATCATCAGAAGCCACTATTTTCAACAATTTATGGATTTCAGATGATTTCTATATAAACTGTACTGGAATTAACATGACATTTTAAATTAAACTCTGTCATGGTCTAACTCCAGCCAGCAGCTAAGCGCTACACAGCTGCTTGCTTACTTCCCTCCTACCCCCCCAAGCAGGATGAGGAGAAGAGAATTGGAGGGGTAAAAGTGAGAAAGCTCGTGGGTTGCGATAATAAAGGTTTAATAATATAATATAGTAATGATAATAATAACGATAATAATAACAATAGTAATAACAATTTAAAATAATTGCAATGAAAAGGAAAACAGCAGAGAGAGAAATAAACTCCTAGAAAGACAAGTAAGTTATGCAAATGAAAACAATTGCTCACCACCAACTGTGCCATGCCCAGCCAGTCCCCAAGCAGTGGTCCCCCCACCAACTTTCCACAAATGAAAACAATTGCTCACCACCAACTGCCCCATGCCCAGCCAGTCCCCAAGCAGCCTTCCCCCCAGCATTATTGCTGAGCATGACATCATATGGTATGGAATATCCCTTTGGCCAGTTGGGCCCAACTTCTTCTGCAGCCCCAGCTTACTTGCTGGTGGGGTGGTGTGAGAAGCAGAAAAGGCCTTGACTCCATGACATCATATGGTATGGAATATCCCTTTGGCCAGTTGGGGTCAGCTGTCCCAGCTGTGTCCCCTCCCAACTTCTTCTGCAGCCCCAGTTGGTGGGGTGGTGTGAGAAGCAAAAAAGGCCTTGACTCCGTGTAAGCACTGCTCAGCCATAGCTAAAACATCCCAGTGCTATCAACACTGTTTCCTGCACAAAGCCAAAACACAGCCCCATACCAGCTACTGTGAAGAAAATTAACTCTGCACCAGCCAAAACCAGCACAAATTCTTACATATAGATTGGGTAAATTGATTCTATACAAGTATCCTGAGAATATAGCATTTATTAAAAATCACATCTCCACTATGGAATTACAGAAAGAACCGGGTATAAGATTATGCTATACCAAAATGTTTTTACTTTTCATAGTTTGCAGACTGTCATTGCATATTAAAAAAACCTTCTGGATTTAAACCTGCTACAGTTCTGTAAGATTCTTTCATAAATTTGGAACATTTTGGATTTATTCAACCGAAAAGGTGGTAGTTTGTAAGCTCTGTGCATTCCACTGGAATGATGAACTACAACTTTAAAATGAATTAACACTACAGTATCAGAAAACATATGGAAGCAGCAATGCATTGGTGTTGAAGGCAGTGAAAACTAATAGCATGTGTTTAAATTCATACCTTTCATTCTCTCCCTTTTTTTTTTTTCTCATCTGTGCAGGTGAGAAAAAAATTTACCATTGTGGGGTTTTAATCTCAGTCTAAAAATATGTGATTTAACTAATTGGTTACCCAAGCAATAAGGTGTCTTTTTCTACTATTTTTTTGACTACTACTTCTAGCATGTTTAGAATTAGTATGACATACATACACACATACATAGAAGCATAGTATTTTAACTAATCTGCTCCAGACATAAGCCATTCTTCCATCTTATAAAGTCTTGCAGTTGACAGTCATTAAAACCTTCAGGATACAAAAAACATGCTTTGAAGCAAAATTCATCTCATCTATTAAATATTCAAGACTTTATTCTATGATGTTTTCTGTAGATGTTTGGCTTTGAAGTCGAACACTGTTTAACTATACCAGTCCCTTTGCCCCATAGTTTCCTGCTGACTTTTGAACAGAAAATACGTGAGGGTCTATTTCTTTTTTTATTGCGATTCAGTTTTGAGTCCAAAGAATCTTGCAGCCTCTCTCATGCGAAGACCGTTTTAAATACAACTTCTGCTGTGCTAACTGGTGCTTGAGATCCACTGAGGCACTTCAGACACTTGAGAGTATTCTCCAGGGGCTGCAGTGCATTCCAGTCCCTGCTTTTACAAAGGACATCAGGATAATTAAGTATTTTTGCCTTAATAAAGCAAATGTTGCAGTCCTTAGCCTGGAGACTTTGTTGAGTATTTACAGACTTCCCTGTAGCAGTAAGATCTCTGGACAACTGTGAGCATCTAAGCCAAAATACCTTGTTAGCAAGTGGCTTGGATCTAAGTCATTAAAATCTGCTGAAGACAGCAGGCTGTATCACTGCTTTACCATTGGAAGGAGCAGAAAGCATTCCTTGTTAACTACTAGTGAAATGCATATAATTTCCATGCTCAAGGAGGCTGAGGTCTTTAATGGGTTTATTCCCTGTTTCCAAGTACAGGTTGCTCCTTCTAGACATTTTGCCTAAGGTAAGGATGCAATTAGTGTACATTAAACAGCACAGCTGTGAACCTTGATAAAGTTAGCTTCTTGTGTTTCAAATATAGAGAAAAGACTCTCTCTGAGGGAAGTGGACACATTAAATCATGTTCAGATTTCAGCTGTCTTGGCCTGCGAGGATCAGTTTAATATGTGCAATGTGGTAAAAGCATGACAGAGGTTTTATAGGTGCTGGTGCCTTCAAGGAATTGAAGTTTATTTCGTTACAGCTGTGGGCACTGATCAGTGCTCCACTGAAAGATTTTATTAATTGCAATGGATAAACTGAAAAAAATAAAATAAAAAGGCAGAGGGATATTTAAAAATGAGGACCTGAGGATATAGAATAATCTACAGAGAATCCTTTTTCAGCTGCCCACACAGCTTGGAGAGAGATAACACTTTCAGTTTGAGAAAGACGAGGATTTAAATGTAACACCTAAATGTATTTTTTATATATATATATATATTTATTTTTTTTTTCATACTTGGAGAATTAATTGTTCCAGTGCTTGAACTGAAATTCCATATAGAAAAAGCCTCACCACCCCTCAGAGGGAACCTTCCTAACAGCTAACATTTTTTCCCTGTTTGCTGTCTACTCAATTCAGACCTTGGAATTAGTGTCAAGAGGATTGGGATCATGGTTTCCTGGCTTGTTTGCATGTAATGTTAATTTATGCACCCTGGGACAGCGTTTTTATGCATCAGATGTCTCTTCAAGCCCAAGCAGCTGTTGCCAAGAGCTCAGTCATTGAAGGCAGTGGCTATACATCCCTGTTGCTTCTGAAGGAATGGCAGGAGGATGCCCGGGGGACCATACTCAGCCTGGTGCAGGATATTTGATTACATAAAAGAAAATTAGACGCATGAACCTTCCCACCCATCACTCTCGCTTCACTGTTCTTTTGAAAGTTGGCTCGCTAACAAGGCTTTACAGAAGACCATATGCTCAGCTTCTCCAGTGAAACTTAGTTTTTATTTATTTATTTTAGAGGGCTAGGGAGACATATCCCAGCTTTTGGAATGCCCATTTTGCCCCCACAGCTAGAAGCTGCAATTTAGGATATCTTATCCAAGATCTCAAATACATTGACTAAGATCATGAGAGCCAAGATGGCCTGTGACAAATTCCATTTGGATGGACATGACAGGACCCACAACCTTCCCTCTGCTGTTATTTCAACTCTCTATTAATGAGGTACACAGCATTTCTTAATCACCCTATTCAAACAAAGGAAAAACAATTAGAAAGTAATTCCCAAAGCTGGAAAAGAGTACACAGCAAGAGAAGTATCCCACTTCCACTTTGCAATTCTGGCCCAACTTAGATAGGTGATAACAGCACAGCAAGAGAGACACCGTTCTTTAATGCTACGTGTATATGGAAGAACTTATCTCTATAAAAGATGAATCAAAATGTAGCCAGAGTCAATAGCAAATTCTCAGCATGATACCAAAGGTGAAATTCGCCCTTTTAGATAAAGAAAAGGCAAGGGAATTTACAGTTCCAGTTTACTGGCAGTCATTTGGCTGCAGGAAGGTCCGTTTCCCTTTCATCGCCCGATCAGGGAGGGCTGGACACCCACCCCGGGTATGTCCGTGCCTGGTGGGACTCCTTCAGCACACAGGCCCTGGTCTCTTCAGCGCTGGCGTGGGTGGTTGGGTTTATAAAAGGGCTATCTGCTGCCTCTGGCTGCTCCAGCCCTGACACTGCCCAGCCCTGCTGCCCCAATGCTCTTCTAACAGTATAGCTCCCCTGCAAATATTTTTCCTTAGAAGACGGGCTGCAAATTTTGGGCAGAGCGCTGCATTAATCATGGTTTATTCATTTCCCTGGAGTATGCTTTCCATAACGTGTGAGTAGTCCTCACAGAAGAGTGGATAAAGGAACTTAGCTATGAGAAGAAGATTCAGCTGTGAGATCCAGTTAGTTTGGCTACCTGCTTTCCTTGCCCAGCCACCTCTTTTGGCATGTATTTTCCTTTTCTCTCAACTTCTCTCTCATTCTTTCTTTTCACATTCTCTTTTTTTTTTTCTACTTTTGGTTTTTTGCATCTGCTCTTCTTCACTTACCAACCCCTTTCCCTTTCTCATAGCTCACGTATGTGTTTGTATCGCACCCTGCCTCCTGCGCAGAGGTGCAAAAGATAAGATGTTTGAAATTAAGCTCCCAAGCCCCGAGGCACAATTCTCTTGTAAATCCACGTGCTTTTGGATGGCCTTAAATGCTTGTGCCCTTTGATGAAGCTCGGTTTTCAAAACCGACGCTCACGGTGCCCACCGCAGCGAAGCGCTACTGAAATGAGCTTTAATGAACCTGCCAAGGTTAACGGTAGCCATCGGCGGCTCTCTGCTCTAAAAAGCATTGGCTTTCTGTTGTCTTGACCCTATTCTGGTGTTCTTTGGGAGTGAGAAGGCCGGGTATTTCACTTCAGCGACTCAGAAGCCGCGGCTGTGTGTGGTGGAGATGCGAAGCTGTGACCCCGGGGGTGGCATTAGCCAAGGTTCCTTGTCACGGCTCTGGCCGTGGTAGAAACGTCTGCTGCATTGGGACGGAGCCGCTGCCCTTAAAACCGGTGTCCTTTTATCCACACTGTGGCAGAAGAGAATGGCATTTTATTATAATGACTTTATAATGCAAGTTTGCAAAGACATTGCGTCGGAGCTCTCCCTCCGGGC
>NW_015090895.1:280454-280913 GCF_001431845.1 Calidris pugnax | reverse complement strand
GGGGGGGGGGGGGGGGTGTCTCTTCTTGCCGCCGCTGCCCCCCGGGGGCCGCCCGTCACGGGCGGCGCGGCGGGAGGGAGCTGTCCGTTCAGCACCACCGCCTGTTCTTCCCTCCGGCCCGTCTCAACGGGTCAGACCTGGCCGTGAGGGGGTGTTACCGAGGCGGCGGGAGGTGTGGGCGGAACGGGGGGCCCGCACCGCTCGGGCACACCTCCGGGGAGGGCTCGGTGGGTGTTTGGCGGGGCGGCCCGGCGGCGGAGGGGCCGCAGCGGCGGGGCCCGGGCCGGGGCCGCCCCGGGGAGCCGCCCGGGGAGGGGGGCCGCAGTGGCGCGTCGGGGCAGCAGCCAACCAGGAGGCCGTATGCAAATGAGAGCGGCGTCCCGCCCCGCGCGGAGGAAGGTTGGGGGGGTGGGCGGTGGCCGCCCGGTTGCCATGGCGACGCGAGGCGGCCGTGCCCCC
>NW_015090895.1:180522-280124 GCF_001431845.1 Calidris pugnax | reverse complement strand
CCCCCCCCGGCCCCGAGCCCCTCAGGGATGAGGGCGCGCTTGGAAGACGCTGTGGGGAGGGTCTGTGGCGTTTGGGAAAGGCGGGCGGGGGAGGGCCGGGGCTCAGGTAACGGGGAGCGTGTGACTCGGTGGAGCCGTATCACCGTTAAAAAAAATATAAAATAATAGTAAAGCCGCATGTCCTTTAAGGATGAGTGCGGAGGAGCAGCGTAGGCTGGGAGGAGGCGGTGGCCGGTACCGGCCTTCCCCCGGCCCCCCTCACCGGGCAGCTGTCGCCTTCCCCGGCTGTCACCCTCCCGGCCCCCAGAGCCCTGCAAGGCCGGCCCCGCCGCCGGTGTCAGCGAAACCAGCACTGGGGGACCCCTCTCCTACCGCTCCCCCCGACTTTTCTCAACTTCACAGCCCGGTGAGGAGTCTGCTGTTGGGTTGGGGATGTGTAAGGAAGAGAGTCATGGGGTTTTTTTTGGGGGGTGGGGGGGTGCAGGAGTGTGGAAGAGAGCCAGGGGAGTGATAGTAAAAACTCCTTTCGTTTGGTTGTTTGGTTAAAGAGGAGGGAAGGCTCCTTCAGACCGTGCAGGCAACTTTAGAAGGCTGCTGTACCCCAGGAGCTAATAATCTGAGAGCCACCTTTCTTTTTTTTTTTTTTTTTTTCCTACGGGCTAATTTAAAATAGTCAGAATATTTCCTTGCTATTTTATTTAAGCCTTTCGTTATTCCCGTCAGGAATGATCACTCCGTTCCCCGACATGGTATGCACCACTGGCAAAGTGGCAGAAAAATAATAATAGCAGTACCTATACACACACACAGAAATGCAGAGACAGTATCAAGGTGTGAAAGTGCATGACTGATGCAACAGTTTAGTACTGGAAATTAGATCATTTAACAGCAGAATTCAGTCACAGTCCTAATTAAAACATATTTAAACATCAAACTTCAGTAATTAAATTCAATGCTGTAGTTGAGACATTGCTCAGATACGACAAGAAATAGCAACTGTCATTGGAGCTGACCTAAATTAATGTTTTCTACTTGCTAGTGTTATAATTAGAATCAACTTTAAAGGAAACTCTTAATGTGTTCATGGAAGGCTTTTGGAGCTGTTTTAATAGGGAAAGTTAGCTCACGTGTTGTTACTGCAGTGTGTTCGTACCGGCTGTCTAAGATTTCTCTGTCAAAAGCTCAGGTATAACAACCCGTTTGAATATATTACTCCATGTAGTCTGACATTTTAAAAGATTTTAAAGAAAGAAGTGACAATATGATGCCAGTATTTACAGTATCACGCATTCCAGTGTAATTTCTGTGGAAATTAAGGTGACAGCTAGAGTACATGAATAAAACAGGAATTCATTATGATGTTTTAGATCTTCCTGAGTACCAGTAAATTAATAATGGACAATAGAGACATTTTGAATAAAGATTTATGGAAAATGTGTCCTCATAAAGTGATATTTTGTCAATCAGCAGATCTACGTTATCTTCAGGCAAAAAAAAAAAAAATTGCCTCTTGAAGTATAATGCAATACACCGTACTTGATTAGGGCATAAGGAGTGATACAAACAAGCATAGTCAAGTTATGTCTTAAGTGAGAAGAATTCAGAGCTGGTGTCCTGAAGAGTTACAGTGAATCACCCCTTGACAGATGATCTAATAACATGGGTATCAAGTTCCTATCAGATCTTTTTTAAGATCTTCAGTATTTTCTCTGATCCCACTCCTTTGAAGGCAGCATGCATAGTGGTGGGCCAATAATCAAGTCACTTACTTCATTAATATAAATGAAAGAGGGCATCTTAGTTTTCATTTTAGTATCATTTTGGTATCTTGGATCTCAGGATGGGTTTGGTACCTCAGAGTGATATAGCTGGTGGCAAGTAAAGCCTGTGATATTTACGGATAACATTTTAATGCTGTTCATAGGTTATTATGCATCTCTAAAATTAATTATCTGGGCTTTCAAGTTCTTAAGATAGGCTCATTTTTAGGAAGCTTTTTTAAAAGAAATATTAATTTCAGAATCAGCCCAAATTTTAGAAGATGTAAAGGGAGTTAGTTATTTTCTGAAATAGTTGTTGTCATCCTTTTCATTTAAAAAAAAAAAGGGAATAATTTATTAAAGCCTTAAGACTGTGAATATTTTTAATGGTTATCTGCCACTAGGTCCTCTGATTTTAGGCTATGGAGTCTGCTAGCTTGGCAGGAAGTGTCACAGTAGGACTAAAGAAAACCCCTGTATCCTTCAAAGAGCAGGAGAACAGGGGACATTGAAGGCAATTCTCAGGTAAGTTTCAGTGTGTATTGAAACCTGATGTTTTCCAGTGCCTAGTACTGTTGTGATATAAATTGCCATTATTTTTTTCCCAAGACACTCTTTGGGTTTTCTTAACCAACTAGAGCATTAATGAGCATTCATGCTTCAGTCAGTTCCCCTGGTCCATCTCTTACTTGATCTTTGCCTTCTTTGCGTTCTTAACTTCCATATATCTGAGTGCCAGAAAAATCTCTCCCTGAATGACGTATGTACCTTAGTCTCAATGCACAGTGGAGAAACAAACCAATTAGAGTCGCAGGCTTTATCAATAGTGGTGATTTTAGCAGTATGGTAGTGAAGAAAAAACCCACAAATAACCTTTCTCCAATCCTGGTTTGTATAGTTTTGCATTTATTCATTTCTCTTCTGAACTAAACTGCTGGGTTTGGCCACTTTCTGATTTACCACTGTCCCATCCACTTTTTTCAAGTGAGTGTTACTTGTCCTACTTAAACTGTAGGATTCCCATGGTTTGGTCATGGGGGCCTTCATTGTTTTAAATGGGATAAAGATCGCTGCTGGTCATACCATGATGCACATTCAAGGTATGGCCGTTGCCCTGGATAACTTTCCTTAAGCTGCAGAGCACTGCTGGGCTGTGGATGTCAGCCTGAGAATGCCAACCTTAGGCTTTGCCTATACTAGACAGGTCCCTAAGTGAGGCAAGCAGAGATACCAAAGGAGGAAATACCAAAGAGTAAGTACAAAGCCTTGTGTAGCTTAATTTTATAATTTATTTATGACCCTTGGAATCAAAAGTTTGACTTTGATCCCACAAGACTGTGGTCCCACATGTAGGCAGCTCCTTGAAGGATCCGTGTGCACCTTGAGAATTACCAGTCCTCCCCCTGAAAGAGACAAACAGGCATTTAATGGACCTTGTTTGGGAAGGCAATTCCAGATAGTGTCTTTCACAAAAGGAAACAATGGCAATTTATAAGGACAGTGCTGCAGATAAAGCAAAACCAAATACACATCGAAACTTACTTGAAAACAAAATTCAAAACCTACTTCTTGGTCTCATCTTTCCCTTGAACATGCAGAAATCTTCTTTTCCTTTTACTTCATGTCTCTGTCATCCAAGACAGGACGCAGTGATAACATCTGGAGAAGCATTGTTGGGACCCGGGTACCAATGTCTTATTTTCAAAACTGGCTGAAGCCCTTAGGGTTAGGCCAGCTAAGGGAATGCAGGGCAATGAAACATACATTTCCGTTGCAATATCTTTGTTGTTCTTTGAGTCTAATGTGAGATTAAGCCCAAATCAGGAATGCAGGCTCTTCTGCAGCACTTAAAGTTAGGCACGACTTAAGGAACCTTAAGAAACTTGATAAGCAGAAAACCCTCTGAATTGCCAAGGTGAACTACAAGGGAGAAGAAGATAGGTAGGTGGTAGGTTTGGCCTGTGCTTTGGGTGACGTTGGTGGGTACAGGACTAGGCAGGAATTAATTTAAAGTAAATTTAAAGTAAAGTGAGTCTGTCTTCAAGATGATGTAAAGAAGCAGATAGGTGCTTTTTGCTCTGCCTGCTCTGTCCTTGGCTGTGCAACACCAGGAACGCTGGGCTGACCCGAGATCATGCTTACATGACATCCGTGCTACCATCAGACACCTGTTCTCAGGCAGCTTGAGCTGTGGCCAGATCCCATTTGGTTGTGCAGGAAAGGGCGTCAGGGCCCTGTGTGGAGGTACCCAACTAGTTTTTTTTCTGCTTAGCATCACCATTGCAAGGACAGAGAGACTAGCTGGAGACTTAAGACCTATCCATATGGCACATAAAACGTGCTGCCAAGGCACTGTAAGCCACTTGAGGTTCACCCTGAAAATCCCAGTGTCTGTTCCTGGACTTTTTTCTACTGCTTTGTCTTAAGATTCAGAGACTACAGTCTTTTACAATTCAGTAGGAATTAGGCACCAAATACCTTGGTACCACTGAATCTACAGTACTTTGGAGAAGAGTCTCAGGTGCAATTGAAGATGACAGTTGTCACATCATTTTATGTATCAGCTGCTTTAGCCATTTTGTTTATTTTATCAATTTTTTTTAGAATAGAGTACGTGAATTATTTTTTTTCAAATTATTCAAGTGCATTTGGAAAACATTTTTCTTTTTTTATTTATTTTATTTTATTGAAAGGTAGATGAGAAAGTTTCAGTACTTTCACTCCCTGAATCTGTATAATGGTTTAAGGGGGCACTAGACTCCTCTCGGTGCCTTCCATGTTGCTGCTGTTAAGCAATGAAACATTAAGCACAAAATTTGAAATAATTGCAAGGGAAGGGTGTATGCCTTGGCTTCCTGTATTTTCATCTGTGGGTGTCTTACTCCCTTCATATTTGCAAACAAGTGTTTTCGGAGGGTCTGATGCAACCTCTAGAATTATTTCAGATATTTTAGTTCCATGAACTTCCACAGATCTTCATTTCTGTATCACTGAAAGGAATATGCAATTTTATTCAGAGGAGCAAATGATGAATTTAGGGGGTTTTATTGTGGTTAAAGTGTCCCATGCATCTGTCTCTCACGTGATGTTATGACCTAGGGGGTTTGCCATCTGTTTACTTCGAAGTGGAACTAAGCATAAATATGCATGTGAGGAGCCTTATATTTGAGGAACCCCAAATCACTTTATTTCACTAAATATCTTTTTGGTCCTTCATAAGTTTGGGTTTTACTCTGGATTAATTTTCCATTTCATAAATGCTGGCTACTACATTAAAGCACAAACCCATAAAAAACATGCCAAATGTGGTTTGTGCTTGGGGACATACAGCAATCTTTGCTGCACTTAAAACAAAATTGCCCCTAGACACCAAAAATCTACTGTGATTTGCCTTAACTACATTAAAAGATATGCAATTGGTACACATTCTGAATTGCCATAGTCTTTGCAAAAAGATGTTGCAATATGTATTTGTCAGATATGCAGAACTACAGATATTTTTTGCAGGATTCACAAATGACACATAAGCATGGGGAGCAAATATTACATTCCATGTATTGTATTCCTTGCCTGCAAATGTGTATATGCAATGCTAGTTTAGAAGCAGCTTTTATTAGGAGAATATTACCAATTTCTTAAACTGTGCTGTTGTTGTTATTACGAAAGTTTGTGTCATATCTTTAAAACAGAGTAGAAACCCATTATAAATCGTTTCTCTCTTCCCCCTCCTCAAAAACATATACAACATTATAACATAACATATGTATAAAATTTAAAAAGAAGCTCATCACATACATGGGCGTGGAGCAGAAGACATACAGAATTCAGAGCCAAATACTAACTGCTTGGGCAAGAAGTACGCGTAGCGTATAACCACACAGACACACTCAGTGCAGCCAGAACTGTCTATCCCACTATGTGCTTATACCTTTGTTTCCACGTAATCTGCTTTCCTTTCCCCCACACATAAACAGACGGCATAAGGTGAAAGAAAAGCTTTTGTGAAAGGCACAGGATGAATCAGGGATCTGAGAGAGAAGCCCAGTGCACTCCCTGTGGGAAAACAGTTCTTCCCAAGGTGGGTCTGCCTGCCAGCTGGGGAACTGCAGAGAGTACCTGCCTCCTGTACCGAAGGGAAAATGTTAGTGTTGTGTTTTGTTTTGTTTTGTTTTCCTTCAACATATGTCTGTTTTGAGTAATGGTTCACACAAAATGCTGACCTACATCTCTCATGAAATACGTGATAGACATTCAGTACCTTTATGTAGAAGCACAAGTAAGGATTGAAAACCGGGCCAAATTCACCCAACATCTTAGCTATAGCTCAGTTGGTTTCAGTAGATTAACCCTTGCTTATGTTACAGCTGAAGTTAGGTCCTTTGAGGCATGTATGAGGTGTGTACACTAATGTACATGGGTCAAAAGAAATGGGTCTTAGAAATCAAAAAAATCCATTGTCTCCAGTTTCTTTTCCAGCTGTTGATCATGGAGATGGAGGTGCTTCCTCAGCAGTTCTTTCGCTTGAGCTTTGCTTGACTTGGGGCTCATCTTACCTCTAGGATGGATTTTATTTTCTAAATAGCGTGTTCTAGTTCAGTCAAAAGTCATGGCTGTCACGCAGAAATCTTGTCATGAAATGCTTTGGCCTTTTGCAAATATTTTACTATATTATATAATTGTTATTCTGGTTTCATAATCTATGAATCTGTACGTATATACATCATTGTGCTTCTTGAGAAGGCAGTGGAAGCTGCTTTTTTCTATTACATCTTCCATTTGTAATTGCATCTTCCACTGGGTAGTTACTGACTTAATACTGATGACAAACAAAGTATATTTGATTGAAGAAAAAGCCCAGAAAAAGCAACTGAGAATAAGGCAATTTGGAGTGTTTGCAAACAGATTAGTATTTTTATTTAAGTTATTATTCTTATTAGGTTAGTTTGCCCTATTTTTAGTTTATATCCACCTCCCTGACTCAGAAGAACTGTGGGAGAACAGGCTAGATTTTCTTTGATACACGCATTAAAAGTTTACCTGGAAGCACCCATCAGTAGTGTTCAATTACAACTTAATTGCTCATAAATTTACCTGTTTGGTTACTAAAGGTAATACATGAGACAATGTGATTTTCATTTTTCACAATGTTCACTACCTGGACCTCTAAGAGAAGCCCTTGGTAGTCCTTAACATAGTCTTTCCACTTGCAAAGGTTATTCATACTTCAGAAACTCAGCATGCATTTTTAATTCCTTCTCAAGAGTTTTGATAGGGTTTTTCTCTTAAATGTTCCTTAAAACTGATATCAGCGTTTCCTGCTCTGTAATTATTGTTTGTCAACATCAGGAGCAGCTTCCCAAAATAATCTTTCCTCCTATGAGCAGATCTTACCCACGTGATTTGTTCCAGTGAAATCAGTTATCTGTTTTAAATACTGCCTCTGAGATAAAAGGAGATTACAGCATCAGACCTCCCACAGAATTTGCCTGCCGGCTTAATTGTTTTATAAGCATAAGCCCAGCCTGCTCTACCAAATTTTGCCTCGGTAGCTGTACGGTTCAAGATCTGAAATTTTCTTAAATTTTTATTAGTGGCAAAATCTTAGATGACAAAACAACTATTTTCTTTACCGAGAGAACAATGATTTTGTCTATGTCACGTGGTGAGCAGCGCAAATAAAAAAATAAATTGAAAAGAATAACTTCTTCCATTAACATGTTACATTATGACCCTACAGGCAGAGTTGTAACAGCAGATGTGCAATGGCACAGATGGGTCTACATTTGCCCATTTTCAAAAATATTTCTGTCATCCTTGCTGTTGTGTAAAAAAACCCAAACACCCAAACAAACAAACAAAAAAACCCCCAAAGAAAACAAACAATAACACAACTAATTATTTGGTATTACAGGCTGTAAACAGAAGAGAGGGTGTGGAGGTGCTCGTACTTTTGACCTGTTATTTCAGTGGTATGACTCCTGCTCTCTACAAATCACCGACCACTTTCCTTTTAATCCATTGGAAACATAAGCTATGGATGTTTATCTGCTGACTAGCAGCTAAGTTAAATGGCTACAGTAGCCCAAGAGAGTATGAAGAGCAATAATAAAAAGGCAGCATCAAGGTACACCTGAAAATAAGCTGCTTCTAGCTGTCGTGTAGGGTTTCATCATAAAACATCCTGCCCACAGAACCAGGGCTGCCTGCCACACTGTCCTGTCCTGTCTGGGCTACTGTCTCACTAAATATATTTGCAGGTTACAAAGACGTTACTGGGTGCAAATGGGGCTGTGAGGCATTTGCTAGGAAGCCCCCCTTTACCCACCTTCCTTCTTTTAATTTCCTGAAGTTTATTGAGCATCATTCAGTTATTTTTGCAAATTGGTGAGAATGCAAGTAAGACACCATTTAAACTTGTTACAGAATGAGTTGCTTCTGATATGCCAGGATTATTGGATATGATGCTTTCAAGTACGTTCGTATTTAGGAAGTGAATTTAATTATAATTGAATGCAGCACCTTCGTTCCTAGGGAACAGAACTTGCATTGTAAGAGTTTTTTAACATCATCTGCAGTAAATACCACTAACAAGTTCTAATATTACAATGACTTCTTCATTTATGACATATAATAGGCTTTCTCTAGACACCACATATTAATAATACAGTAATGATGTGGCATTCGGACTGCTTAAATGAAAGTAAGATCTCCCTGCTGACACCAGGTGTAAGGTGTTTATGTCATCAAAGATAACTGCAAAATGTGAGCACCATGTAAATAATTTTCTATTCCTATCTATTAAAGCTCTAGAAATTGGAAGAGTTATCACTTTGAGCACTGTAAAAATCACCTTGCAGTTAACAGGGAAGGGCAACAAAAATAATCTAAGTTGTGGACCAGCTTCCAACAAGGAACAAATAAATGGGGTAAAGCTTTTCAGCCTGGAAAACATGACTGAGGGGGGAAAAGAGAGAGGCAGGTAATAGGTGAATACGGATAAATTTACTGAAGCTTCCAGTACAAGAATATCAAATAATACAAGGAGGAGGCAGGTGCTGAGCAAAAAGAGATAATTCATCACTGAACTCATGCTTAGGCTATAGAGCATTCTGCTACAGGATGATGCAGATTGCAGAAACTTACCTTGGCCCAAAACATGAGCCTAATTTGACTTGCTTGAGTAATTGCAAAATGTAAATGCCTAGAAAATAATGAAGGTGCAGATGAAGGGAAAAATCTGTCAGAGAAAGATGAAGTACATTTGCACAGTCTTTGTCTAACCATCTAATTATTGGCAACACTATAGCGAACTTCTAAAAGTACTTTAATGGATTAAACAAAATGAAAAAGCAGTTATATAAATGACTTGCACTCTTCTCCCAATTCTAGTTATTACTGACAAGAAACTGGAAAGAATGCAAGTAATTATATACAAACTGAAAGAGGTTTGATAAATTATTTCTGGTTTTTAATAATTTCTTGAAATATTTTATCTTATGCTGTTATATACAAACAAAATGGGCTCATCTTATTCTACTCATAAGATGTTTTTGTTAAGCTCAGCAACATTTTTTCTAGACCAGATAAAATGAAATAATATTGGATACTAATTGGGAAACTATGGCTGTATTTCAGTTGATCTGTCAGCACATGGTCTTTATGCATTTCTCTATTGCCTTCTCTTTGATAGAATATTGCTGATTTTAATCTATTTAATATATTTTCATATTCAGTGACTGAGGGGTCAGAGAATAACGGGAATATTGACAAGTCTGGTTCTAAGCCCTCAGCCTTAAAGCGAGCTTTAATGATGAGCATTCACAAAAGCTGGACCGATGGGAAGCTAATAGAGGTGGTTTTCCATTGAGCAGAGACCAAAAGAAAAATCTTGGTGTTGCAAAGGCGCTTACATGGATAAAAAGCACCACTGTGTTTGCCTAGGGGGACAAAAAAATATCTTGCTGCAAACCAGGCCTATTTTCTTCAAATAATCTCCAAGGAAACAGCCTCTGCCAAGCTAGGATCTGATTACCAGTTGCAGGCCTCAGACCATAGCCATTATTGTTTTAACTTTTCTGCCTTCCTCTTTATCCCAGCGGGAAGCAGGCTGTATGGGCTGCTGTGTAACTTGACCTTGCTTGGAGATAAAAAGACAGGTTAGCACACAGCGATCTCAAAGCCAGAAGCAAAAAGACAGTATTTAGAAAATAAAGGAAGAAGCTGGCACGGTATGATTATGTGTAATGTTCTACACTGTGCGGCGTGGGTGGCCTGATGAACAGTGCCCGTCCACAAAATCCAGACAGAAACTTGGACTTGGTCATAGTTTCTCCATTTTTAACCTTGTCTGTGCAGAGAAGCTGTGATTTTTATCACTAAGATATTAATGTTACCTCAGATGATTTCCTGCAACCTTGGAGATTAAGAAAAAAAAGGAAAGAAAAATGGAAGGAGGAAAAAAAGTAATCTAAATAAAAATGTAGTGATTTCAGTAAACAAAATTAATAGTAAAGCAGCAGAAAGAGCTGGATATGAACCTTAGCTCACTTTAAGTCTTTGCTGCTGTTTTACTACTGTCCTCTAAGCTTTCCATGCAACAAGCCAGTGACCTCAGAGGTCAGCAGCAATTAGGCATGATGTGCCTTAAAAGTGTCTCAGAAATGCTAAAGAAAATATATGCTCAGTGATTAAGCATTCAGCATCCAAAAGCTGGGGAAAAAAAAAAAAAAAGTGTAAAGGGGAAGAGAGATTCTGCTACCATCAACCATAGATGCTGGAACTGGTACAACTGTGCGTTGCACAAATGGTCACTGTCAAAACCAAACCAAGCTGCAGCTCCAAGGCCATGAGGTCCCTGCCAAGTCATGGTGGAGGCAAAGTAAGTGACATATTTCGCTTGTCTCAACCATCAGCTCATCTCGTAAAAACAAAGCAACCCAAAACTCAGCTTTTGGTAGTTTGCTGTTTTTATGATTTCGTAAAGATTTCAATCCAAGAGCAGCAGAAGCATGTTTTTTCATATCAGACCATATGGCAGATAATAAATATCTGAGATTCTGATTGCTGATAACTTCCTACATAGGCATGGACAGAAAATGTAATTTCTGTAATCAGGTTTCCTGGCAGATAATGCCACATCATTCTTCACACATTCTCACTCTCTCTCTTAGATCTTTAGGTTATAATTGCTTCAGAGCAAGTACCCTTGTGGTGCTGTGATCACAGCTAGAGCATTTTAGTACTATTACAGCATGTGTCAACCAGAGAAAGGACTTGCAGCTCAGTTAGCTCGGACTTCTGGTTGAAGTCTTGCCTTTATTTTGAATGGCTTCTCAAAATTATACAAGGTTCTGATTAAAAACAACAAAACAACCTGTAGTTCCACTCATCTGTACTGTTGTCTTGCCAGTGGGAGGAACTGGTGCTTGTGAGGAAGTGGTCCATTTGCAGCTTTCTAAATCACGGAATCATGGAGTTGTCAGAGTTGGAAGGGACCTCTAGAGATCATCTAGTCCAACTCCCCTGCTAAAGCAGGATTGCCCAGAGCGCATCACTCAGGACTGCATCCAGGCAGGTCTTGAAAATCTCCAGAGAAGGGGACTCCACAGCCTCCCTGGGCAGCCTGTTCCAGTGCTCTGTCACCCTCACCATAAAGAAGTTCTTCCTCACATTTGAATGGAAATTCCTATGTTCCAGCTTGTGCCCGTTGCCCCTTCTCCTATCACTGGAAACCACTGAAAAGAGTCTGGCTCCCAATTGGTTTTTCCAGCTACGTACATAGTAGAATACATTTTGCATCTTAAGCCTTTGGACTCGTTGGGACCAAAGCAAGGATTAAGGTGTGTGGGCCACCAAACCCAACTTTGACCTTGGCAAATGGAAAAATTATGTACCTGCACCAATTCAGAAATGCTTGTGCTTCTCAACAGAGACAAAGAATTAAGTTGCATGATGTGTTTGGAATGATTTATTTTCCTCATCATTTTACCTTGTGTGAATTGTGTATGCTCAGGGGTGACCAAAAAGCAAAAATCCTCAGGGAACAAATCAGCATTAAGCCTGGTTACAGCATCTTGACACAGCTAAATGGTTCTTTTTTAACTACTTGATGGAAGAAATAAATTGACTTTCTCTGTGTTTTTTTCCCCCTTCCAGACTCTGACGGCACCAGCTCCATTTGCAGACGAAACAAGCTGTCAGTGCCAAGCCCCCCATGAGAAGCTAACCATTGCACAAGCCCGCCTGGGAACACCAGGTATGTGTAGAGAGCAACATCAGCAGGACCCTGGGCGCTCCCAAAGCACAGGCTCTCCCTTACAAACGGCTGTCCGTGCTGGCTTGTGCCTTCCACTGAAAGGCCAGCCTGGTATCTGGTGCTCTCAGGTAATAGGGAAGAAATCAGTGACAAGGGGACTGTTATCTTGTGCTACAGAAAATGTTTCAACTTTGAGTTTGATGTTTTCATGGGTGTCTGTATGTTGGTTGGAAGGAAGGCTTGCCAGCCCACTCCAGATGGCCTTAAAGTTGTGCTGTGCAGTGGCTACCTCCTGGATTCTTTTTCTGTACTGCCTTTGTATGCTGTAAAACATTTTCTTTTGCTGATACTCTTGTTGATCACATCGGGCTTTAGATGGCTTTAAAGGCCATTTGCCCTTTGAAAAGAAAGCATGTCCAATTTTGGAACTCTATCTGGACAGTTTTTCCAGACCTACCCTTGTGATTGGGCTGGTGAAACAGGATGATTTTACATAAAGTCCCAAATATCTACTTCATCCCCGCCTCTAAATTCCATGAGATTCTTTTGAAAAATAAGTTTCTTAAGCATGTACACTTTATAGAGGTAAGCCTCAGCTTTCCACTCAGCTCTGCAAGGAACAGTGTTGTCCCCATATTTCTGTTGACCCCTGGGTGTCCCGACAGCAGAGGTATCTCTCTGTAGCACTGAAGCACAGTCCATGAGGTTGGAGCTCTGTTGCTGTCATCTCTGCTGTCCTTTTGCTTGGAGGTGACTTCTCTGTGGCACAGCTGCCAAGCTTGTCATTTGGTAAAGCAAGTCCTTTTTCTACCTGAAGGCCGCTGCTGAAGATGTTGTACAGAAAGCAAGAGTTATAAGAGTGATAGCAGAAGGATGGTGAGAAAAATAAATGATCAGCTTATTAGAGAGAAGCGCCTGGGGGGAGGATGGAAAGAGGAAGTGAAAGGTTTATGTGGAAGAAACAAGCAATACGTTTTTGCAGCGGTAGGCTGTGGAAAAAAAAGAAAGTCACAGACAAGAGGAGAAAAGGGAGATGATAGGAAAAAAATAAGGAAAAATTGAAAAAATCCAGAAGGCAGAACTGACTAGAAAGGCAGAGAGAAAAGAACAAGACATATGGTGGAACTCCGAATGAGGAAGGAAGATGACATTTTTGCTAAATTAGAATATGGAGATGATGGATGATAATAAATAGGCAAAGTCTGAGAGAAAACAGCAGAGAGTACAAGGAAGAACAAGTAATGAGCAGGATAAAATAGTGCGACTTCACCCACGGTGCATTTCGAATATCCGAACTGGGGTAAATCTCTGCAATCATCTGATCAGGGAACCAAAACCTGCCCAGTAAGAATTAAGTGCAACTTGTTTTGGGTCTGAAAAATCACTGTTGTGTTTCTTTCTCCACAGTTGACAGACCTGTCAGAGTGTATGCAGATGGAATATTTGACCTCTTCCACTCTGGCCATGCTAGAGCTCTTATGCAAGCCAAAACCCTCTTCCCAAATAGCTACTTATTAGTAGGAGGTAAGATCAGAGTTATTTATTGCACTGGATTTTTCCTTCTGTGCTTCAGTATCAGGGAGTTATTGCTGTGCTCGCACACCCAGCTGTTTATACACTATGACTTTGAATGCTGCTTCCACTCTGGGGGCTTTCTGTAGGTGATTTGCCTTGAATTACTTCTTACAATTGCATCAATTAAAGTAAAAGTCAAATTCTGCCCTCAGCAGCACAGGCACTATTCCTATTCTAGTTAAAGCAGGTGCCTGCGTGACTCTAAGCTTAGAATAGCTCCATATGAATAATTTACCTTTTCCAGTTATTCGCTCAAAATTGTTCAAAGATGGAGATGAGTGAATGAGATCAACCGCTCATTTATTTCTGGCTCCTCGGTCCCTTCGCCAGCCAGGCACAGCCCACGTCCCCTGGCTGCCAGGTCAGTACTGGGTGTGCAGACCCAGCCTTCAACATCAGCAGAGAGGCTAAATCCAGCCCGTTATCATTGGAGACCCAAATGTGGGTCATGATTTGAAGGCAGTTTGCAGCTTACGAGTGTCCCTGGGCAGGTTACTTTTTTATCAGTGTTTTTTTGCTGTGAATTTCTTCTTTTTTTTATTGTTGTTGTGCGGCTGGCTAACAGCTGTTCAGCAGTTGGTGCGTGCCTGAGGAGTCACCAGAGGGTGGCTGCATCCTGCCTAGTTGGCTGTGCAAGCCCTTCCTTCCTGAGGGGGGCCTGTAAAGACGCATTTCCAGTTTTCCTGCACCTTTGGGGCTGAGATATGCCTCGCATAAACATGTCACAGCAGCATTCAGCTGCTCAGATGCTTGCAGCAGTGATGATGAAGTGAATGTGAATGCAAATGCAACCTTCAGACACTTTATAAAATGCATTATTTTGCATCTTTGTCTCAAATCAGTTGAAAGTGTGGGGAAAAAAGACCAAATAAGAGGAAAAGCAAAACCTCCTTATAAACACACTTTTTGGGTTTGTTTTTAAGTTTATGAATTGTGGCAATTTCCATGGAGCTTCATGGGAGGAAAAGGAGATATATCCCTTTGTTACGAAGGAAACATTTAGGACTCTTGTTTTCCTGCTGAGCCAGATAGCTGCAGAAGATGCTAGTAGAGGTGCAAGACTGTGAGGTTTTAAAAAAAAAAAAAAAAAAAAAGCACGTTATGTAGGTTTTGTTGTTCTTTTTAAAAGACTGGTGGGTGTCCCAGATCAGGGAAGGAGCTCTGGGGCAAAAGCCTGGCTACTTTGAAATTGATAGCATAGCTTCGCTTTGCCCTTATTTTTGGAGTGAAGGACAAAGCAGCCAGCACTCATCAGCACCTCTTCCCATCAAGGCACTCTGCATCTTAGCACGTTTAAAAAATGGGCACTTTTCCACACCCACATACAATTTGTGCTGCAAAAGCACTGGTGTCATGTGTCTTTGTGGGCACCACAACCAACCCTTTTTATTTCTTGTTGTGAAGACAATTATTTTGAGCTAAGATTTTTTTTTTAATAGGTATTTATACCTTCCCAAATCAGTCATTAGAGCAGGATGACAGAATCAAAAGGAAATACAGAGATACTGTGTCTGCACTATACATGAAAAAACAGTAATCAAGAAATGAAATCAAACCTTTCTGTGGAATTCAAGCAAAAATTACTATTTTCCAATCATTTCAGTAGGCCCTTTCTTCCAGGAGAGGGTAGCTTTAAGATGACATAAAGGCTGTAAATAAATATAAATACAATCTCAGAAGGGATCTTTCTACTGAAAATGCTTTGATCTCCATTAAATTTCTTATCAGCAGGCATCAAAAAATGACATAATAGGATAGAGTAGCATTTCAGTAGCTGAAATTCATATGTATATTATTATCTGGCCTTAAATTTTGCACAAACTCCAGGGCTATCTCAGCCTTCCTACATTTTTCCTGCTTTAAAGGTCCTTAACAACCATCACAGCAAGACCATCCATTTTAGATCTCAAAAAAGACTGCATCTTTGCCAGCGCCTTGCTAGATAGGTTGATGTTTTCAAATTAGAAAGAAGCAGCTGCTGTAGGGCTACTCTCACGCTTCCCCTGCAGCACTAATAATGTTGCATTTATCATTTGTCAAGTACATTTACTATTTGTCCCAATGTCATAGGCAAGTGAGATCCACAAGGCATAGATTTGACCTGTGGTGAAGGACAACCACTCTCAACCCAGCTATAAACGGGTATCATTTTATTCCATGTGGGGTGTCAAATGACTATCGTAGCTGGAATATTGGACAGAGTTACAGCTGTGGGGATAGCCACCCTGTTTTATGCAACATTACGTGGGTTGAAAGATAATACCTAAGTTCTGTAGTCCTCTGGTAACACGGGTGTTGCTTCCACTCATTTTAAAAGCAATGTGACCAAGCATTGGTACATCCAGAGTTAAAGGTGCAGGATTTCTGGACTTGCTCATTCCACAGCTTCTCCCAGTCCTTTCCAGAGGCTTCCTTCTGCGATTTCCCATTTGAACGTGGCACGAGCCTCGCTTCTCTTCCTATTGAGTTCCTGCTGAACTCAAAACTAAACTCAGATTCCTATAAAATCTGCCATGACTTGTTTTCCATCAGTATTTATTTAGTGAGAAACTATTCTGCTGTGATTTAGAGCTTTGTTGGCAAATTAATCATTTAGAGCATTGGTTAGCTAAGAACAAAAAGCAGGAACAGGAGGCCCAGAGAGGCTGAGGGGTCTGCATCTTCGGCAACTCAACTGGATGTGGCCCTGAGCAACCTGCTGTAGTTGGCCCTGCTGTGAGGAGGTGATGTCCAGTGGTGCCTCGACCATTTTGTGATACATGAGGTTTGCAAGCACTCTGTGATTCCTGACAATGCACTTTTTGATTGTTTTTAAAGCATTGGCCATCACCCCTGAAATTTTGCAGCCCATGAAATCCACACTTACTGTGGGATTGAGTTACCTCAACATGTGCATATAGTACGGCTTGAGGTGTGCTGCAATATCTCAGGCAGGTTCTGGCTGCAGCTCCAGAAAGAGAAGGATGTCTCTATGGTTGTACCTGCCAGTTGTGAGCAGAACTCTTAGATGCCCTGGAGCACCTCAAAATTAGCTAAGCTTAGTGGATTTATCAGGAAATAATCAACTGCTGGTCTTGCTAATTCTACAAAGTATGGAACTGTTTGTTGATACTTCCATATTTTAGTTTGCAGTGATGATTTAACTCATAAATTCAAAGGCTTCACTGTGATGAACGAAACTGAGCGATATGAAGCCCTCAGACACTGTCGTTATGTGGATGAGGTCATCAGAGATGCACCCTGGACACTGACACCTGAGTTCCTTGAAAAACATAAGGTACATTCCCCCCCTTATCCCTCCCTTCCCCTTCGTAGACTGACAGTTCAGAATAAACAGCAAGTCTGTGAAATTCTATAAGCCGGAGCAAATTATTTTATTTAGTTAATTCCAGTCACCAAAATAGTACGTGGCATTGCTTGCCTCCATCTTTGTCAGAAAATGTTATATTTGTCTTGCCTTTTTTTCCTCACTGTGCTGAGATGATTTATGTGGTGGGATTTGTGAATGGCAAAATAACACTGGAGAGTTATTCACAAATTGACTTTCAGGAAAGGAGATCATGAATCATCAGGAAAGGAAATCATGAACTATCAAGTTATCACATAGTGCCTAAAGTCCTGTTAAAGTCCTGAATTGAAGGCGCATTTCTTTTTAATGTCAGCAGGTGCAATGATTGGCCAGAAATATGTGAAAATGCCATGTGCCCTCTAAAAGGCAGGATAGAACTTCTTACATCCTACTGACTGGCTTGCAATATATATATAAATTTTAACAAAAGCACAATTAACTAGGATGTATTTTAATGTCCACATCACTGGGTGATGAAAGGACAGCATGACAGTAGTAGGTATACATGTATATACACACAGCCCTAAGGAAGCAGAATCAATAACCCTGCCTCCACGGGTTTGAAAGCCAAGGCTTTGCCACTTGACTTAGCTCTTCCAGTAACAACAAAAGCAAGAAAAAATGTCGTAGGTTTTCTACAGAATATCACACAGAGCCAGCCAGAGTGATGTGTTAATGGCAGTGCTTCTGGAGACAAGCTTGCTGTTCTTTCATAATTGATCACACAACACAGCAGCTGCAGGCCTAAATCTAGTGCAATATTCTAGGTGATGGCTTTAGGATGAGAATGTCAAAAGCAAATCAGCTGAAGGCGAGAAAAGAGATGATCCTCCACAACGACCTCCCACTGAACCAAAATTCAGTGATGGTGGCATGTGATTCTTCTTCTGTTCACTGGCAGATTGACTTTGTAGCCCACGATGACATCCCGTACTCCTCCGCTGGCTCGGATGATGTATACAAACACATAAAGGAGGCAGGTAAGAGCAACTTTACATTTTAAGCACCTCCCTTTACAGCCTCAGCTCAAATTCTTTTACTGCCTTTTGACCACAACTGCTGGAAGAGAAGCAGTAGAGATAACGTCACGTTCTCTTACACCCTAATGGTAGGTACGGCTGACTTCAGCAGAAAGATTCACTTTGTAAAACCACAAAGGATGTCCTTGGCTGAATTCCTGCCATCATCCCCAGGAAACCATTCAGATCTGTCATGAAAGAGTCCCGCGTGGGTTTTTAAAACAATTTTAGGGTGCTCATCTAAGAGCTTTGAATGGATGAAAATGAGTTTAGTTCCCACAGGAACCCAGCCAACTTCAGTGGTTTGTTGATAACCACAAACTGACGACTCCTTGACACAGCCCAGTCCTGAATACAGGCAACCACAGGCAGCCTTCAGGAGCCATTAGGATCCACTTCCGATTTGCATGGAGGGTTCTTTTCCCTACACTGGCAGAGGTTTTAAATCACTACCAGAGTAATTCATTTGCCATGACTATTTAGCAGTTTGGTTGACTCCCACATTACATTGAACGTGAACATGCTGAAGTCATCAGGAGTTTGTATCTCTTCAGTTGGAGGAAGCTGAATTAAATCTGAGGAGATAACATGAAGCCTCTGCCCAAGCAGCTACCCTAACAGAATGGAGTGCAGGAGGAGGAATGCATCATACCTTTCTTCTCCTGCTCCCTGGAGGTGCTGCTTTGAACCCTGGCGAATCCATCCTCTTCCTGGTCTACATAAACATGCATATTGGAAGCTTAAAAAAATTCCAGAGTGAATCTGCCCGATGGTAATTTGTCGTGCAAAGTGACCTTCTCAAGCTATACAATGGCAGCAGGAGACCATGTATTGACCTGAGCTGAAAGAATAAGCTTTTTATAGCAGCAGTTCTTGATCTTTTTCCACTTGCAAACCTCACTGTGGTATCAGACTCACAAGCCTCCTTTGGGAGCTGCTTCTGAGACTACAGTTTCAGAGCCAGCACCAGCTTACTTCTAGGCAAGGGAACAAAGGTATCCCCGGTAAGGGCAGGTCACCGAGGGACATACAGCATACGTGCTGCACAGGCAGCTACTCTGCATTTCTTCTATAAGGTGCTGAGTGCACAGGACACTGTGACAGGAGCCCCTGGTGTCACTGCATCGTTACCAGCCTGAGCTGGAGAGTGCCCAAACCCAGCACACCCTTCTCTGCTGTGGTTGGGCATGGGAGTGGTGCAGATGTGTCCTGACGAAAAATTCAAACTTTGCAGAACAGAGTATGGACTGACAGCTTCAGAGACTTGTCCATCACTGCCAGATGCTGGAGAAGTGACGGCAGGCTTGTATGGCTGAATTTTGTTACATATGAACTGGGACATCATGTAACCTTGTTTGTGAAGAGTTTTGAGATGTAGTGCTGTAATAGTCCTAATGCTCCAGAACAGCATTATTGCCATAATGAATCTCCCCTTTCTCCTAGAGGTTTTTGTTTTAAATAGACCAATGCTGTGGGTGCATTTGTGCATTTTCTTTAGTTCCAGTACTCCCATTTTCCCACATCAGGTTGCTGGGGAGCAGAGAAGCAGGTGAGAACTGCAGAGCTCCTTGTGTAGATTCCCATAGGCTCCCATTTCCCCACTGCCTTCAGGGGGTGGGAGGGCGTATGGACAGGAGTGAGCTGGGTGAGAGTGCACTGACTAAACCTGTGCACATCTGTGAACAGTTAGTTTGGAAAACATGAATCAGTGCAACACATGAAGCATATGAAAGCAAATGAACAGTTAGTTTGGAAAACATGAATCAGTCCAACACATGAAGCATATGAGTGATGTTCTCATATATGGGTAATGTTCTCATATACGGGTTAGTGCATCTGCTTGAAAACAATTCAGCTTTTGGCTTCGCAAGGGTAGGAGCTACAAGAATACACAAACAAAATCCAAGCCCTATCTATAAAGGCTTCTGGCTCAAAGTGGGTTTTACTGCTTCCAAAAATAGCTTCTTGAGTGACTGCTGCAAGCCTGAAAAGCACGATCAGGGAAACCTCTCTGCTGGTGATTAAAAGAATCTATTTTTTAGCAGACTATTAATTAGAGATCAGAAAGAAAGAAATATCACATAGCATTTAGTCATAAGAGGCTGCTAAGCTTCTTGATTCCTTCACCAGATCTTTTTCTAACCCTGTGAAATTAGCTAGCAATGCCTGCCTACTTCAAGTGAACATGTGAGGATTAATTTGCCAGTAGCTATAGCGCCTTTTTAAGACAAAGCATTACTTTTTTTTTGCAAAACCCATTCCAGTCTTATCTCACAGTGCTCTCTCATCAGCAGCTCAATGTTGCAATTACGTATAAGTGATAGTAGTAATTTTTGTAGCCCTAAATAGGTACTAAACAAAGTAGTGCTAGCACTCTGCTACTATTTATTGCCTTTGTGACGTGCTCTAACAAAACAAGCGATCCTGTCTTGATGAGGAGCAATTAAAAAGCAATATATTCCTCAGATTAATAAATGACCAGTTTTACTAGAGACTGATCTGCTGGACCAGGAAAAATGGTTTTGCAGCCACTGACTTGGCCTGGTGGACATGAAATGGGGGCTGTGGGGCCTGATACCCTGGTTTGGTCACACTACCATTATGCTTCGTCTTTCTGTTACAAGCACCTCCAGGGTTTTTCCCAGTTATTGTGATGCATCTTTTACCTGAAGGCCTTCCAAGGGCAGAGGCTGCTCTGTTTCACTCAGCAGAACAAAGCCAACCCCCGACTCCTTTTCACAACATTAAACAAGGGCTATGCTTATGGAAAGAACTGCTCAGTGAATCGCCACAACTGTGAGGTTTTGCCTTCCTGGCTCAGGAGCCCCTGCCAGTCTAATAACTTCCACAAAACAGCTGACACTGGGAAGGGGGCAAGTTTTAGCCTTTCTGAAGACTTGAGGTAAAAATAAACAGTATAGCAACCTCGTGCATTCTGTAAGGCTCACACAGGGAACCAACGGGGAATACGATGGGCAGAACTGCAAGTCTCTTCCCTGTGGTCAGGCATTTTTGTGTTCATCCCCAGCTACCCTCCGCAGTGCCCGGGCCTGCCGTGCCTTCTCAGAGGGCTTTCTTTTCCCACTTTGCTCAGGAATGTTCGTACCAACGCAGAGAACGGAAGGTATCTCCACCTCGGATATCATTACACGGATCGTCCGGGACTACGACGTGTACGCCCGGCGCAACCTCCAACGGGGATACACCGCCAAAGAGCTCAATGTTAGTTTTATAAATGTAAGTACACCCATCTGCGTTTGCTTCTGAAACACTCTCTCCTAGGACACCCCGGATGTAAAGGTTAAGAAACGACATCTTCCTCCTGCTGCTTTTAAAATAGCTGGGAAGAACTTAATTTAAAAGAAACTGGTATGCTGAGGGTAGTTTGAATTGCTCCTATTCATTAGCAGCTTTGTTTCTATCTTATGTTTTCATGTTTGTAACAAAACTGCTCTCCCTTCTTATATGAGCTGTGACTTAATGACATGTTAGGAAGGAGCTTCCTTCCACCCCCAGCTTCTCAGCCACTCACCCAAGACACCATTTCTTTCTCTATTCCCGTTGTGAGAAGAGAGCACAGAGAGCAAAGATTTTGATAAAAAAAAACAACTGGTAAGCTGAGGGTAGTTTGAATTGCTCCTATTAATTAGCAGCTTTGTTTCTATCTTATGTTTTCATGTTTGTAACAAAACTGCTCTCCCTTCTTATACGAGCTGTGACTTAATGACACATTAGGAAGGAGCCCGTTTGTAACAAAACTGCTCTCCCTTCTTATATGAGCTGTGACTTAATGACATGTTAGGAAGGAGCTTCCTTCCACCCCCAGCTTCTCAGCCACTCACCCAAGACACCATTTCTTTCTGTATTAGCATTGTGCGAAGTCAGCACAGAGAGCAAAAGCTTGGATGTCCAAATGTTCTCTACAACACAACAGGATTAAAAACCAAAACCGAAAACAGCTGAGCAGTGAGATTACTAGAGGAGGCTAAAATAGGTTTTAAAAGACAAAGAAGCATGTTAGGAAGCTCATACACAAGGGATGCTGAAGAGATCAGAAGCCACAATAGGCAGGCAGAGCACCATTTGAAAAGATGCCTCAGGAAAACATTGAGGGTAGTTTGAATTGCTCCTATTAATTAGCAGCTTTGTTTCTATCTTATGTTTTCATGTTTGTAACAAAACTGCTCTCCCTTCTTATACGAGCTGTGACTTAATGACACATTAGGAAGGAGCCCCCACCCCCAGCTTCTCAGCCACTCACCCAAGACACCATTTCTTTCTGTATTCTCATTGTGAGAAGGCAGCACAGAGAGCAAAAACTTTGATGTCCAAATGTTCTCTACAACACAACAGGATTAAAAACCAAAACCGAAAACAGCTGAGCAGTGAGATTACTAGAGGAGGCTAAAATAGTTTTTAAAAGAAAAAGAAGCGTGTTAGGAAGCTCATACACAAGGGATGCTGAAGAGATCAGAAGCCACAATAGGCAGGCAGAGCACCATTTGAAAAGATGCCTCAGGAAAACATAGCAGCTCAAATTATTCAGCTTCCATCTACAGCACTGCACCTTACTCTCCAGTAAGGAGTAAACACTTAACAGAAAAGAAAGTTTTCTTTCTTTCATTTTCTGTTTCAAGTCTTAATTTAAGGCCTCAAGATAACCCATATAGCTGAACTCTTCCCTGTGATTGTACTGGCTCACAGGAGGACTTTCCCCTCCTTCCCTGGAACTGGGAAACCCCCTCGTGAAGGACTGAATTGTGTCATTTCATGAGGGTTTTGTTTACTTGTTTCTTATTTTGAAGTCTGTCAGATGAATCACAGATCACGGCATAAATATTCATTTCACTGGGCTTTTTTTTCCAGTCTTCTACAGAATCTCTAAAAAAATCCTGCTTGGAAGTACTCCACCCAGAAGCATCAGTATTGCTAATATCCGTTAAATTAAGGCATCTGCCTTAGAGGTCCTCAAATTTGTCCTTCAGAGGCTCTGAGGTTAAGATGCTGTTGCATAAGGTATACTTCCCCCAGTCGCGAGACACTGATGTGTCCTGAAGTTCCTCCTGGCATTTGGTTATTTAGCTTATAGTAATTTAAATGCGGAAATACTAATTTGTACCAGAGGCTGTTCGTGTTTCAAAATAAACCCCCCCTGGATTTCACCAAGACAGAAAAGCACTGGCTTCCCTGCTAGAAGAAAAGCTTGGTCACCTTTTGGGTACAAAGTGAGTTCAGTTCCTTTGGACCTTGAGGATTTTGTTCAGCCTTGTGGCCTGCAAAGACAGTTCTAATGATTCATGAGCTGGAATAAAACCCACCTCAGCATTAAACAGTATTTGTTTTAAAAGTAAATTCAACTGCCCATTAAATGAAGTTCACAGGAAATTAAGAGCCAATAGTTGATCTGTGCTTCTACAGAGACAATTACACCTTCAGATTCAGAGGCACAGCCTTAGTTCACTGCATGCCCTGTAAGTTTGAAGAGCACAGAAGCATTCCAGGACAAAAGCCCTTTAAACCCTGAAGTATTTTACAAGCTTGGCCCCCTAATGTTATCTTCTCTGTTCCTCTGTGTTCTCTGTGACTTTGCAATTAGGAGTTTGCTCTCTCTTCTCTCAAATCTTCTGGCCACAAGCCACTGGCCTACCCACATCTTTCTGTTGCAGCCAGAAGCTCCTGTATTAGCCAGGCAATGAGAGATTTCTTTCTGCTCTGCAGAAATCCAACTAAAAAGACATTTTGGTCCAAGTTGCCATCCCAGCTGACAAGTCAGCAGTGGGCTGTGTTTGCTAGGAAACCCAGGGAGATTCGCCTTTTGATTAAGTTTGAGCTGTTAATTTCTCCCTTGTATCCTTCAAAAGATTAATATAATTTTCACAGTGCATTCAGTTGGAAAATATGGAAAGATTCATGTAGTGGGTTAAACGCAGTAATCACACAAGACAGTCTTTTCAATATGTACCTTCTGCACTTCATTCCACAAATGTTAAATTTGCATTTATAAAAATAATGTGGCAATAGTTAACCAAGGCCATATGGATTAGGATACATTAATGCAATTTCTTCTTCTTCTCAGCTGTCAGTGGCTAATTTTTTCCAAGTCCCTATATATTAATCTCTGTCCACACTTTTAAAACAGGAGAAGAAATACCGTTTTCAAAACCAAGTGGACAAAATGAAGGAGAAAGTCAAGAACGTGGAGGAAAAATCAAAAGAATTTGTTTACAAGGTGGAAGAGAAGAGCCACGACCTCATTCAGAAATGGGAAGAAAAGTCCAGGGAATTTATTGGCAACTTTTTAGAGCTGTTTGGACCCGACGGAGCATGGGTAGGTATTCTGCCATCCCAGGAAATCTGAGTGGTTTTTATTTATCTTTTGTAGTGCAGATCAAGAGCAGACTCTTTTGCTGCAGTCTTTGCTTCGAAAGCCAGCAGGGTAGGATAATGCCAAACCCACTTGCTGAATCCAGTTAAGGCATGCCAATGCTGCAGCCGGGGGATTTCCTACTTCTGGCTGTTGCTTCTTTGGGATAATTTCTGTCTTTTGTGCAGGGGTGATGCTGAATGTGACACTGCATTCAGCAGAGCTGTGTAACAGCAACACACACAAACAGGTTAATAGAGTCTGTCCCCCCCCTTAGCACTAAATGAGACCACGCAGACATCAGGGGGGAATTATGCACGGAAGGTGGTGAAGGAGACAGGGACACTGACAAATTTTTCAGTGGTGCTCTTTATGCTCTGTACTCAGCAGTAGAAGATGACAAATTTTCTAGCTTTCAAAACGACTGATTTAAAGTTCCAAGGAATGATTTTACATGTTGAGTGGCCACACTCATCTAACTGACTGCAGGAAAGGCTCAGATGGAACTGAAGCATTTTTGAAGGTCTGCTCAGTACACGCTGGCTCCGCAGAGCCCGTTTACCAGAGGTCCCCAGGTGCCTTGGAAAGGCAGTTGAGGCTCTGTAACAGCATCCTTCTGGGGAGAAACCCCAGGTACATTCTGTTGAAAGGATCTCAGCAGAGTTTTGTTTATAAACAAACCCTCAGGAAGTTCACCCAGGGGTCTGTGAAGCTAAGTAGCCCACGTCACAGCCGTGTCACAACTCGGTGCCACCAAAGCACGTAGTAAATGCCTCTTACTGGGGTTCTCATCTTTTCCCTGCCATGACTTGCCATGTCGATTACCACTCAGTTGAGAAAAGCCTAAAATTAGGCTGTGAAGGCTTCAGAACAGAGACTGAACCTTTATAATCTGCTTACAGCTACATCTGTCCCACGCAAAGGCAGGTGCTCTCTCTGGTCCCAGCCATATAAACAAATAGCTTATTTAGCTGTTGTGCATTGACAGTATCATCTTCCTTGGGGAGGGGAAGAGGGTAAACTCTTTTAATGAAAAGCCCAGGTTTACCTGCATCGACCACATCCACATGAAGAATGCTTCCTCTGTAAGTTCCTCTCCATGGAGGTTGGCGAGTGTTCCCCATGTGGGATGGTCCCATGGCCACAGGTGCTGAATATATTAACCTAATGCTACCAGGGCACATGAAACCCACGGGGGGTGAGGTGAGTTTGGCTGTGCAGAGAGAGGAAAAGGATTTCAAAGCCTTGATCCCATTCCCTGGCTTTGCCCACTCAGCACTGCACACTGCTGAGGGCATTTTTAAAAACCCTTTGCTGATTAAAAAAATTTACCAGATTTGAATAGAGAAAAGCTGCTCTGGAAAGGTCATTGGGGAGTGGGGGGGAGGTGGCCTCCTGTTTACTGAGTTTGCATCCCAACCACAGAGCAAAAAAATCTGCTGCAAACACAGAGAGCTTTGCTAAGTACAGGAATGAAATCTCCTTGCAGTGTGGTAGGAAAAGCATCAGTGACAGCGAGCTGAGAGGTGGTGTGGCTTTTTTAAAATCAGCGTGAGCCTTGCAACAGGAAAGACTTTTAAAATAATGATAACTTGCTATTAGTGTCAAAACTGTTATTAACATTAATTTGCCTTATCACTGTTAGTTAGATGTTGCTTTTAATGTTGACATTAAAAGTACAAGAATCGTTATGGGCATGCTAGATTCCTAGATCAGTAATTTGCATGCCATTAATATGCTATTATTATTTCACAAATAATTATTATAATATGCTTTATGCTAGCATCAATTTTCCTAAAAGTAAGGGCTGTGTAACCCACAAAAAAAATGCCCATTTGTGAAAAAGGTCAAAATGCCAGTTTTCAAATGTCAAGATGTCTATAATTCATTGCCAGTTTTGCCCACCTGTGCAATCCCCTGTATGTATTTTTTTTTTCTGCCAGAGAGTCGCAGAGGTGTCAGAAACAACAATTAACGTGGCATTAAACTTTTGTCCTGGCTCAAGGGAGGACCACTGTGCAGCTGAGCACGGAGGCCCTAATGGTAGAGACTCTGCTCCATAGATGTGGAAAGCAGGGGGTTCATCATCCCACCTCCTCTCTGACACCTACAGGCACTTGAGAAATCAAGGATCATGGGGCAGGGTTTCCATGCCATTGTCCCTCTGGGATGAGATGAGGTGTCCCTCCATAGGGCCCTTTTCCCTCTGCTGGGTGCACAGAGGGGGTGGGGGATGGCTGCACTGGGAAACAGCTGCATCACCTCAGACATCAGCAGGGGCTCAGATAAATCTTACAGGTTGCAATTAGAACCCGAGGCCAGCCTTTTGGTAACACCCTGTGTCTGCAGCCTGGACCTCAGCATGGCCTTTGGAAGCCTGCAGCAAGCAGCAGTCCACCCTAACGCCCAACTGGCACTTGTTTGGTAAAGCAGAAGAGTACCAACACATAGGCAGTAAAACTCAGAAACAGGCAAAATGTTTTTGCTCAGTAGCACGTGTGCCAAAAGCAAAGTGTTATCTCCCCACCCTGGTTGGGTGTACCCAAATTCGCTTGAACTAAGGCTTTGCAATTCTTTTCCTGGTAAAGGTCCAGAGCCCACCCAGCCTTGTCTAACCCTCCAGCACTTCAAGGAAACCATTAATGGTTGTTCTACTTCCTCAGCACCCAATGGCCCGAGGAGCACCCCCACATTAGGAAGACCTTCCCTGCAAAGGGCATGACTTACTGACCCTGCTAGAGCACAGTTGGAGGGGAGGAGTCATTCTGGAGACAGGGGAATCACATCATCTCCTCCTTCTCCTGCAAGAGTTGTGGTTTTAGCCAGCAACCTGGTGGCTAAAGCACTAACGCAGGAGGCAATTCAGACTGGCCGGGCACTTACCCCGCTGAAGGTGTGAGTGCACCAGCTTGTTCCAGCAACAAACTCTTTGCTGAAGCCTGGCTGAGGGCCTTAGCAGGAAGGTGGGGTTCTCCTTTCCATCCCTGGCCCGTGTGGCCCAAGGACCAGTCAAGTACCTCCTGCCACGTGGGATACCAGCCAAGCTGGGCCACTTTGATGTCCCCCAGCACCAGCAGGAAGCAGCACAATGACAGTGAGCTTTTTGAAGTGGCTGGTGAGGCGCCAGAAGCAGAAGGGAGTCAAAGTATTTTGCTTGGCCAGGAAAAAGATATTTCATATCAAACAATTTTTTTGTTGTTGGGAGTTATCTTCAGTGTGAGGATGAAACAGACTAAGTCAAGCCAACAGAACCTTAATTTCTGTGATCTAAAGAGAAATTTTGCACTCCTACCACTGAATTTCAACAGGCTCCAGGGCTTTGCCAGCCCTGGCGACATCCTCACAGCTCTCGGCAGCAGAAACCCTCCCCCATGCGGATGCTTCCTGGCAGCACTTATCAGGAACAACCACCATCTGCTAACTATTGAAATTTTAGGAAGTCTTGACTATTTTGGACCTAGCAGTAGCGTAGGTTACACACTGTGGGTCTTTATGCATGAGAGCACGGGTAAGCGTGGCTCCAGACAGGAACTGCTCTGTCATTCTGCACTGCAGCAACATCCAGGCTCTAAAATTAAGTTAATGAAGGCAATGTGATAAAGATATAAATTGGGTGAGGGAGCTGAGAGAGGAACAGTTAAGGTCGGTATTCCTGCTCCATCGTTAACCCCCAGGATGAGCAGATACCAGAAACCTGACAGGAAAAACCCAGCATCTGCCCCTCGGCTGGCAGGGAACGCTGAGCTTCAAAGAGGGGGAGGAAGAGCAGGAAGGGCAGCCACGTGCTCCTTGGCTGCGGGGAAGGTCCTCCCAGAGCAGAGTCGCTGCAGGGGAAAGGGGAGGAGGGACACAATGAAAAATCAAGCAGAGAAAATCTGTGGACTGCAGCCGCCCGAGCAGGCAAACCCAGCACACACTCTGCACCAGTATTTTGCTCTCAACTTACCTTTGTCCGGGCTGGTTCTTCCATTCCAGCCGAGCATCGCCGACGGTCCCACCCCCAGTGCTGCAGCCACGGCCGAGACTCCTTGTCCCCCGTCCCCAGGAGGAGCAGCCAGGCACTTGCATTTATCCTTTTCCCCCTGAAGCCCGCAGCAGCCGCGCAGCACCTGCCAGATCGCCCCTCACCCAGCCCGGCAGCCCGACACAAGACCCCGCAGGCGCTAACGAGCAGCAGCACACGCCTTAGTGCAGCAGACTGCCTGACTGAAAAGGTGGTCTCTGCCACCCCGCCGGCTCTGGTGGGCCTCCACTCAGCTTTACAAAGCAGAAATGACAATAAAGCCCAAAGCACAACACAGAGCCTGCACGTGTTTCTCTTTCCAACCGAGACACCCGAGTCCCGACGTTCCCACCCCAGCTGCAGGGTTTGGGTGGCCCATGTTGCAGGGAGCTGGGGGGGCAGCTGCCAGTCTGTGGCAGGCACTGGGCTGCCTCCCTTGTGGAGAGGAGGAGGAAAAAAGGCCGGGATAGCCAGGAAGCTCAGGAGGAGATGGGTGGCCCATCCCAGCACGCTAAAAGGAAGAAGTCCTGGGAATAAGGAAAACAGAAAACTTGACTTTTTGAGACACAGCTTGACCAACACATAGAAACAGTCCAAAGGGAGTCGCCCCTAGCTGGCTCAGGACAGTACACACAGCACTCCCACACTGGGGGTGCCTGATTTAAGACAAATCCTTGCCATGTAAAAAACGGGTTATTACAAGCACAGTAGAAGAGGCAAAGGCCACGTGTGGGCTGGACTGGCCACACTTCAGAGCAGAAGTCTATCCTCTGCTCCCTGCTCTCTCCCCAGGTGAGGGACTCTCTGCCCGCAGGTGTGCCCTCCCCTCCGTGCATTACTCAAAGAGCATCTTTTCACTTTGCTTTTGCAGAAGCAAATGTTCCAGGAACGAAGCGGCCGAATGCTCCAGGCTTTTTCTCCCCGGCAGAGCCCAAACAGCAGTCCCACGCGAGGCCGCTCTCCGTCCCGTTCTCCATCTCCACCCTGGGTCTTCAATAAAGCCTCCCCTCCCTCTTCTCCAAAAGCTGCCTCTGCCTCCCTCAGCAGCATGAGCGAGGGAGATGAGGATGAAAAGTAAAATAAAGATATATTTTTTTAACCATGAGACAGAAGAACAAGCTATGAACTCAACCACTGGATGGGGAGAAGCGCGAGGAACATCAGGGGTATCTCTGACAGCAGGGAGCGTGCTCCGGGAGAAGATGTCGAAACCAGACTGGAGCACAGCAAGGGAGATCTCAGGAAAAGCTCATCCCATCCCCACTCTCCTGGTGCCCGGAGGCCTGGCCGGCAGCACTTGCCAACGTGGTACCGGGGACTGAGAGAAGAACACACACCTTTGTGGGAGCTCCTGTCCACCAGTTGCTGCTTGACAGCTGCTGCGGCCAGGCCAGGCTGGTGGGGACCTCTGCAGCGGCTGGGGCGGGCAGGGGGGACTTGCTTGGCTCCCCATCCAGACCCAGCACAGGGACAAGGGACAGCTGTGGCCTCTGGATGGAGAATGGTGGTTGTACCGGACCCTGCTAACCTCAAGCTCTTCTGGCACGTGAAGGAATGGCACTGCTGCAGCAAACGCATTCGGAAACAGGAAATAACTTTACCTTTTTTTTTTTTTCTTTTTGGATGAGATCTGCCCCACACCCCAAGCCATGCCAATGAAATGGAGAGTTCTCCAGCTGAGTTGGTGGAAATCCATTTAATATATCGTGAAGGAATGGCACTGCTGCAGCAAACGCCTTCGGAAACAGAAAATAACTTTACCTTTTTTTTTTTTTCTTTTTGGATGAGATCTGCCCCACACCCCAAGCCATGCCAATGAAATGGAGAGTTCTCCAGCTGAGTTGGTGGAAATCCATTTAATATATTCAAGCTACTGAACGCTGCTTGTTGACCAAACCTCTGCACAGGGCGCGTGTAAGGAGTCAGGCTGCATTTGCTTTATCAAACTGCTCTCCGTGTTCCCAGGGCCTGAACAGCTGCCTGAGAACTTCTCATTTGCTCCCTGGCTTTGCACTTTAGAGGCAAGAAAGTCCATGAAAAGACAGTCCTCACTGGTTGTTGTACAAGTGTTGTTGTAGGAAACAGGTAATTTGAAGAGGTTGGTGATTTTTACTAGTGATTTTTAGGAAACAGGTGGGATCGCGAGGTCTCAGGCCTCCAAGGAAGCCCTGCTGCTCCCCAGCTGTGAAATCACCCAACGATGAGCCCAGCAGCGCCGCTGTCCTCACCTCCCACTCAGCCGGTTACACAAACTTCTCAAACTCTAAACAAGATGTGTTCACAGGCACCCCACTCCCCCAGGTGTCCCGAGGCCCTTCCTGTACCCTCAACATGGAGAAAAAGCTGGAAAGAACACGATGGAAACCTTTTAAAGAGAATTCTGCAGGGGCTGCCCTGCCCCACAGCTCGGAGAGCCGCAGGGAGCACAGCCTGCATCCCTGCCCGGGGCCTGCGCAGCAACCACACCATTTTGCTCCCGGGTTTGCCTGGCAGAACCTGCCTCGGTGCATATTCTGCAGGGGCTGCCCTGCCCCACAGCTCAGAGAGCCGCAGGAAGCACAGCCTGCATCCCTGCCCAGCAACCACGCCATTTTGCTCCCGGGTTTGCCTGGCAGAGCCTGCCTTGGCACACCGCCTCACCTCCCACTCAGCCGGTTACACAAACTTCTCAAACTCTAAACAAGATGTGTTCACAGGCACCCCACTCCCCCAGGTGTCCCGAGGCCCTTCCTGTACCCTCAACATGGAGAAAAAGCTGGAAAGAACACGATGGAAACCTTTTAAAGAGAATTCTGCAGGGGCTGCCCTGCCCCACAGCTCGGAGAGCCGCAGGGAGCACAGCCTGCATCCCTGCCCGGGGCCTGCGCAGCAACCACACCATTTTGCTCCCGGGTTTGCCTGGCAGAACCTGCCTCGGTGCATGGGCACCTCGGTCCTGGGCCAGCAAGGTGAGGGCTGCCACCCACCAGCAGCCTGCAGGGGACAGGCCCCGGGCACCAGGTCACAGCAGCGGTGAGATTGTCACCGTGGCACGGCTGGCTGGAGGTGTAAACCCCTCAGGACAGCACCCGCCAGCACCCTGCTGCTCCCTGGGCAGGCAGCACAGGACACACCAGGAGAGGGAAGGCTCTGAGCCCTCCTCTTGGACGGCAGGAACACCTCCTCTTGGGAAAGAGCTGAAGGAACAAGACCCCCGAGTGCCTGAGCGCCCGGGCTGGCAGTACCTGCTGGCAGCAGCCCCCCAGGCTACAGCCCTTGCCTGGGCTGGAGGTGTAAACCCCTCAGGACAGCACCCGCCAGCACCCTGCTGCTCCCTGGGCAGGCAGCACAGGACACACCAGGAGAGGGAAGGCTCTGAGCCCTCCTCTTGGACAGCAGGAACACCTCCTCTTGGGAAAGAGCTGAAGGAACAAGACCCCCGAGTGCCTGAGCGCCCGGGCTGGCAGTACCTGCTGGCAGCAGCCCCCCAGGCTACAGCCCTTGCCTCAGGAGTCACCCAGCCAATTCCTTTCACTCCTCTTCCTCCAGATACTTTACTGGGCAGGTAAATCACAGACCCTCGTACCAGGCACCAGATTATCCCCCTGCTCTGTCCATCCCCTGCAGGTGCCATCCCTTCCCCACTACGGGGAAACCAATTTGTCTCCGGGAACACTTTGCCAGACGCTTCTCCAACCACCATGAAATGAAGTAGATAACACCTTGTGGCACGCTCTGTCCTCTGGAGTCAAGCTAGGTCCTTCTTCACAGAGCTGTGAGAAGATGAGCAGGGAACAAGGTGAACTACTGCTCCCAGGAGGAAGCTCAAGGGGAGAGCCACAGCCAGCCCAGCTGCCGCCAGCTGCGCGCCCGGTGGGACGATGCAATGAAGACCTCTCTCAGCCTTAGGCAACCTGTGACTGTAATTTCATACCTGGGTTGCACTTGTTTAAGTTTTTCTGATCCTTTGCAAGTCTTAAGTCTTCCCATCACAGACCACGCCTCCACCGCAGGAACCGTCTGCTCTCTACTGGTGCTGTTTCTACCACGAGCCATGTCCAAACGCAATGGAGGTGGGCAGGTTTTTGTTGTCGTTGGCTTTTCCCATTTGGTTTTTTTGTTTTAATTCCGTAGCGCTTACCGTTCGGCAGCCCTCGGTGAGTGGTTGGAGCGGAAGGCAGCACCACAACTTGTAAATAGGAACTGGAGAAAAACTCACCAGGGATCTCTTCTCAGCAGAAGGTGTTTCTCAGAGTCACAGGTGACTGTCCAGCCACAAAGCCATACGCTGTATCACACGTCCTTTCGCATTTAGGGTATCACTGAGCTGAAGTCTTTGCTCTGCCGGTACAGCCACCGGTATCCACGTGCTGTCTCCAGCAGACCAGAACCTCATTGCCTCTGGACACGTAGAGGGCAATTTTGCACTTCTGAATCATGGTTGGGTTTTATTTTTCATGAGCGTTGCTTTAATTCAGTCCTATTTATCAGCCAAGCTCCACATGAAAAATAAACACTGTACAACAGGTACTGCTGCCTCTCACCTTCATTTATAGCATCTTTGGACACAGAAATACAACGCCTCCTGCAGCCCCCACTGATAATACGGTGCTTGTTACCCCCCTGGGCTTTATGACCCCACAAACACCATTTTAGCAGCTTCTCCAACCCCTGGAGTTGCTGCTGCTGCTGCTCTCTGCTCCGAGAGCATCACCTCTCTCCTTGCCTTCGCCCAGGGCCGTGTTTCTGGCGGCAAGGTGAAGGTGTGGAACTGCTGCCCCAGCTGGCAAGAGGCAGCACCAGGCACCAGCAAGTCTGAGCCCTCCCTTACCCTCTGCCCCAGCGCAGTGGAGTCAGGAGCCACTATTTTAATTCTTACTTCTAAGCAGAGGAGTGAGCCATCCTGGTTCTGCTTCTGGAAATCATCCCCAGCAGCAGCAGCAGAGATGCTCCTGTGTGCAGGGCAGTGTGCCTTCCAGCTGCACCAGCTTCATGTAGAGCTGCAGCAGCAAACACGAGCCATGGGGACAACTCCTGACACAGGCCTTCAGACTGAACTCTTCCTCCCACTAAGTCAGTCCCATGCCTGAGTGTTCCTGCCGTGCTCTTTCCCCGCTGTCCTTGCTGTAAGAAAGAAATTATTACTGCGGCAGCTGTAGAAAAGATTTTTCTAAATTATTTATTCATTGTCAGTCCCGCCTCCGGCAGGGAGACGCTGAGCCAGCAGGCAGGGGCTTAGGACTTCCCAGCTAACGTATTTTTAGCCGCAGAATAAGAACAAATTTCAAAGTCGTTCAGCATGGTGGAAAAACTTTAAAGGCACAGGAAGAGAAGGCTCTGGGGAGACCTTATAGCAGCCTCCCAGTACCTGAAGGGGGCCTGCAGGAGAGATGGGGAGGGACTCTTTGTCAGGGAGTGGAGTGATAGGATGGGGGGGTAACGGTTTTAAACTGGAAAAGGGTAGATTTAGATTAGGTACTAGAAAGGAATTCTTTCCTGTGAGGGTGGTGAGACACTGGAACAGGTTGCCCAGAGAAGCTGTGGATGCCCCATCCCTGGAGGTGTTCAAGGCCAGGCTGGATGGGGCTTGGAGCAACCTGCTCTAGTGGGAGGTGTCCCTGCCTATGGCAGGGGGGTGGAACTAGATCTTGCAGGTCCCTTCCAACCCAAACCATTCTATGATCCACACCAAAATGCTCCCTGTTAACACGAGCTTTATCACTTAAGGTGGATTTGGGGCTGTTTTGAGCATCGCTCAGGAGATAAAGGAGACACCCTCGTACACAGCCAGGGCCAGGAAAGTCAGCCTGTCTGCAGTCTGCTCCTCTCCTTCCCACTGAGCTGCCTCTGCAGCCCCATGGAGAGGGATCACGTCTGACACACACCTGCCCACAATCTCACTGCCTTTTAGCTGCCAGTTCTGCACACACACACACACCAGTGCTGCAGGAAGGGACAACGGGGAGCCTTGTTCACACCAGCCTGACCTCAACCCAGGGGACAACATGGACCATCACTGAGTCAGGCCCTCCCAGGCAAGGTGACACAAAGCAAGAGCTGCAGCACCCTGCGGCATCCTCTCTCCCCGCTGCAAACAAGCGCTGTGTTAGACTGGGAATTAACTTTAAATCCTGTAGTATTTTAATTTTTGTAACTGGTATTTTGTTGCACCACAGAAACCCTGACAACACTAAAGAGCACAGCTGGAGGTGGTCAGGAAGTCCCCGCTGTAAATTCATCTGAGCTCACATAAAACAGGCAGGAGAACGTTTGAAGAAGCAGAGATCATTTTCTACAGTCCAAGGCAGAGCTGTTGTGCCAGCGCTTGTGGAACATCTACACTATCTCCTTGGTTTTAAATCCTTCCATCATTCAGGCATGAAATATAACATTGTGCAAGCTCACTCGCAGGGATGATTTAACTCAAAAGGCTTAGGAAAGATAAATCAAACATTAAAAAAAACACCCAGCTTATAACTTTGCATGTATACTAAAAATTATTTCCAAATATTGTAGGGACAATTCTCAAGAGAAAGAAAATATTTAGAACAGCAGAAAGCAGCACTGACAGCTGGAAGTTGGACAAAGTTAACAAGGGGAAACAGGCATTTTGAGGAGAGCCACAGGAAAACTGCCAAGGAATCCTGGCTTTCCCCGGGGACCGGCTCAGAGCCAGGACCATGTGTCAAGGGTAGGGCTGTAACAAATCCCTAGCGCTGCCCACCCTGCTCCCTCCTGCTGCTGCTCTCCTTGCCCACCCACCTGCCCCGTTCCCCTCTGTCTGGATGCCCTTCACTTCCACCTTCTCTCCCCTGAAGAGGCAGAGGTGATTTTGGGCTAGAGGCAGGAAAGGCTTCACACCTTGTTCAGCCGGTGGCCACAGACACACGCTGCAGGAGGAGCTATGAGATGACTGTAGAACAGCTCAGGTCCAACATCGGTGGCAGATCCTTCACCTCCTTCCCCACTCCAAAGCCTTCGCGCTGAACAAGGTGAAGCGGTTTAAATTCCCCTTGGTGCATGTTTGGGGCTTTGCTTCCTCAACTGCCAATCCTTGCTTTGCCCACTCCAAAGTCTCAGGAGAATGACTTCTGCCAACGGAAGCTGCCTGGTGGGTCCCCATTGCCACGTCCCTGCGAGCACATGCCCTGTTCAGCCCAGCCTGAGGTCAGAGGAAATCCTTGCTCAGGTGCAGGGCAACCCACCTTGGTAACAAGAAGGTTCCCCAAATCAACACCAGATCCATCAACTCAGCTCAGCAGGAAGGAAGGGTTTGACATCACATCAAATTTGCTTGTAAAAATCCAAAAGGGTAATAATACACCATCATGGGAAAAGAGTCCTATATGATAGCACATAATTAAGCAGCAGTTTCACTTGAGTCTGGTGCAGAAGACCTCTGACCTCCTCCTAAAACAGAGCTGAAAATGGACCAGAAAATGGTCCTAGGGCTTTGCCTCTTGCGTGGAGGCCCTTTCAGGCAGCAAGCTACCTTAAGAACTCCTCTTCTGATCTTATTTTGAAGAGAGATTTTTTTCCCCTCTCTCAAAAATACGACGTGTGTTCCCCAGGCATGCACACAGATATTTTCCACCCTTCTCTTTCCTCAAGGAAAGCCTGTTCCTGGTGTGTGCAAGGAAGAACAACATTAGCATTTCTAATCCAGATGGAAATCAAGGCCACTGTGCCTCACAGCTCTGCCTGGGGGAGAGGAGACAGATACAGAACAAAATAAAAATAGCTGAAAGCCTCTGGAAATGCATCCTCACTGTGCTAATTGGGAAACGTGGGACCGGGACTCCAGCAATAACTGAGGCTCTTCCTATGACAAGTCACTCTGCTGGATCTCCCAGCTGCGTGCAGCAGGCTCATTAAAACCAGTTCCTCAAAAAGAAGGCTTGAATTCCCCTCTCCCAGCAGTTATTCATGGCCAGTTTAGGGTTGGGCCAATACCTTTCTTCAGTTCAAATAGTTCTTTGATACTCGGTATTTCCATCCCTTTTTAGATGGTCTCTCCAACAGCATCCATCCTTCCTTCAATGAGGAAAAAGTGAACTGCAAGTTCATGAGCTAGGTAAGGCAGCTTGGCCTTTCACACAAGCTCAAGAGGCTGCTCCATCTACTGGAGTGTGGCAAAATATAACCCGAAGACAAACAGACAAAACAAATGTAAGGAGGAAATTATGCCTTTGGAAGGATCCTCTCCTTTAACCCTTCTCAAAAGGCAGTCTGACCCTACAGAAAGAAAACTGTCCCCTGAAAGGACTACAAGGTGAGAGGGCTCGATCCCAAACTTCTCTGGTAACACTTCATGGTCTGTGCTATACATGAAAGAAGCGACCTCTGTGGAGTCATCAGGATTTGGCTACTTATAACATTTTCCTCTCATCATTTTGGTAGCTCAGCTTTCCATTTACATTTAGGCTTTGGATAAAAATCTCATCTCCATAGGCAGGGGGGATTCCTTTTGCTGCCTGGCAAACGACATTAAATAACCCCAGCACAGCAGTAACATACCTGGAAGAGCCCAGAAATGCCTCTCTGGAGGGGACACCCCAAACCCCCACTCTGCCTCGAGTCTCTGCCATTAACTGTTATTTCAACAAGTACATGGGAAAGAACCATGCTTTTTTAAAGCAGCCTGAAATCCCCCCATCTGCAGAGGAGGCACTTGCTGGTGCAGCAAAGCTCCTTCTCAGAAGCACGGCTGTGAGGGCAGGAGAACCACGCCGTTTCATGCTCCCCACCAGTGCCCAGACCTCAGGTGACTTCTCCTTCGTAGCCATGAGCTCCTCAGGGCTGGCAGGTGCTGCCTTGGCATCCAGCTGCTGAGCCTGGTCCTAAGGGGTCAGAGAGAGCAGGAAACCCTAAAGCCCTGCAACTGACTTCTACTTCCAGAAAGGGTGCGACCAAAAACTCCAGCAATGGAAAGCTGGGGAGCCAGGACGCCAAAGATTTTTTGGCTTTTTTGTTTTCAAATGACTGTGGGGAAACAAGTGAAAACACAGTTGCAAGGCACAGTTTTCACACTTGCAAAAAAGCAATAAACTAATGTTTTTCATGTTTAACTGGACTAATAAAGAAGAAAATGGCCCATTATCTGGGAAGCGTTATTCCTGTGCCTAAGCACACAAGGCAGGAACAGTCAAAGGGACAATCCCACGTGGGGGCACTGACCAGGCTGCACACACACTTCACATCTCACACGCATTCCAAATTCCAGAAACAGCTTCGTTACAGCACATTACGGCCCCTTCAACACATTGCAGTACTTTTAAAACTCTATCATTCTCTAATCATATGTCCCTACACACAAACCCCAGTTTTCCATAAATAAACTGTGAACCGCAAAGCCGTCACCCACTTGGGAGTAGATTAATTATAACCTGCTCTTTAAAAGTGACCAGCTTTGAACACCAACAGGGTCGTGTTATGTTACTATATTACATGCCATCCCAGTTTTTAGCTTTTTCATTTCAAAACTAACAAATAAAACAAGTAGGAAGCCAGTTACTTTGCTACTTGGCCATATTTAAGATACTTTGCATCATCAGTTTAAAAGTTAACGGGTTTCTTTTCTAACAGCTCCTCAGTTTGCACTGCTACAATACACCATTAACAGCCAAATGCCAAAACAAAGTATGAAACTATCCCTTAGAGAAGTTTTCTGGTTTGGTTGTTTTGGGGTTGGTTTTTTATTGTTGTTTTGTTTTGCCTCTCCTAAGTGAGTGCGTTTATTCCAAAAAAGAAGAAAAAGGACATTTTAAACATTCATACTGTTCACATGCAAGTAGAAAACTGCATAAGGCATACCCTGTAAAAGAACTAACAAGATACCCCCCCCAAAACGGCTGATTCCAAATTAAATATTACAACAAACAGCAAAGCAAATCTTGGGATTTAACTTTTTTTCTCCCCGCCCCGCCACCCCCCAAATTGATGGTTTCTTCAAACCATCCCACAGCACATACTTGTATCAGAGACCCACAGAGAACATGGAGAACCACCAGAACACACCAGCAAGTTCACAGTCTGTACCTTTTAAAGAAGGAGAAATAATGCCATGAGGTCAAGCACCTCTAATCTGATGCCTTTAAACTTCCAGTTTCGGGAAGTCAATTTGTCATTAAAAACAGAGATATACTATATAGAAAGTAATTAAAGCACAGTTAGCCATTATGCAAAGAGTGGTGGTACTACCATGCCAACCACAGAACTGATTTTGCCCATCAACTGAATGAAATTGTATCTACAGAAAAGTGCCCAAGGAGATCTTTTTGCATGTTTTACCCAACTGCTCATCGAGAAACAAAAAGAGATTAATTACATGTTTGAGCACTGACAGTTGTGTATCGAGCACCTTGATGAAATACTTTCATACACCATTAAAAATCCAGAAACTTCAGTTCTCTTGCTGTAGAGCAGGATGTTTAGCAACCTGGCATTCTCCACCATTAAGCGCAGAGAGCAATGGCAAGGCAAAATGTATTTAAATATACTGGAATGAAGCAACTGCAAAGCTCTTCACCCATCACAAATGGCTATTTGCAAAGTATTTTGCAAAGCTGGTAAACTTGTACATTTTAATGTAGACAATGTGGCCATTTTACTTAGTGCACAATGGAGCAGACAGTTTCCAAGCAAACAGCATCAACACCAGACTGACAACAGACACCTGTATCTGAAAATAAAGAAAGAATATTGTTTCCCTGGTGGTAGAACTTAACCTTTAGTCCACCAACATCCAGAGCCATAGAAACCACCACACAGCCATGACTCACATGTAGACACAAAACCCCAGGTCCCTTTACCCGAATGCAAACCTAACTATACCTTAAATGTTGGTTCTCCACAGCCCCAAGGATTGTATCAAGTATGGTTATGTCTACGGAGAGACTTATTAACAAAAGAATAAAGAGCAAAGTGAAACAGGCAAGGAAGGTGCTCACAGGAAGCGTAGCAGCAGCCACACACACCGACAAACACCTCAAGTCTGTGAGGATGGCTCCTACACATGAACCACTTGCATCCCACAACCTCAGTGCCAGCTGCCAGCTGCTTCCACAACCACAAGAAAATTGTACTGAAGCTGCCCTTTGAAAGGTTTCTAATACCAAACTGCAGATCAACACGTGACCCTGCAAACTGGCAGAAATGAAGCTTTCTTCTGAAAAAAAAAAAAAAGCAGCAAGCATACTTACAGGTGCCTGCTCAATTATTAATTTCAAGAGAAGAACCCACAGTGGCAGATTAAGGAAGAAAATAATCTTACAGCTTTAAAATCAAGTCTCCTAATTGCACACTAGAAGCAGCAAAGAGACATGCCTATTGCCTTTGGACTAGGAGGCACAAAGGGGAATAGTCTGGGCCAAAGACATGAAAAAAAAAATCGAAGTCATTAGATGGAGAAGGGTTTTCAGGTTGCTGTAACAAGTTTTCTGAATATCTGATGCTCTTAGAAAAAAAATACACCAGGCATTATTTACTACACTCAATTTTACTCTGAAAAAAAAAAAAAAGCAGCAAGCATACTTACAGGTGCCTGCTCAATTATTAATTTCAAGAGAAGAACCCACAGTGGCAGATTAAGGAAGAAAATAATCTTACAGCTTTAAAATCAAGTCTCCTAATTGCACACTAGAAGCAGCAAAGAGACATGCCTATTGCCTTTGGACTAGGAGGCACAAAGGGGAATAGTCTGGGCCAAAGACATGAAAAAAAAAATCGAAGTCATTAGATGGAGAAGGGTTTTCAGGTTGCTGTAACAAGTTTTCTGAATATCTGATGCTCTTAGAAAAAAAATACACCAGGCATTATTTACTACACTCAATTTTACTCTTACTACAAGAGGAGATGGTACAAAAGCTTACAGCAATAACAGCCTTAGATGGGGAATATAAACTAATTTGAAAAAAAGTCTAATTTTTCCTATTAAGCATGCCTGGCATGGTTGTATGCCTGACAATTTAAAAACTGTCTACTGCAAGACTTCTCCTTCCACTGGAAAGTAACAAATTCAAATACTGAATGAGCCTACAACAGACTAAAAAAGGCATGAATTGTATAATGAGAGACTGATCCCTTATTACAAATTGTTTTCCCACATAAGCCCATGTCCTAGAGCCATAAATCTTAACTACAGTGCTGCTGCTGCAACTGGCTGCTTCACATTCTACACTTACTGTCAAATATTTTGTGGTACATCCTGACAGATTTTGCAATTTTGAGCTACTTAACCACTCAGCTCCTGTGAATACTCTACCACGGCAAATGGTGAGCAGTGAGAAAGTACAACACAGATTTCTTCTCGTCTGAAGTTTTAAAATAAATTCTTCATCTGAAATAAAATTAACTCAGCTCTAGCAAAATTCTGACCATCTGGAGCCTCGTTTATTACTTAGTAAGGAAGTAAAGAGTCAAGCAAGCAGGTCTCCAGGCATTTTCCTGCTCTGGAATTGCTTGGTAAGAAACCCTCTTTTTTCACTTTCTTTAATAAGTTATGAATCCATTTAAAACTTTATGGAAAGCTGAAGAAATGTCAAGGTAGAAGCCTTGGGCGCTATTTTGTAACCAATATTTCAGATGGCAAAGAATAATCCAAGAAACTTCAGCTTTAGGGAGATTCATACAGCAGAAAAAAAAAAGCAAACCGAAAAGGTACTCATATGCTTCAAAGAAATCAATGTGTGGTGACAAGCTGTGCTAACGTACCCAGAACCATCAGGTACCAGAGCTTCAGAAATCCCTAATGACTCACTTTTGGTTCTGAGCTTCTGCTGCTTACACATCAGGAAATCGAAAGAGCCAAGTAACAAGGATGAATTAGATGCAATCCTTAATAAAATTGAACACCGAAGGAAACATCATACTCCACAGAAATATCAGGAATTGGCTAAAACTGTAGGCTTCAGCTCTATTCTCTTCAGAGAAAGGGTCAGCACTGCCCAAACAGGTAGCTCAATCCCTACCTTCAGCATCCCACTGAATTTGGTCCCTCTAAATCAAGTCTTGTGCCACAAGAATCACTGAAAGGTAACTTCAGAATGAAAACTAGAGTTTCTTGTGAAAGCACACATTTCAGAAAGACTCACATCCGACAGGAACAAAACATTTATGACAGAAATTAAAAGTTTTAAAGTCTAAAAATCTGCCTGAAAATTCAACACAAACCAGATCAGATTAAATGTATCTGAAAATTCAGAGTAATACAATGCAGAAGCAATTGCGTGTTTATACAGTTCTAGAACTAACTTGACAAGAAAATAAATTATGCCTCAGACATTAAAAATCAATCTTGAGGGAGGTGGTAGTGGGAAGGGAGATGGACACAGAAACACTCAAATGTATGTTTCCACAGATTTCAAACTGCTTTGTAGCAAAACAGGCAAGAAAGACACTTATCTACAATTGCTCTGAGCTCTCAACTGCAGCTCAGCTGCAAGTGTGAAGTTGACCTTGGGCTGCCAAATCACAAACTAAGCTCCACAGCACGTGAAACTGAATCAGTCCCTTAAAAATGTCATCATGTAGTTGTTACGTATTTTTATTTGTCAGCAATGGAAAGAAAAAAGGAAAATAAGAGTATACACAAACTATATACATGAGTATTGGACCAGAAACAATTCCAACACAAGTTACAAGACGACTCAAAATTAAATTTTAAACATCACCAAGGAATTTCATGAAAAAGTAGCTTCCCAATCCTGCATTATAGGTTCAGTTGATTCAAGTGATGCCACCCCAGAGGAAAGGCAACGCGAGACCTCTTTCCCTCTTGGATGGCCAGCTCACCAGTAAGAGTTCTGTACAATAACCGATGTTGGGAACAAATCCATTTGACATCCACCCCCGTCAGAAAGTCCCATCATAAACCCTAACACAAGTTTAGCACAGTGCTAGCCACAAGTTTAGCACACTGCTAGCCCTTCAGCAGAGATGGCAAGTGTGAAACAGCCAGCAGGTGCCTCGTGCGAGGAAGAGCACTTGGTGAGCAGCTGAGAGCACTGATAGCACACCCACTTGGAAACATGCCCTGCCACTGACACCATCTGCAGACAGGGGGTATGAATTTCAAAGGACTGTCAATCTGACACCTCTCGGCAGTATTCAATTCAAAGGAAAAAAATTAATAAAGCAATTAATACTAGTTTGACAGTGTCAGAAATATTGCAAACACATCAATCCTACTGATACTACATTAAAAAAAAACCTCTGGATTTAAGAAATAAACAAGTTTACTGTGCCAAGATCTTTTAAGGCAACATAATACCGCAATTAAAGCACGTGAACTTTAAATTTTCTTATTTATTTTTAATTAGAAAACCACTTCAGTCACACAAATCTTCATTGCTTTAAATTGTCAACAGCTGAAGTCCTGATCCCGAGAACAGATTCATTGAAGTGGGATTACTCTCATACACTGTTACTTGTGCAAGTATTTGCAAGAGTCAGCCCTGAAGTTGCTACACAATTCATAACTATGTTCCTCATTTGTGAATAAACTCACCTTTGAACTCAGTAATACATTGTTCTGTCATTTGCCATCATATTCTCTTAAGTTCTGCAAAAACACATTTATATATATTAATCCATAGGCAGGTGAGTATGTCACAGGGAGAGGAGATGAAGAGCTATTGAAAAGCACACCACCTGTATGGCAACCGAGGAAACACACAAGGAAACTGAATACCACACAAATCAGACATGAATATCATCCTCAAGAGATAAATACTGACAATAAACATTTAGGCTGTTTTCTACAAAATTATTTGTATCAATCAAGACCACTTTGCACTCTGCAGCACTTAACACATAAGGATCTAGAAGTGCTTATTAAAAGTGTGTGGGTGGGAAAATGTCTTCTATGTCAACAAGGTCAAGATTTCATCCTAAACACGAAGTTTGGGTGGAGGTGAATAGGAGACTGCACTACACTGAAAAGTCACTCCTGTCCACTTTTTGGAGAAAGTGAACAGCCATTTCAAAGTAAATGTTACATGCCACTGAGGACGAAGAAAAATATGTTATCCTGTTGGAGAATCGTGTAATTCACATAGCTAAGAAGTAGCCTGAGTTTTCCAAGAACACTAAAATTAATATCCATACTCTTTAAGCACGTGTCAAGGGACCTGATTTAAGGACTGCCCAAGAGGTAGCACAAACTGCAGCAGGACAAAGACCTTCTCAGAACTATCCTAGGTCATCACAGTCAAGTACAGAAGCAAAGACTGTGCAAAGTTGTAAAATAAGCATTTCAGTATCTTCTAAATATTTCTCATCAAGTGGTGACTCTGAAAGTCCCCTTGTTAGCCTCAAAACAAAGCCTAGAAAAGCAGGGAGCACAAATATATATCTGATTTGGAGAGACTTCAGTATCTATTAATATTAAACTAGACAGGGGATTAATAGATTATGTTCAAGACACATACACCAGAAAAATGTACAGTGGACAAAAAAGTTAAACTATTTGTTACACTACAACATATAGAAGTTGTTTGTAAATTCTCAGGAAGAATCAGGGAGCAAACATCTCTTGCTCAGTTTGTTTCTGTCAATCATTAAACGCAACAGATAATGAAACATTTTCACTGAAAATGTCTTTTTTCCCTCCTATTTGTGTGTCCTGTAACTCAAGACAAGCAGGTTGCAATAACATTAGCAAGCCATACATCTGAAATCCATAAAAAAGAAATATACTTTTATATCATCAGAAAGTTTGGAATTAACAGTCCCGAGATATTAAAACAAATAGTTATAACAGACTCCAATGAAAGGTAGAAGTAACTGAAAAAAAGTTCAGTATCTGTAGTTAAACAAGTCATATTAAAAACCCATCCACTCTCATTTTTCAGGCATACCCAGTGAAAAACTCTTTTCTAATCAAAGGTCTGCTGCTGATTTTTTCCTAAAACAATTTTCAGACTAATACCCCTATGTAGAAACATGGCATGAGGACAATGAGTGAAGAACAATTTATGACATAACTGGGATCCCCACTAAAGCACAGGCTGCCGAGACAAGGTTGGTGAGGAGAAAAGTTACTTCTCCCTCATACGGACAGTGATGCCCACGAATAGACCTTGGGAAACGGAAAGAAAATGCATTCCTTGTGCCTTATCTTCCTGCTTTAACCTGTCTGTATGTGCTCAGGGTGCTTGGAAATAGATGTCCTGAAATGGCAGCCTGAAAGTCAGCCAGCTGTTTTTGTGAACAAAGAGTGAAATGGCTAATGTACCATAACATCCTCCACAGTATCTTCACCTCTCATTCATTGGCTTCCATGGTTTATATTCACTTAAGGAAAACAAGTTCAATATGCCCACATCCTTTCTTTTCTTTCTGTTCCCCCTCCCCGTCATGTACAAGGAGACAGCCAAAAAGAAGTACCAGGTCAGGATTTATTACTTCAAAATACGATTTCTAACAAAAGCTGAACTCTTATTCCTTGGAATGTTTTAGGTAATGTTCCAGGAAAAATTGACCACACGCAACTGGGAAAGCACTAGTTTCATCATAAATTTCTATTTTTAAAGCAAGCCTCCTCTGCAATTACTAGAAAACATAGACAACTTGAAATGAATTTAAAAAACAGTAAGAAGTTATGGGTGAGGGCAGAAGTTAAGTAACTAAATTTTAGTAGCTGTGACTTCCAACTGCTGTTTCAGTCAAACTATGACTCTGATTTCACCCCAGCAGCACAGCTGTATCACTTGAATAGCAATTTGCCTGCTCTGCAGCAGCGCAGAGAAGGAGGCCACACGCACCACAGCCTCGCCGCGCCACGTAAGGATCCCTTAGCCAGGGTCAAGAGTCCTGTTTGGGATCAGAAGAGGACAGCCCCATCAGCTCACTGTACCTCTTGCTACCTGCTGGCTCAGAAGGACACCACTTACCAGCTAACAAGTCAGGCAGCCATCAGCAGCTGTCCTGGCATCTCTGCCTCTCAACAGCACAGCAGCACTCTGTACCAGAGTGCACTAAAACAACCTGCTGCTCCAACATGACTGAGCTCCACAGCGTAGAGAAGCCCATGGAACCTCCAGCCCTGCAAACTCATGAGCTATTCACAAAGTCTTGAACCCACTGCAACAGGTAGGAGTAAGGGTTTGCAAGGTAAGGACTCCGACCCCCCAGAAACAGGGCTGTATGAAGCTTATTGCTCAAAGCACTCTGTAATCCTTTGATGAAACGTGCTATGTAAGTGCAAAGTACTATCCTTAAGTCAAAGTAAGTTATTTTTTTTTTCCTTAAATATCTAGGAATTTCTCAGCATTTCCCTGTTTACCTAACAGATCAGTTCTCTATAAAAATAAATATTGGGAGGACAAAAGAGGTAGTTTCCCCCCCCCAATTTTAGTAAACGAGTTTCATTTTTCCATGCTAAAATCTGCAATATCTTTCAAAAAAATATCAAAACACCTAAGAGAAACTGAGGGTACAGAGTTGCTTACAACTCATCCATGGCATTCCCGTGGCTAGGGTATCACCAGAACCTCTAAACCTCAGAATTTTTTTCTGAAACAAGTACCAGAAACAGTATTTGGCAAAGACTTGGTGAAGAACAGTTTCCCAATACTCAGCAGTAACCCTTACAATAAATTTAAGGGAAAAATACTTAGCTTTTTGATCTTTGATTTTTTTTCCATAAATTGGGTACCAGCTATGCTTTGTCCCTCCCATTTCTATGATATTTCCAGTTTCATGTATTTAGACCAAAGACACTTTCCAAAAGCTGGTGTACAACATCTTTATATACACTACAAATTCAGATTACCAGACTATAGTCAGACATTGAATATATAAATAACTTTGCAAACTATTTACAGGTCTTAAACTTATCAGGTTCCAAGCAACCAACAATCTTAAGGCAAATTCATTTCTATGACTGGCTGTCTGGTCTTTCAGCATTTCTCTCCCCTCCCCACCCCCCACCCTCCCCCCAGCCCCCAAAACAATAGGCAATAAACATGAAACTGAATAACCCCCTGCCCCTGTATTGACAGAATTTCTTGTATGGAGAAATGATCTAGCTACTTATCTTTCCTCAAAACAAGGAAAAGTGTATAGAAATGCATTTCTGTGTTTGCGTGTCAAGAAAATCATTAAGGTGCATACCAAGAAGTGGAAATCCCAAAGTATAATAACATAATTTTTGTATGCACTTGACAAATGGATTTGGGAATTTGGGGAAAGCATCAGTTTAAAGCTGCACAACCCTTTATAGTACTATGCATTTATAAGCTCATTAGATATAAAATCTGAAGAGCTCAAAGGGATTTTCTGTAAGAGGTGACACTGTGCAATCCAAAATGCAGCAGAGTGGATTTTCAAAGCATATGTTTAACTACATTAGAATTTCTCCTATACTATATTGCTGTGCAAGATACTATTCACCATTTAAAAGGGATTCTGCACATCTTGCCAACCCTTATATTGGAATAAAAATTGGCCATTTCAAATAGTATCTTTTTGTTACAACATTGTATTCTTAAGTGCAATCACAGTGCTATCCCTTTTGTCAATGCATGACTGAAGCAACCAAGCATATTCTGGTGAAGTAGACAGGATTCACATACCAAACGTGCTTAGTGCCTTCCTGTAAGTCCCAATCATCACTTTGTTCTTACTATTTTTCAATGCCCTGATTAGGTCTTTGTTTGGAAGTAATTAGCTATTGTGGTTTGAAGGATTTTGGAACAAAGCAGAGACTTTATACTGAATGCAGAGGTCATCTCCAACAGAGACAAAAGGTGGCAAGTTATCGATTAGCTTTATATTTAGAAGCATCCCTTGGTTCACTGCTAGGATTGCTCCAGTCATCTGCTTCAGGTGTGGTCTTGTAGTGTCGCCATGCTGACTTATTAAAAACAGGAAGTCTTTCAAATGATTCACTTGAAAGGGCCTACGGAAAAACAAAAGCAATGGTCAGATATTACTAGAGATACCAAGCACAAGATGATGTTCTGGGGAGTTCTACAATTACAACTTCTGTATCAAACAAGTGTCTCAATTATCCAAGTGTTATATGTCACAACACTATTTTGAAAACACCGTGGCTTTGACTAACTATTCGAGGCAAAGTATTAGTCGTAGTCAAAGTTAAAAGAAAATAATAACACTTTGAAATAGCAAGAAAGAAGTTTTGGTTAAAAAAAAAACATTTTAGGGAGATTTGTCATTGACACTGGGCTGACAGCTACTTTACTTAAAACATTTCACTTTTCCAACAAACTTGGACTCTGTCAGCACACTGATCTGTGAGGACTCATCTAGTTCAGTCCATTAGCATGCCATTTTCCCCTGAGAAAGACCATCCTTTTTCCTCCACACACACGTGCACAGGATTAAACCCAACAGAAACTAAAATTAGCACACGATTCCACAACTCACTCACAACATACAGCAAGGCACAGCAACAACGCTAAGTCAATGACCTGCACATGAGCTATACGTGAGCTATTCTTTTAAATTCCCTGAAATTCAAGCAGTTAGTTTGGACCTTAAACCCCTGAGTGTCTGAAAAAATGACAACAGGATCAATACAATCTATTGGACAAAAGTCAAGAACAAAAAAAAAAAGTGCTAGTCAGGAGTCAGTCAATAGTCCTCTCAGTTTTATTTTGGTCAAAACTTTCAAAAGCAAGACGCATTAACCTAAATTCTTTCATCACACAGTTCTTTGAAAATTTAGCACTTAGGACGGATTAACAAAATGTGAAGGTGCAACCTAGGTGACTGAAAAAAAATTTAAAAAATAAAATAAACTAATTAATATTAGTGCTGGGTTAACATTTCTAACCTCTGCTTTTAGGATTCTGTTTAACTGATTTAGATAAAATATAATGAAGATTCATGGATTTGACAGAGTTGGAAGGGACCTCTAGAGATCATCTAGTCCAACTCCCCAAGATAGCAACTATAGACTTGAAAACAAGTTGAAGAATGAAAAGAGAGAAAGTTCACTTGTTCAGCCTGCTATAAACCATCAAACTGCACCGCATTACTAGCTTATAGAAGTGTCAAATTCATACCTTCAAATAAATTACAGCATCTGAACCAACGCCTTCCATTGAGTAGAGTTTAAGGTCACCTTGAAAGTACCTAGCGTACAGACGAGAAATTGGCAAGCCATAGCCAAACCCAGCCTACAACAACAAGGAAATAAAAGGAAAAACAACAGATGAACAAAGCAAAATGCAACAGATCAATCGTTTATAAAACAGAAAATACATAAATATTAGATTTGCATCAAATTACTCTTCAAGCTTTCCTTTATTACTCAGCCTGCACTGTAAATTGGTATTCAACCTTTTGAGCAATATCCTTTTTTTCCAATACATAATTTTTCAGCTTAAGTATAGAAAAGGGAAAAATATCGGAGTCCTTTGTTAGGACTACTTTATCCATTTTACATTTTCTCAAAGAGACAGGTAGGTGTAACACACCATATATGCTGCCTCCAAGCAAAGCAAACTGATACCCCCCCGAGCCTGGGATTATTATTCTCAAACATCTCCACACTCAGAAGACTACACAAGGAAGCCAGAGACAGCTCTTTACTTCGTCTAGGTCACACTATTAAGTGACTGCTGATGCCACACTGCATTAGAGATCAGAATACCACTGCAGAAGACTACATACAAAGCAATACAGGGCAAATAATCCCTGCTGTTGTTTACCCATCTAGCAGAAGATCGGGATTCCACAGCACTGAATGATCTACTGAGGACTGAGACCCTGTACAGGCCACACAATTTTCAAAGCACAACAGACCTGACAGGTACAAGTTTTAGATTTACAGCACTAATACTCATAACCATATCTGCAACAAGGTCAACACTTGGCACCTTTTCAAACCCACTCCTGTCACAAAAAGTTATTAAAAAACCAAGCCCATCTCACTTACTTACAGGGAGTAAGATTCTGGCCTACACAGAGTCTCTTTCAGATGTCTGGGTATGTGCTGAGAAACACATGGGCTCATCATTCACCTGACACTCATCTTCCCCCCAGCCACTGAACTTTTTGGGACTATCCAGAGCAATAAAGAAAGGATTTCAGACATACAGGCATTTGAAAATAAGGACAATGAAGTAATAAAACTTTTCCATAAGGATGGATTACAAAAAAAAACTAGACACCTGAAGTTTTCAGAAAACCAATAAACTCATTCCACTATGATATTTCTACAAAGGCAACCTGACAGATACTGAGACTCGTGCCCTGAATCTGAAAAACAAAGCCCCAAAATGATACAAAGAAGAGTAGATTAAGAAGCAAGACTTGTGAGCATAACACACAGCTAATACATGGCATGACTTTTTAAGAAATCACTTGAGGGAGGGGTGAACAATAAAGAGCTCTGTACTACAGTACCCATCACAAATTCTCTTGCTGTCATCTACCATCTCTACAGGTATTTTTTTAACCTCTTTGCCTGTTTTTACAGAAGTCTAAATTTAGTGATCTTAACCTGGTTGGAGTTTCTCACACTGATGACAAACAGTTCTTCTGAGCAAAATAAGAAATAGAAATGCCAAAGATGCCCTTTTCTACTCACACCACTTGTCATAGTTATTAGTGTCCATTTCCACAGTTAAAAGTGCTTAGCTGCACTTTTTCAAACAACTGCTTTAAAAATGTAGTTCTCAAAGACTCTCATTAGAGACACATGCATCACTCTCAAATGCCTGGCCTTGAAACTAGATGCATTTCTTTCTTAATCTCAAAAACTGGAAGTTATCTGAAAAAACTAAAAAGAAATTCCCGAAGCTGACTTGCATCTTCTCTGGAGACCAGACAATAAATCCATTACAGAAATTCAAAAGCACAGCAACTGGAAGGCAAATTGTAGATAGCACCTATCCCCAGAAACAGTTCAAGCAAAGGGCAGTAGTACCAAGCAATCCTGACAACATATTATGCTTTCCTCTTTCCAGAATTATGCCTCCTTAAAACCCCTGCCCAACTTCTGTTTGCTTCCTGCTCCTTCCAGGAAATCTTTTTTCATACTCTGTGCTAGCCCACACTGTTATTTCATACTTCCCTCTTCCAAAAATTTCCTGTCAGTCTCTTCTCTACATTGTTTTCAGGGTATTTTCCAAAAACAGACAACTTACAAGATCTTGGGATCTATTGTCTTCATATTTCTTATAAAGGGTCTATTTTGCAAAGGAAAATTAACAAGAAGTGATTACTACATAGGTCTGCGCTTGAGGACTATTCTAAGGACAGCAAATAGCCAACGATGGCACATCCACCCTGAGAAGAGAAGCTTTGCAGAGCAAATTTCTCATTAAATATTACAGTATGCATTATATACATGGAACATTATTAAATTTCTGTGTTACTAGCATCTACAGGTTTAATTAAACCTAATTTAAGCCATGCTTCTCCCACTATAAACAAATGCTGCCAAGGAGAGAATCATCAAATTCTCTAAAAAAACCTAATTATCAAACATTACCATGTGTTTCTTATGCTTCCACTCTGCGTATAGCAGTACAGATGAGTGCAAGACCTGCTAGAATCTGAATGCTGCCATGGTAACAAGGTTTCTCAGCAGTTTTTAAAGAACATTTGCAATGACACAAAGAATTTTTACCGATCAACAAAAAGATCCCTCTCTTCCTCTGCGCAAGTCCATGAATATTTCATAAGCTAGACAGGGGATCATATAACAATGGGAGGGAGAGTTAAAACAGAAAAATACGTCTATTTACACTGCACTGTAATTTAGTTTACAAATGTTGTCTAAGTCAAGAATGACACAAGCACAGACCTACCTACCTTCTGGAGCACAGTAATGCTTAAATAGGTTGGTCTTTGGCACTGAGCAATACAGAAACTCTTCTTCTGTATAGACTTCGAAGAGGATTTATGCGGAAACTTTCTGCTGAAGGATTTTTATTTCTATACTGACATGAAGTATAGTGTAATTGGTTTTATAACTGGATGTGTATTATTATACACAACGTGTGTCAAGCTTCACTGATAACATCTGTAATTGGTTTTATAACTGGATGTGTATTACACACGTGTGTCAAGCTTCACTGATAACATGCTTTTTCCTTATAGTGGAAAGATAGGCCACAGACTCTCAGTTCTTGACTTTTTTCTTTCTGCACATATATACAAATAACAGAGCTTAACAACTTTTCAACATCTAATCATGTACTGGCATTGGTCAGACTCCCAGAGCAAAAGCTGCCAGGTTCACAAGAGAGGGAGGCTTTGCAGGTCTGACTACAGTGACATAGAGACTGAAAACAGAGCCTTAAAACGGGGTACAGTAGAAGAAAACTAAGTATAAATGCTGCAGAATCAAAGTAAGCAGACCTGAAGATGAGGAAATAAACACAGGAATGCATTGCTGAAGAGGCATGAGGGGAGGGGGGAGAGACAACAGCGTCAATCCTAAACTGAACACGTTTTACAATCAGAGAGCCACAAAGGAAGAGACATTTCAATAGTGGATATAACTGGTAATCAAGGTGTAAGTTTATAGTGAGAACAAGTTTCAGGAAATCTTTGTAGGCTGATACAGTAAATTGCTGATCAAAAGTGAGACAGAACAAAGGCAGATTATGAATCAAGAAAAAGTCTACCTTTCTTGCCATAAAGAAAAAAGCTTGTATTTGAATTAAGCCTATTCCCTGTCACTCAGCCCATTCAAGAAGATGATCTATGAAAAAGCCACACCATTGTTTGAAATATATAACTAAGGTATGTTGCAGACTTGGGAGCTGTGAAGGATTAATATTAAGGCAATGCAGATACAGAATGCAGATGCCACCTACCGCGGTGGCGTCAAACACTGGTGAAAGCAATGCAGTACACTGACATGCCACAATGCTATGTATGAGCTGTGGACTACAACAGTACCATGAAGAATTTAAAAGTGAATTTATTATCTCTGAACCACTCTGAACTGCTTCCATCCTCAGTTCACTGTTAATTATGTTGTATCAGAAATAGTCACATACTCTCTGCACCGCATTTTATCAGCTGCCTAATGGCACTTCAAGCACAGAAATATCAGCAGAAAAAAAAAAATCACTTAAGAACACTCTCATCTAGCAAGTTCTTAAGCAGGGAAAGTAAATTTCTCAAAGAATTAACTTTTTCTTGACATGCTTGAAGATAAAAGGATCGCATCAGAAGCAACAGAGAATGAAGATGAGAAGAGACAAGCATACAGTGTATTAGTATTAATACACTTATTGAAAGCCAGTTAAATGGAACAGTAGCTATATCATTTTTATCACAATGACCCAATGTGTAATTTAATAAATAATTTAGAATCATAGAATCATTCAGGTTGGAAAAGACCCTTGGAATCAAACAGTCCAACAATCGTTATTAGTTATTAAAATCATCCTTGCTAAAAGACTCTATGCATTCAACACTGAAATAATTCCCTGCTTAGAAGAAACCGTAGTCAAGTTTAGTTTGTTTGAAATCTGACACTAATACATTTCAGAAAGGAGTATCATATGAGTTATCTCCAGCTGAACAGGAATATACTAGAAGTGTTCATATCACACAAAGGTTGATGAGCTTATTTTTTTTAACCTGTTTTTGCAGTCCATAACATATAAAAATAATTTTCAAAGGTCAATATAAGCTTGTGCGTTACCAGGAGGTGTTTCTCTAGTGTTATAATTCTGTGTGGCTCACCTTTCCAAAACATTATAGGAAATTTTGATAAACAGTAATTTACACATCAAAGAGGAGCTCATTAGGTTATCCACCTTCTCAGTAATACAGCACTAAAAATCCTGTCCATTAACATGTGAAAATATTGTGCTTACGCATATGTGCTTGTTTCCAAGAATATAATGTCAAGACAAAGAAAAGCAATTTTCTATTCCAAAGACTAAGTGATGATAACAGGCCCCATTTTCTCCTGATATGTTTTACCTGCATAGAATTGCTAATGATAAACATTTCTTCAACAGAAAACCTGACTGAAGGAGAGTACAGCTAGAGTAGGGCAAAGGAACATTTAAATACACATTGCAATTGCTTACCAAAGGCACAGCTCTCGAGGGCTCCAAACTAGGCCTGGGTGCTGTTGAGTACATGTAGTTAAACAATCTGTCTATTTTTCTTAAAGGTACACCTCCTCCTTGATCACTTATCTAAGGAATAAAAAGTTAGAGTTTTAAACATTCTGTTCTGAAAGAAATCCTGCAAAACTCAGGCAGCATTATCTAAATGACTTCAGGAAAGGAGATGCTAAGGACTTTGGGTTTGTCTAATTTGGAGAAGAGGTGGCGTGGTCGCTCTCTGCAGCCTCCTGAGGAGGGGAAGCGGAGAGGGAGGTGCTGATCCATTGACTCCATTATCCATTGACTGGACACGTGGGAATGGGTCAAAGCTCCAGTCAGGGAAGGTTTTGACTTGACATTAGGAAGCATTTCTTTACCGAGAGGATGTTCAAGCCCTGGAACAGGTTTCCTAGACAGGAGGCTCGTGCCCCAAGCCTGTCAGTGTTTAAGAGGCATTCGGACAATGCCTTTAATAACATGCTTCTACTTTTGGTCAGAACTGAAGTGGTGAGGCAGTTGGACTAGGTGATCCTTGTAGGTCCCTTCCAAGGGAAAATATTCTATTCTAAGGAATATGAAGCACACGTCAAAAGTGATACAGGAATTAGTTGGCCTTTTCAAATTACTAGTCATACTACTCTAAATGTAGGAGGTTTGTAAGCTGCATGTTATTTTCAGGCATTTACCTTAATTGATAGATCTTCTTTCCCCAAAGTGACTAAGGTTTTGATCGATGGATAGCCTTCTTTCTTACCTTCGTGCAATTCTACTGTAGCTCTCATTGAATTCTGAAGATAAAAGAAAAAAACAGTGTCTTTGATTCTAACTTTACCATTCATGCTTTTTGTGACAACTTAAAACTTGCACTTATTTTGTTGCATCTAGATACTTAGTCCCAGATTTGTGTACAGGACAAAAAAAGCCATACTTAAAACAAATTCAAGAAGTGCTTTCAAGTCAATGAGTTGTCCAGTTAAACTTCTACATCAGAACTCCACTGCACATACTTACATCTATGGGATACAGAGTCAGAGAACATAAAGCAAGAAATATGTTTTTTCCTGTGTGAAATCAAGTTTTATATCAAAGGGATGACAACATCCTTCACCTCCACCTTGCAGAACACCAATAGTGATGTTCACCACAGAGAACAAGCTTTGATTTTCACAGCTTGGGTCACAACTGTTAAGTCACCATCTATAAATATACCACATCTATTAGCAGAGTTTCCACAGCCAGTCTGACACAGACTACCATTACTTCATACTGTTTCATGACCTGTACCAAAACATTAAGGTATTAACAAGTAGTCTACAAATTCTCACACCTGTTCTTCCCTAGAATTAATGTTACAAATGGCAAAATAGGGGAAGATTTAAATGAGCATACTTGACAAATGTCAAAAATCTAACCCAAAATACCACTATTTAGGAAAAGTTTCTCTGACCAAATGCATTTCCCCCTGAATTTCTAGTGTTCAATTGCACCACCTAGAGACCACTTATCTTACTAGAAAGCACAAAATAGCTCTCACAAGTTCCATTTTCACTGTTGTTGCAATTATTCAGAAAACACAAATAAAAACAAAACAAAGCATGTAATTTACTCTATTCAAAGACATAAGGGTGTTTTCACACTAAACAAAAGACACTGATTCTAACCAGTTCTCTACGCAGTAAAGAAGCAAGGTTATGAAAATTGCAAGGTAATGGATATATCATTGCAAAAATAGGCTATCATGAGTGTTTTAAGTTAATCAGCTGCAAAAGCACAAAAGGAGAAGTGAGAAAACACAAATTTTTTTAAGCACACAAGGGCATAAGAGAGGGCTGCAAACCTAGCTTTTAACAGTTTCAGACACTCTTTACTTGTTTAATAAGGTTAAGAAAGGAAAACTGAAATGATATTGAGGAGCTGTAACTGAAAAGAATCTGAACTTCAAGTGCCCCAAGCCTGTACAACTCCCTTCAAAATACAAATATTAACAAGTGCAACCTACCTTGAATAATTCAAATAACATATGAAACAAATGAGAAGGTACGTAGACTACTTGAATAGAACAGTAATTTAACCTCACAACTCCCTTCAAAATACAAATATTAACAAGTGCAACCTACCTTGAATAATTCAAATAACATATGAAACAAATGAGAAGGTACGTAGACTACTTGAATAGGCTTGTTTGGAGCTTTAGCTAAAAAAAAAAGTAATAAAAAAGACAAATTATTTTTTTTCAGAACAGTATTTTGTAGTATTTCTATTTAGTGGAATAACATGAATTGTAGGCAAAGACAAGTATATAAGCATGTTCTAATTTTCCAAGTGCAAGACTAGGTCCATGAAGTAAATCCCTGCATTCCAGTAAATGCTATCACCTGAAATAGCACAGTCTAATGATGATTTTCAAAGACATCTATATCAGCAGACGTTGTTTAGATATGAAGTTTCACCAAGTAGTGGTTGATTTAGTACAGACGGTGTACGTTAACTAAGAGAAGTTCCCCACGTAAGTGGGAAACTTTCTTAACACACACAATATTTAAACATAGTACTTGCTGCACAAAAAGATTCTTGAACTAGAAAAAAATCACTATTTAAAAATTCTAAAAACTACACATTTTCCCTTAATACATATAAAATGTAAAGTATTCATAAATTTTTTAAAAAGAAATTTCAGTCAATATAACAGCTTTCTTATTCCAAATCATAACTGAATTGTTTTTCCACTGTTGTCCTATTGTTAGTGTTTTGGCAGAGGTGTATGGCTTAACACAGCTCTGAATGCTCTGAGTGCAAATTGATTTGGCAGAAAATCATACAGCTGCATTTAGTACATTCCAGGACAGTCTTGGTGCTGAAGATGCAGTCACACCTGAACATTCAAATATCTACTGGCATTAAATTTTACAGTCACAGCTTGTCAGACTCAGCAGTAGTTCACATTGAGGAAAAGTCTCTAAGTATCTGCTTCATAGATTGTAGGAGGATACAAACATGCATACAGAAAGCAACTAGAGTCATCTTCATCCTTTTTGGCACTTAGAGCTGATAATAATATCAGTTATTACTTTAAGAGACATGGTAGCGAAAACTCCTAGGGAAAAGGAGATCAAAACAATGCTCTCATAATTAGATGTAGGGCAACTTGCTGTTTTAGTACGTTAATTTTGTCAGTCCATACTCCAATTCTCTTATCATAGAATCACAGAATGTCTTGGGTTGGAAGGGACCTGAAAGGTCATCAAGTTCCAACCCCCCTGCCATGAGCAAGGACACCACCCACTAGAGCAGGTTGCTCAAAGCCCCATCCAGCCTGGCCTTGAACACTTCCAGGGATGGGGCATCCACAGCTTCTCTGGGCAACCTGTTCCAGTGCCTCACCACCCTCACAGGAAAGAATTTCTAGCTAATCTAAATTTACCCTCCTTCAGTTTGAAGTCATTACCCCTTGTCCTATCGCTATTTGCCCTTGCAAAAAGTCCCTCCCTGGCTTTCCTGTAGGCCCCCTTCAGGTATTGGAAGGCTGCTATAAGGTCTCCCCAGAGTCTTCTCTTCCCCATGCTGAACAACCCCAACCCTCTCAGCCTGTCCCCAGAGGGGAGGTGCTCATCACTAAAACCAAGGCAGACTGATTCACACTCATCTGAGGCCTAGAGTACATGTAGAATACATGCTACTGTTGCTCTTCTGAGATAATTTGCAAAGTCGCTTTCCCCATGTTGGCTAATTTAAAGGAAACAAGTAATTTTTCCTCGCTTTTTAAATGAGATCCAGCAACTTGCTTTCTCTACTGTTGCATCTTTTTACTTAGGCCTTAAACTCAAATTTGCATGGACTCCTCTGCTGCAGCACTCAGTACTTTTTAACTCTAAAAAAAGAAAATCACTCAGATTTGGAGGGGAGAAGGTTTGGTCCTTTGGTTTTGGGAGGGGGCTGGTAGTAACGCATCAGTGTTGACAATATCACTTTGTGTAGAGAAGTATTTCTACAATATTAAATAGTAGTTTGAGCAACATATGCTCCCATACATTACACGCTCCATTGAGTGTTACCTATTTCTGAGACTTTTGCAATTCTTCTGCTGAAGTTTGGAAATATCTTAATCTTATGTTTGGACAGCTGTCCAAAATTTCTGAGAAGATCACTCAAGACAATTTAACTTAAAAACTAAAAAAATACCTCCACCTTTTGTCAATAGAAATGATGAACAACAGCAACTAAAAAAAAAAAAATCAGTCAATACACTGACAAGGACTGTCTCATCAGTTTCATAGCATCCAGTTTTCATCTTTGCAATCAACTTAAACTTCTCACATGAAAATCTGCACCATGATAGGACTTGAATGTAAAAAAATTTCTGATTTCATCATCTTATGCAGAAGAGCTCACCACTGGTGCAGGGACTGACAATGGAATTTATAAGCATACTTTAAAATTAAACAAATTTCAGCTCAATCAACAAATTAGAAGATTAGTTAGAAGGCAGGCATGTTTCCTTCCCAGTTATAAGGAAAAAAGTGGTCAAGAATCCTCAAAGAGACAGTGAAGTCAGCAGATAGCACTCTGCATTCAGCAACAAGAAGCAAACGTGTCATGACAATCAACTATAATTCAGGTGCCCATGTAGCCATATTAGAAGAAATGTAATTCTGCATACAGGACTGCAGAATTCCAATTATAACTTAAAATAACAAAATCAGAAATCACAGATATAAGAAATGCTTAAATTTTATTTAATTTCAGAATTACCATTGAATTCTTCAACTTCCAGATCAGGTGCCACCATATAGTACTGTTCACATAACATCTTAGCTGTTTCATAAGCATCTGCAAAACAACAGAATACCGATTTATTAAAATAATCTAGAGACAAGTAGCAAACTTCATCCTTTATGGGAAAGACTACAAGTGGAACAATCATTTTAGTAACTTGTTTACAAGTGTGAAACCAATATCCATTCCAATTCCTTTTTCTCTGTATGCTTATAGCCCATTTGTCAAGAAAGGGCAAATTCTGTTTCAAGCTCTACAAACAAAAGTACATTACTGAAGACAAGCTATTTTCCGTCTTTGTTCAGGGTTGAAAACCAGAAGGGTATAATCTTAGGTTGACCATAATATCTACTTATTTCTTGTGCCCCGATCACAAATTAATGTTTGGAGTTTTTTTATTTGAGATGGAAAAAACAACTATGACATTGCAACCATAAATTCAGTTTTTCCAATCACAAGACTGTTTACAAGACTTGATTTTCAAGGTCTTTGGGGGGGAAAGCTGGAATCTTTAAGATTTTCTTCTTTCCTACCAAACAACAACAGCAGCCTCCCCATAGTCCAAATCAGGCTTTATGTATCGCCAAGATACAAGAAGAAAGTTTAAGTCATCTTTTGTTTGAAAGAGTTCTGAGTGGTTATAAATATTCACTGGTATGTCAATTGCAAAAATCTTTTAGAAACAAGCAGCATTAGCTTAAAGAGAAACCACAAACTCAGAGATGTTCTAACTACATTGCTTAAGCTATCTTAACAAAAGTGACTTCCTCGTAGTAAGTGTGGGCTAAGAGAAAGCACAAACAGATGGGCAGTTCTGCAGACAGAGAGAAATTTGCTAAGATACCATAACAGTGGCATTTGATCTTCTCCTATGTATATCTTCTTCCTCCTGTCCCCAGTGACACCACAAAACAAAACAGTCACTGCCAAGACTCAGAGCTATGTGAAAAAGCACAAAGTAAAATTACTAGTCCCCAGAAAGGACTGGTTATCTATAATTGTTCTCCTTCAAGATGTCTACAGAAATAACCTATAATGTGCCCTGCTATCTGAAAAAAAAAAAAAAGAACAAAAACAAACAACTTATTACTTGTTCTGACATCCACAAGGTTGGACGTATCACACAAGGCTGACAAACGCTGCTTAAGGTTATTAGAATGGAGCTAATCCACATTAGAAAAGTTCTTGATCAAGTCCCAGGAATGTGACAAGATGGTCAGCTCCAAAGACTTTCTAAAAAGGTCCTGTCATCTGAACAACAAAACATAGCCTAGTAAAAAGATCAAAATTCCATTTAATATCCAAACTGTACAGAGAACCTCATCCTGGGATGTGAATAATTTACAAAAAAAAGATGCAGGAATACCTACACTTACACAATATTCTAAGGTCATCTCAGAACTTCTGATGGCCTTGGGAGTAATCCTTTCTATGCCCTAGAAAAAAAGGTGCATAAGAAGCACAGCCACAACTTTGACTCGGTCATCAAAAGCTGAAGATAGCAATGCAGCCAGTACAACCATAAGGCTATCTACATGGAGAAAGGAATAAGTGAGCACATTTCAAAGAGTTTTCATAGAAGTGAAAATTAGATACGGATTCAGGGGCAAGAACTGGATTCTTACTGAGGAGAAAAACTTCATGGTCTCTGAAAGCAAATCAGTAACTACGTGGGAATAAAACAGAAGCCCTCAATACATGGATGTGAAGCAGACACAGTCACTATGCAAATCTTGAGAGAACTAAGAGGCTCTAAATAAATTCAGCCTCCCTAAAGGGGGTTTTTCAAGAAAGTAGCCACCCTAACACCCTTGAGATGAACAGGAAGGCACCATCACTTCATGATCCAGTAAAATATCCAGTCTCAAGCAAAGCTGTGTTAAACAGAGTCTGAGTGCTGTCTTACATTTTACCTTCCTCTAAAAGCCAAGTGTGGCAGAGTCCTAAGATTGTAAGCGAGACTGCAGAGTTCAAAGCACTCTTCAAGTCGTGGCTGGAGGTTAAGTAGCAACAAGAATGAATGATCTATATATATCTAAAATTCCAAGAATAAGCCTGGATTTACTGTCAGCTCAAAAATCTTATTGTAGGACAGGCAGTGAGATACAGAGACCCACCTCAGTTACAGACACAACACTTGGTGGGGCTGCTTGAAGTAAGAAGTGGCTGTTTAAATCATTTCTTCAGTGTTTGAAGGGCATACAGAACTTGTAGCTGCCACATACAGTGCCAAAATCAACATCTGAACTCTGACAAATAGCTCAGAACACCGTCTGTGCGCCAGAACATTTTGGAGCTAGCACAATATACAGAATGTAAATTAACCCCTCCACTAATTCTACAAGGAAATGGCCTCAATCACCTTGACTCTAGACAGCGCCTGTCTTTAAGGACAGTTCATTTCTTTCAAAGACAACACTGGATACTATTTATAATGCCCTTGTTTTGTTAGCAATTGTTTCTTCAGATGATGAAGATGTATTTTAGCTACTGGCTTGAAAACTGGACTGAGCACCTTCTGACACCAGAGACTCCTCTGTCCAAGGCAGTGATTATGGATTTGATGATCAAAATAGATTCAAACATTACTATTAGAATGAGTACCTAAATAAACAACACAACTGTAACATATACAATGCTGAGGTCAAAGTGGAGTAAGATCAATCAGAAGAAAAGAAACTTGCTAAAAAAAAAGGCCCTCTTAGAGCCAAAAAGCTAGAAGGCAAGACGACTTCATAACAGTAAAAAAAAATCTACATTACAAAGCAAGCTATCATGCAAGTTGAAGTCTAACATAAGAAAAACTTCCCCTTATTTCACTAAAAGCTGAAAGTGAAGGGAAGAAACACATTCTTCCCCTCCTGCAGCTGCACAAACAGCAGTGAAGGACAGAGTCCTACAGCAGGACCTGTATTTGTAAATAGGTACACCCAGAACTCGAACCTTCAATACACAAGTTCTTGAAGGAGATAGCATTGCCTCAGGCCTACTTACTAACATTTTGAAAGCCTATGAACATCCACAGCATTAAGCAAACAGGGTTTATTAAGCAAAAAGGAGTTCTAATGCAACTGTGCCAGATCATTCAGGTACAAACATCTCACACATCTTCTAAGAAAGAACAGGCTGTGATATGATCCGATGCACATAGTAATGGCGAGTTTCCCTGGAATATCTGTATACCTGAGGACATTCTACTGAAAGGCCTAACTAAACAACTGCAAAGTTTCACTTACTCTCAATTTTCTTTAGTATACCAGCGTCAGATAAAAGAGGAGTACATGAGAACCTGCTTCTAAGTATTCCAGGAAAAAAGGCATTTAAAGTTTATCAAAACACTTCAAAACTTAGTTTTGTTAACATACCAAAAGTTTCTCCATTCCCAATAATGAAGACATTAAAAAGTCTCAATAAACCCATGGCTTTATTGTGAGCAACTGCAGAACTTTCATTTCTTTTCTTTTTATTAAATGAATTTAAATGACCTTCAGTCTTTTGTATCTCAAAAACATATTTATGCATATTCTAAGTGTGTGTGGGGTGTTTAATCAACAAAAATATTAACTTCATCTTACCTTTAACCACCTCTGCCACATTGCAATTAGGATCAATACTTCCAATATGTTTGGGATGAGCAGGATTAATATCTCCACCAAAAAGAAGTGCTAAAAGGAAAAAGAAATGGCAGTAAACTGTCTATTACACTTAAGGCAGCCCAGAAAGTTTAAATCTGATGGTATCTTAAACTTACCGGATAGCACATCATTTTGTAAAAGATTCTCTAGCAAATTGCCAGAATTCTTGTTTAGGAAGACTACTTCCCTCTTTCTTTTTTTTTTTTTTTTTTTTTAGCCCCCCTCTTTTTAATTTTTTTTTATAGCTAAGACTCGTTAATACAGAAATAGTGGTGTGGTGGGTTAAAATGAAAACCTACATTTCAAAGTGGACTATTAAAAATTAGATGAAACTGAAATGTCAAATGTTCCACTCATACTATTATTTCAGAACAGCACACTCACAGCAATGAAAACGTTATAAACTGAGGAACTGCAAGACAGCATTAAAAGCCTTTTACATACACCTAAGCTGCAATTTCACAGCTGGCAGAGAGGTCTCACTCTATTTTCTCCCTGACTCTCAGCAGTATGCTCCCCACTCCCTCCTTTGCACTAGGATCTGGCACTCACTAGATCCTTCCCTGAGAGTTTAGCTCTCAAAGTAGAAAGGTTTTACACTTTTTCGCAGAAATCATTTTCTGCTATTTTAGCAAGTTAGTCAGCTCTAAGATGAAACAGGTGCAGTATGAGGTGAACAAAAGAGAAGTTCTGAAAGCTTTTCCTATTCTGGCCATAGTGAGCTAATACAATGGTACACTGCACACTGCGGAACTGCACTGTAAGAAACAGCCCGTCAATAATGTAAGAAACAGAAACGCAAGCTAAATAAAAACCTGTTTCTTCATTCTGCTTTCCAATTGTCTTTTTCATCGGTGCTTCAAGCTTAATACTTGCCATCACTGATGGATCAGTAACATTGCTTAGCATAGAGAAATTGTACAACTTTAAGCACTTACAAGCAGTTTAAAGTTTCAACCAGTTAAATAAGAGCGTCCATAGGAAAAACCATTTCAGTTCAAAAAAAGTAATTTTAATATTTTAGAACTAGAGTAAATTTTGCTAACACTTGGCCCAAGAATTCTATTAAGACAATGTTTTAACTTATTGCTAAAACTCTTCTATGAGAGCCTTTTAACTTGGTTTTCTGTCTGTCACTTGTCTGCCCAAGTTCAAGTAAAGAATAAGCTGCACGCATCATTTTGTATGGTTTGCCACATGAAACATTTGTAAACACACAGCAAGGCAGTTGCTAGTCACACAAAAGGGTACTGGAAAGACACACACAACTTGCAGTAAAACACCTCACACTACAGTACTGTAAGCATCTGTTATCTGTAGTGTACTACAATTTCTAAGAGCTCATAAAAGCAGGATATTGGGCAGAGAATGAAGCTCTAGAGCGAAAAGGTACACTAAAAAGATATCACAAGATTGTCCTTAACTTTATACAGATCACTTTCTGCATGGTTGCAAATATGGGTTAATAGGAGCTGTGCAAGTAATTCCTTTCACTCTGTAATACGAATATAAAAAAGTTTATTAGTAACAAAAAACGACACAGCAGCTAATGACAAAGGACTAATTCTAGCATTTACTCATAAATAGGGAATAGGAAATAGAGGGAGACAAGGGATATAATTTAAAACTTGAGTTAGAAATACTCAATCTCTTTAGAAGGCAGGAATGTTTAGATAACTTGCTGAAAAATCAACAGTAAAAGACATTGTGCATAAACTACTCAAAGTTTACGGCATCCTTGCATTTCATTATGAAATAAATGTAAGTTGTACAAACCACGTTGAAAGATTTGTGAGCAAAAAGATACAACTATTCTACTGCTATCTAAAAATACTCCATGTATCACTACACAAGCTGTCTCTGCCAGTAAGATTAAAAAGTGACAGCCATCCTGACAAAGCCTGACAACTCTAGAAGAAAGCGTACTGGTGTTTTGGATTCATTTCTGAAAACTGCTTATTACCAAATTAACCAGTCACCACTATATCTTTTACCATAATTGGCACAGAATATTAAGAATTAGTCATGAGAATGAAAAAAGAAAAAAAGCAAAGCTCTGGCTTTAGGTTCACAAGCCTAATGAGTTCTCAAAGATGAAAAAAGCAATTACTTACTGTGTTGGTTAATAAGCATACGGAAAGAGATGCGATTGGTGTAGAATCTATCTAGAAAATACTGGATGTTACTGCTAACGAATGGATCAAAGCCATATTTTTCCTTGTATTCAATCACCCCTTGCGCCATGGTTGGAACCACATCATTGTGTCTGTTCCTGACTTTAATTAAAACATCTAAAAAGCTAGAGGAAACAAAATTAGAAACAGATTGTTAAAAAGTATAATTAAACTCACATCTCTCACTTCTGTTTTCAACTCCCCCCAGCAAAACCCTTTTATCCATTTACTATCCCTCCCAGCCAACAGAAAAATTATAAGGAGAATACAAAAATATAGCAAAACAAAAATATAAAACCAAACCTATTTAAAGAGAAATACTTTGTCAACCCCTCACCCACAAAAATCTGTGAAATATTTAGGGCCTCAAATTAAGTTATTCCTCAGCAAAACATTCCTTCAAATTCAATCTCTCTTCACCATTATTAGAGAACAAATGATTTTCTTTTATCACAATCGTATGCACCATGGTAACTCTCATTCTCTGTAACAGTAGCTGGCAGATGGGAAAGGAAACTCAGGAAGAACAACCTGTCCGTCCTTCATAATTTCCTGAGGAATTTTAACCTTCACACTTTCTTCCTAAAACCCCAGCCCGTGTGGTGTAACTTCTGAGTGCATTTCCTTTGCCTGGCATCTACTCCGTTAAGTTTGCATATCAGGACAAGTAATTATTATTGGTATGACTTCTGTTCAGTTTCCTTTTATACCACTGGATGGCAGAGCATGTAAAACGGTGCTCTCACAGGCTCTTTCCCGCGGTAGCTCGGCAAGTTTTCGGATATCGCTTCCATCACTTGTAACAAGCACCTGTTAACAGGCACTACATTTGAAACAGCTTGGAGAATTTTTGTTTCTCCTGCCAAGGCAGCTCAACACCTATGATCTTCAAAGAGCTCTTCCTTTTTCTTCCCCAAGTGCAAACTCATACATACTTGAAAAGCTAGTTCTTAATAGCTTTCTGAAGCCTAGACATGGAAAATCACTACTACTCAACTCTGCTATATTCTCTAATATTAAATTAATATTGACACCACTACGAATACATGATCTTGTTTAAGAGAAAAGCAGACAGTGAAATGCAGCTTTCAAAAGAAAGCACAGCTGGGAGACTCCTTCACCTATGCCTATATCTGCAAATCTACAGATCCTTAAAAAAAAACCCCAGCTTAACATTCTCAGTAGATTTAGAATGAACAGCAAAAAAAAGGTATTAATTATTTTTATCAAAAGTACAATATACACCAACTAAGAAAGGAAAGAACATTAAGACTACCAAAAGCAGTCAAGTTGCCACAGACGCTTCCCTCCTTTTTATAACTCCTTAGCTAAGACAATCATTTTTGATAGTACACCTTATCATTCTTAACAGGTGATATGCTTTTAAAGTTATTTCTCCCACCCTATACTGCCAGCTCCAAAGGCAGTAGGATTCATTTAATAGCTTTTTTCATCATCCTCAGTGTAACCACCAGGTTTTGTGTTTGTATTAACAAACAGTTCAGTAGTTTTTCAGCACTATTTTGCTGCATAGAAGAGGGGAAGCTTTAACTGCCTAATTCCCCAATCTAAATACTATCACAGAACAGAAGGACTGTTTCCTTACTTACCAATCTTGCTGACTAGAACAGCTTAAAACACTTTAATAAACATAAAAACACAAACCTTTTCAGCATTAAGTCTTGATTCTGTATGATCTATAACCACTGAGATCCGGTGTAACCACTGAGTTTTGTTTTCAAGACAAGCCTACTGCCTGGCTGTACTCATGTTGCTTCTCTGTTTCAGAGCAATGAGACACTAGCCAAAACCAGAGCAAAGAAGCAACAATCACATCTGAAAGACAACTGTAAACATCCTCTAAAAATTGCTATTTGCTGACAGCTTAGCTATTTGTTTTTAAATACCTCCACTATCCACAATATAAACAAGACACCCACGTGCTCCACAAGGGTAACACGTTCACTGACATCCTGCTACCAAAGTGCTTAAATGCACAGAGCATTCCGAAGGGCAAACAAAGGGCTAGGAGGTTTAATTGCTATAGACCCGAAAATCACAGCTGAAGCTTTGTGTCTATTTGCACACTATAAGAGGAATTCATTATTACAGTGATATGACAAACCTCACATTCCATCTTCAGAGATAACCGAGTTCACTGAAGTGTTTTCATCAAGCAGATCCTTTTAAAGGACCAAACACATGAAGTACATAGGCATGTTTCAAAGCAGCAGGTCAGAAATCAAGATACATTGCCTTAATCTTACCAGTTATTCCTTACAAACCCCTGCCCAACCCCTCACCTGAAATACACAAAGCTTCTACTGTACTCAAACTGTGAGAGACCATATAAAGGAATTTTTAAAATGCTCATGGGATTAGAGGAGGGGGGGCGGAGACAGGACAGAACATGACAATACTCCAGAATAGCTCTGAAAATTTGATTAAGCAATGACTTTTTTTTTTTTCAAAATTCAGTGTATATTTTCAAAACCACAATGAATAAATAATGCAGTTGGTTTGACAAATGAGAAATTATTAATATGAAGCTATTTTAGTGAAGCAAGCTTCAGAGGCTTCTGTACCAACAAAAGATTATTTAAGGCATTACCATTGCTATTAAATAAATTAAGCCTATAAACTTCTGCAAGTCAATTATGAATGTCACAACACAAGTTATTATTTAACTCCCTAATGACTGTATATATTATTCTGTTTTGATCTATCCTCACAATGCAAGAAAAGAAGTCAACATAAAGACAAAGGGAATTTTTGCTATGTCTGTTTTATGGATAATATTATCTAAAAGATTAAAGACAAGAAAGTGATGAGTATACTGAAAAAAATCCTTTAAAATGGAACAGGCGTGCAATGGGGTTTTTTTGATTGGCTGCTCTTTTTTAAAGAGGTGCTAGCTGATAGCTGAGAATCACCAGAAAGACAGGTACAAGTTCACACTATGAAAGATTTCTCTGCTGGAAAGTGTAGCTACTTTGGAAGTGCAAAACTAAGTGAAGTACCATTTCACATTACTTGAAAGTAACAAAATAGCACCTTGTTAATCAAATCTACTCCAACACTTTATTTCAAACTGCTACCAGAATCACTATTTTAATCTTAATGCTACAGAAAAGAAAGTTACTTCTTGTTTACTAAGTTTCTCCTGTGCGTGTTATCTCTAGATAGCTGACAGCTTACTACTACAGTTGCTCTCAGTTCCAGGACACTCCCCCTCACACCCTCTCACAAGGGAGCCCCTAAAAGAAAAATCAGCAAAGAAACTCATGGGAATAGGGAGTGTTCTTCGAACATACACGTGAACAGCACATTTTACAAACCCTTCAGTTTTTTGAAAAACAACTTCTGCCTCTGTGTGTTTATTCTGATGCATATTGACACCTTGGGAGTTTCCAACACTTCTGCCAGCTTACACCCTCTGCCCAAGCACAGACACCTGATCTTAACACTCTGCAATCACTCTCTTTGACAGAACTGTGGAAAGACTTCCACCTGACCTGCCTGCAACTTGACGAAAGATATTTGCCTTACCAAAGATGCAAAAGTAACCTGACCTTTTGGTATATGCCCGTATTACTGGTAGTGACAGTCATCTGGCAACGTCGTAATTAGTCTTCATAAGGCCTGCTAGCCAGTAGAACGTAATAAAGAAACTGAAGCACCTCTGAACTTCCTCCTCATCAGAGAAATGCTGAGACAAAAAATCCTTTGAAAGGATTTTGCCCAGTGTTCATAAAAAGGTACATTTGTCTGGTTTATTACACGATAAATATGGATTTAGTTAAGAGGTTTTTTTTTTTCAAAGATGCATTTTGCCAAGAATATTAAAATAACAGCTAATTATAGCTCAATATCCAGCTAAATGGCATAGACTTCAGAAAGCTAGCAATAGATGACACGTAAAGAGAAGGAAAGTAAATCAGACTTTCTAATCTTAGGTAGCCTATCCAATACTGTCAAGAATAAATTTGAACTTTAATCAGATAATGCAGTTTTTGCCTCTATTCACAGGCCAAACCTAGTACAGAAGACGACCCTTACTGTCAAAGTACCTAACTGGACTTTACCTGAATAGGTAGCAAAAAATTCCCAACATCCTTATTACATAAACTTAATTACATATAATACAGTAATTGCAAGATTTCAAGGATTTTAACAAAAATATACAATGAGAGTAAATACATAATACAGTAATTGCAAGATTTCAAGGATTTTAACAAAAAAAAATACACTGAAAGAGTAAATATTTGGATCATCATGAAATATTTGGTATAACATACTAATATAGCACATCTCAAACAATATTTCCCATTGCCTTGAAACAATATCAAGAATGCCTGTTATCCACATCGGATAATCAGATAATTCATTTGATAATTTTGACCAGACTCTAAAAACAGATCTCCAAGTAAACTGTTCATCAACCTTTTAAAATACATGTATATAGTAATCTACCTTGAACCTCTGAGGTCCATAAGAAGCTGAAATTCAGTTACTTAAATACAGGTAGTCTAAGATGGTACCAGAAGCCACACAACCACCTTGCCTCCACCTGCACATCCAGGACATCATAGGATTAATGGGACCTGGGTTACATATCCCAGGCTCGCTTAGATGTCTAGAACAGCTTGTGCCATCTCCAAAGAAAACAGACACGTAATTTTGGTAGCTTAATCTCACTCAAAATGTTCTTTCGAAGTCAAGCAGCAGGAGAAGTTACTGCTGAACTACTGGCAAACAGAAATTCTTGTCCCATCAGCAAACAGGCTGTAAATACAGTATCACAAAATGTAATAGCTAGAGGTAGTTGAAAGGTTAATCTTATTTAACCACTACAGAATAAGCATGCCTAGAACATCACTGAAAGCTATCTAATCTATTTTTTAAAGCTTTTAAAATGGGATGCTCTACAGCCTTCTGAAATGGTATTTTTCAGTTTGTTCTCCCTAATATGAGAATTTATACTTTTTGCCCTGTATACAATCTCAACTTTAGTATAAATCAGCCATTTTTAAATTCTCCACTTCTTCACTTAAAGCAACCATTCATCCTTTATTACAGCAATTTTTAAATTTTTTTTTTTTTGGCATACTCAGACTTCCAGTCTCGCACTTCAGTTTCCTTTTTGCCAGTCTAAACAAATGCCTTCAGCATTATTCAGAGGTGGAGCTCTCCAAGTTTCTAACTCTTGCTCCTTTCACATAAATTCTGTCCAAATATGTTTTAATGTCTTAATAGGTACTGCCCAGAACTAAAGACAGTATTCCATCTTAGGACTCGCACTGATAAAAGTTACTTTCCTCTTGTTCAATAGAACTACAATTCTCTCAGGCAGTCTATAAACCTTACAGCTCCTTCTACAGTTCTGCCACACTGGGAATTTGGTACTCAAGCACTTGAGTTTCTCCCACATATATTGCTTGATACTTAAAGAATAAAGTGTGAAAACCTCAGATAACATGCCGACAACCAAAAAAAGCATAACATCTAAAATGCATTACCTAATAAAACCCTTACATTAACTGCTATGTTAGGTTAAGTATCTAAAACTAACTGAAGACAAAACACATTTTTGCACAGCAGAGGCCACATCTTTTACAAACAGAGTATTTGTTGGACTACAAGATGTTTTATGAAACATTTCCCATAATGCACTGCTTGATCAGCCAAGATTTCCAGAGCTTAAAAAGAAATTCAAGTTTAAAAGACAAGCTACCCTAAGAAAACTCTTCAACAAACCAAAAAAACCACAAAAAGTAATCGGAATCAAAGTTGACTGCTACACAGTAACAGCATAACCATAGACATTAGTGTAGGTGTGTGTGGGTTTTGTCTTTTAAGTCTCTGATGTATGTGTTGTACTTGTTGTTCTCACTTATACGTGGGGCTTTTTTTCTGTTTTTACGTACATAAATTTCCAGGAAACATTCTAATGACAATTTTAATATGATTTTGTTGATAAAGAAAATGAGCTATGCTCTCCTTACTTCTCAAACTTAAGTAGTATTATTCAATGAGGTAGGTGAACACCAGTAACTGAAGTCCATAAAAAAAGTTTTTATCTAAAAACAGTGATTGACACACTGAATGTTTTCAAACTGAAAAAACCTGAAAGTGCTAATGTGGTAATATACATTACATACAATAGAGTACTTGATATGAATAGAATATTTGATATGCAATGCATGTTGCCTTCTCAATAGAGCCTTGGAGGAAGCATTTCTTGCCATTTCTTAAAACTATCAGACTGTAGAAATGCAAAATATATTGTTCAAAAGCACTTTGATTCTTGTATTACAATTTTGGCCTTTGCTGCACAAATTCTACTTTACAAATAATATCGCTGCCATCCTATAGTACAAATCCACTTTTTCTGAGACACAGTATTTTAAAATGAACCGTCACAAGAAAACAAATTACTCACTCATCCAAAACATGAGGATCCTCAGGACTTTTATTTTCATATTCTAAAAGTTCAAGGAAACTCTGCATGTACCTGAAATAAGCAAAAATGATAAAGGAGGAGTTAAAATACTTAAACCTAAATTACTTTTGAATTTTTGATCTTAAGACTACAACCTCATCTGAAACAACAGAAGTATAGTACACAGTTCTCTGTAAAGGCTAAAACGAAGTGGGATGCTGAGACAAAGAAAGCAACTACAGTATATTACATTGAGTTTAAAAGTATTATTTATGACCGTACGGTCCACAATTCAGGAAAACTGATATATAAATCAAGCTGAAGATAACAGGAGCAAACCCTCTCTTCAGGTAGATCTGTTATTTTAGGTAACGTAGCTCACCCCTGGAGCTTGATTTCTTGGTCATCTACTTTGTAGAGGTGTTAATTTGCTCCCCCGTTCCTCAGAGAGCGATCCAACCTTCCTTCCAAAATAAAGCTCCAGGGAAAACTCCCCCAAAAGTGCTGCTAACACAGCCGCACCAAGCTGGTTCTACCAGAGCACTCCAGAAGAGCACACCCCTTCACACACTCCCACATCTCCTCACGTACCTCAGGCCACGTGACACAACCCTCAGTTTCGTAAAAACAGAACTCTTATACAACACAGCTCTCAGTAGTTCAAAAATTCAGCACACATGAGATTAACTCAGGCTTAGAGCCACAGAGGTACCACACAAGACCCAGAGAACATTTAAGACAAAGTACCACTCAACACGAAAGCAAGCCAGCCTGCTCTGTAGGAAACCAGCTCAGCACCACTATAAATGCCACCACCTCACACCACTGGGCGTGAGGACCTGGTATCACCTCCTGGAGCAGATGCATTAGCGGTACAGATGTAGCTTTAATGGTTACAGAATTGAGACCTATTTCTTGAAGTAAATCATGCAAGGTAGCAATCACACACATAAAAGGCAGGGTTCCAATGTTGCCAGAAGGAGCTCTCATTTCTCTCCCTTTGCCCTCCCTTCACCCCTGGTTAAGCACTGCCACTTACACAATGCTAATCAGATGTCTGTGTCAACAGCTGAACTCCCTGTGATACAACCAGCCCGATAGGTTTGTTTGGTCTTTTTAATCATTCTCACACGTGAAAACAACTCCAAGAAAGGTCTAACCAGCTAAAGCTAGCACATGAGATAAAAGATAAGCATAAAGCCTACATAAGGAAAAAGTAAAACGTATGAGCAAACTTTTCCCCTTTCAGTAGCAGCACCTATTAGACCAGCTCAACAGAATGATCTGTGCATAGGCTCAGTACCTATGAGACCAACGTCGGTCGCTGAAGCTTGGACAACTTCACATTACAATAAAGCCTCTTTTGCTTGCAGTTCTATGGTAAACCCAGCTTAAGCAGGCTGTGAAACTTCACCTTACATCTTCAAGCTACAGCAAAGCTTAAGACACAACACTGCTGTCTACACGACTCCCTCCAGAACCACATCCTAACTCCATCCCCCATTTCAGTTGCAGCCATCACAGATCACCATGACATTTCTCCAGGGAGACCAACATTTTCAAATCGGTCAGCACAGTAGCACTAGCTCCAGTCCCTCTGTGTGTTTTTGCCCTCCTGCAGCCCCCACAAATGACTACAGATACCCCCCAAACATTTTTCAGTTACAAGTTTGGGAAGTAGCTGATGTCTCCAAGTACCGCTTATTTTAAAACATGCTCTTTTACACTCCTAAGAGACAGCACCAGTTTAGAACAGCCATCACACCACACTACCAGGAATTCAAGAAATTGCCTAAGGGTCACTTCAGGGAACAGTCACTAACTTAAGGAGCCACAGCCCACTATCCACTGAAGATGAGTTCCTGAAAAGCGTAACGTTTAGCAGCTTGAAAGATGCTAACTATGCAGGGACAGCATACATGATGTGGAGAACAGAGAGGCAGGGGAAGAATCATCAGGACCATCAACTGGAGCAGGGACTGAGCTTCTGGAAGAGTGAATGAAAACTTCTCTCTTTTGGGAATGCATCCTCATACCCATTCGCCTTTTATTAATTCTCACAGGAAAAAGCAGCTTTACTCTCTGAACTCAGCTGCTTCACCTGCAAGACTTAACATGTAACAAATTATGATCACCCTCACTCTTCTGTTTAAAAGAGGTACGTGTTCTTCAACATCATCTGCCTCATATGAATCAAGTTAATCATGAGTAAAGGATGGAAAAAAGGATACCATTATTACAGTAAGCAAAACACAGTAATGAAACGTCGCAAAGGAACTCCAAAATGAAAGATGGGAAAGTGGTGGACAAGGCACTGAGTCAATTCAGGGCGTCATCAATTTGGCTTTATGAAGGCAATAAGAAGAGGTTTTGACTTCTCGCCAAACCAGGCCATGTCATGCAGAAGCAATGCTTGAGACCCAGCTCCTGTGCACAATTTTACTCTTCCTCTAACAAATACATGACACTCCACAACCAATCTTTGCTATCTCCTTCACCATTTTCTTGATGGATGATAAGAACATATCTAAGTCATTCAATCCATAATTGTCTCAAAGAGGTAACCGGCTTCAAGTTTTTCTGTATCATTCATGTGGCATCCTTTTCCTGCAAATATATTTAGGAATGAAAAAAGCCACATAACTCTACTTCTGGCCATCAGCATTGTCAGACTGGACTAGTTCCCTCATGCTGTGGGTTGTAACATAACAAGAAAGCTTACATTTTCCTTTGTAATTAAATAAATATTTGCTGTCTCAAATTTGTTTATGTGGTAAAAGGAAGTCAGGCAAAACATTTCTTTGACTGTACAGACAAAAATGGTCAACCCAAAAATACCTACAGGATTCCTGTGAAGAAGTCTTATTCTATTCCTTAAATGCAGGTTAATTTCTTGCCATTCAGTGACTGTGTCTACATTAGCTTTTTTTTTTTCCTCCAAATCTAAACCTGCAGTATGGTTTCGAAATTATTGCCCAAATACCTTCACTTAATCTACATCGCTTATATTTGCAAAGTGTTTTTGGCACGTCTCAGAAGAAACTAAAACTGGAACTTGCTGTAGGTGTGCATCAAATCTATGAAAACCAAGGTAGCCCTTGTGACCTAAACCAACAAGCGGGCCAAAATGCTGCAATTTCTCCAGCACAGCCATAGCACAATACATGCCAGGAGGTGGACTATGAACTGTCACTAACACCCTCCACATTATAAAGGCTCATTACATAAAGTGTGGTAGGTATCAGCAAGTTTGCCAGCAACCACCCCTCTACTCTTCGCCCCTTCCCACCACCTGGCCAACTCCTTTCAAACTTTCCATCCTCCATTTCAAGAAAATTCAGAATCACAAAATCATTTAGGTTGGAAGAGATAACTTAAAATCATCTAGTCCGACCTCCTTGCTCAAACAGGGTCAGCTAGAGCAGGCTGTCCAGGACCACGTCCAGTTGGTGTTTGAATCTCTCCACCGATAGAGACTCCACAGTCCCTGGGAACCTTCCTGTGGTACTTGATCACCCTTGTGGTAAAAAAGTTTCTTCTTATGTTCAGATGGAATTTCCTGTGCTTTAATTTCTGTTCATTGCCTCCCATCCTGTCACTGAGCACAACTGAAAAAAGTCTGGCTCCCTCATCTTCATTCTCTCTCATTAGGCATTTATAAACACTGTTGATATCTGTCCTCTCTGCCCACCCAAGCTTTCTCTTCTTCAGGTTGAACAGTCCAGATGGCTTGCTGAATATCCGTAAGGAAATACTCAGCTCTCAGCTTTGTCCTATATGAAAGATGCTTCAGTAAATCTGTGTCCTAAAAGAAGAGACAACTCCTCTCATAGTAAAGTAAGAGGAGGTTCTTAGGAAGCTGCTCACCCCCATCTATCATCATATAACACTTAGAAAGTTCTGTTACTGAAGACCCAATACAAGAACCACACTTGAGAAGCAACACAGCAGGTGCTTTTTACTACAGACCTCTTACCAGAAATCTCAAACATCAACAGTCCTGTGCTCATAGCTAAGGATAAAACGTCAATGACTACTTCTGATACTGAATGTAGCCAACACGTGACTGGATTTGACTGGTTGCCTACCATTACTAGTATGCTGTATTGAGATTTGTGCTCTGTTAGGTTATTGAGACACTAGTCCTAAAACTGCTGTCCCTAGAATAACCCAGCATCACTACACCCGTGCTGAAGGGATCGGCACTTTTTACTAGAGTATCAGGCAGGGCCAAGCCAAGTGTTTCTCTCATCTGATGAAGGAAGCAATTGTGCAGAAAACTGCCCTGGTCAGAAAAAGACTAAAGCAGGTCTCAACCAGAAAAAAGCTGCCAAACATGGTCACCAATCTTCAGCGCAACCAGCAGGCAGAACAGCTTCTGAGGTCATTACACTGCAGGCTCAACATAGCACCAATGAGGAACTGAGAGTTTCTGAAACAAAGGAAAATTACACAAACTAAATGCTCTAAACTAAGGAAACTTATAAATGTGCTAAAGTAATTTCTCTTTAATCTTCGTGGTGATGGAGAAACTATGGAAACAGGCAATGCTTTTCCTTTAAGTAGAGTTAGCTACGATAGTTAGATGTCTTTCTGACTTCAAAGTAAATTGAGATTATTAGTTTATCAGCACAAGCACTGTACCTAGTAAGTTAGAGTGACCAGCTCAGAGAAGAGGTTAACTTCAAATCTAAGTTATTCAATTCCTTCCATCTATTTCTTCCAATCCCTTTACTAAATAAAGCTAGATAAAAATAACCTCAAGTCAAATAAACCTAGCCCACGGTCCAATGCCTACCACTATACGTCACCAAAACTGGGATGTTGTAATATCCTGTATATCAGTCCAAGTCACTCCACATCACAACTTGGAGCTGCAAATGCTGTACCTCTTTCTTTTATCCAGTTGTGATTTACAGTTTTCACACAATATTCATCCTCCTGCTCACTCCCAAACAGCTCAAAATTAATGTAAAAAATTTGTTTCCAAGGAAATTTATAACTTTGATTAGCCATAAGTAATTCACATCATTGTCTTAATTATCACCAACAGTACAATCTGCCTAAAGGTGAGCAGTCATTCCTGTAACAGCTAGTGTGTGTAAAAAAGATCATTCCCTTTAATAGAATCATCTATTTCCTTCAATTTTCTTCCAATTTGAACTGTGGGTGTAGATATAGATAAATAAAGGTGGCAACTACAGAATTTATCAAGCACCGAAAAGGAAGACCTCGTGATGTTTTGAATACACTTCACACACAGTTACCAGCCAGCTAGAATAAGGGAGAAAAGTATCAGAATAATGCATGATTTGCTATCTTACTAGTAAACAAATACAACAATACAAAACACAAATCTACAAAAGCACCAGCCAGCACGAAAAAAACCAGAATGTCACCTGTATTTCGCTATCTTCAGCGAGTCATGAAAAGCAGAAATCAAAGTTTATGACCTTCAAATCTGTTGTCTTTCTGGTGCCTAATTTTTTATCACAACATACTACAATTTATTGGGTAAGCTCTTTGGTTTCAAGCACCCTTTGGCCTCGCTCTTTTGTTAATTACTGCCAGGTAGATTGAATTCTTGTTACTCTGCCAAATGTAATTATTCTAGAACAGCACACTTCATACATGAAATCCCTGTAAATGTCCATAACGTCAAATTTTTTTTTGTTTTAAAGCTCATGCAAGATACCTTTGCTTTTCCCCATTTGTATTTCATTAGGATTTTCCTTTAGAATCTAGCACCAAAGCACTGAGAAGATAAAACATATCTCCATGGTAACACAATCTTGTTAGCATAGTCTGAATGTAAGAAACAGAGGAAAAAACAATTATCAATCCTCAAACTGTACTGATTTCTCTGATGTGTTGTGCTGGTTTTGGCTGGGATAGAGTTAATTTGCTTTCATAGCAGCTGGTATGAAAGCATAGCAGCTATGTCTGCAATTTGTGCTGAAAACAGCGTTGATAACACCGGGACATTTTAGGTATGGCTGAGCAGTGTTTACACAGTGTCAAGGTCTTTTCTGCTCCTCACAGCACCCCACCAGTGAGCACGGGGGTGGGGAGGGGGGTACAAAAAGTTGGGAGGGGACACAGCCAGAACAGCTGACCCCAACTGGTCAAAGGGACATTCCATGCCACATGACTTCACGCTCACTATATAAAGCTGAGGGAAGAAGGAAAGGGGAGGCATTTGGAGTGATGGTGTTTGTCTTCCCAAGTGACCATTACGTGTGACGGAGCCCTGCTTTCCTGGAGATGGCTGAACACCTGCCTGCCGATGGGAAACAGTGAATTAATTCCTTGTTTGGCTTTGCTTGAGTGCATAGCTTTTGCTTTACCTATTAAACTGTCTATATCTCAGCCCATGAGTTTTCTTACTGCTACACTTCTGATCCTCTCCCCTCTTCCACTGGGGGAGAGAGAAAAAGTACTAAAAAAGAGAAAAACAGTTAGGATTAATTAAAATGTGAATTTTAGGTATGACTGAGTAGTATATTGTGGAACTCTCATACTTACTTCAGATATTTTACAAGGTCTGATATTATCCATCATAAAGTTTTATTGCAACTATTTTCTCTCATCAGATTAGTGATGATATCCTGTATTATGCAATTCTGCCACATGTTCAATATCCTACCTGCTGTGCACTTTAGCTGTAGAGTGCCCTCTGAAAGCTGGCCTAAAAGAGGCTCACTTCTTTGGCACTAGGAAGTTGCCCATTAATTTTGAAAAACTGAAAATGAATTGCTGATCCCTAGCACGCTGGTTATTTGGAATCACCCCAGTTCACAGCCAAAAGACATTAACTGTGTTACTATTTTTTATTCACTTTACTCCTTCCCTTGCTACTCCATGCAAAACATATGCACAAACTAAGTTATAAACTCAAACTGGGACAGAGCTAATGTTTTACCTTTGCAGAGGTACACAAACAAAATGCAAAACTATTTTTTTTTTTTTGTTCACAGTTCGCTCTGTGTAATGTCAGCTTTATTCACAAAAGCACAGCTGAGTATCACAAAGGAAGGCCAGCTGCCTTGCCTATCCTCATTGCTGCACACGTCAGGCTAAGGAACCCAGAAAGGAAGGAGGTAAAAAAAAAAACACCTTTTCAGAGAGCAATGAAGCAATCGATTGAAAAATCTGTTAGGCAGCGCAGTGAAAGAAGTAAGTGCCTACAGCATGACCATGAAGATGGATTAGAGAAGTGAGAGAAGAACAAGGTTTGCCTGCAGCAGGGAGCATATTTTCCGAAGTGACAAGATGAGGTTGCTGCCCAAGGGACCTATAAGGGACTAAAAAATTCAATGCAATCCAGAATGTCACTGCCTAGCTGGACAGAGGACTGACAGGAAAGGAACCATGCTGTACAGCAGGCAGGCTTAATTGGTTTTCTTACTCCACCAAATTCATTTATTTGCAGAGCCACCTTACTCTAAGTTTAATAAATCTACTTTAAAGATTAGGAGCTTTTTGTATTTTTTGGCATGCTGGCATTAAGGAATAGACTGGGAATTCACATCTTAAATTTCAGACTAATCTGAAGTCTCACCAAGAGGATATAAAAACATAGGCTTCTAGTGCAAAGTGGTAGTGTAAATAAATCATAAATATGTTGGTGACTGCAAAAATTACTGAAAATTAGCAAATAAACAGATTAAGGTGAATAATGTATTAAATTATGTCTCAGTTGTATATCAGATTTTTTGTTTGCATATTAATAAATTGTCAAGCTTCCTCAACCTATGGCATAGTAAAAATAAAGGATTATGAAATCTGAACTGAAAGGAATTCTTGAAGTATGAAACAAGTGTGTCAAGAAAAGATTTCTTCATTTTACAAGTTCACGAAACAGCCAAACAGCTAAATTCATATTTATTTATTCTACTGCATAAAATTCAGGGATATCTCTGTAGTTATGTCTAAAATTTAGGTTAAGAAATTATAAATATGTTTCAAAACTTGCTATCAGCATACTCAAGGTCATTCACACTGAAATGAATAAAACTGTTTTGGTCTTTTTAAAAGCTAACTAGTACAGTAAATTTTGCCCAAGGTTCAGCACCAGTGTATCACTAGGACTTAAAATCTGCAGGCAAACGTTTATAAAGCAATTAAAAAACTCTAAATAGAAAAATAAGCTCTTAAAAGTCCACCATATATAACCCAGAAAACAACATACCACAGTTACTTTGTTACTTCTGACATAAGATCACAAAAAACATTCTTACATAACCCCAGTAAGGATACTTCTTTCCACAAAAACTGTTAGTTAACTGAGGATCAAAATCAAAAGAACATTACGACAAACACTGATTTCAGACTTCTGTCTCTGGGTTGGATGTCCACTTGAACTTCTTCATCATGTTAAAGTCTGATATTTTGGGCCATTTAACAGACAACTATCAGTCTACAGCTGTGATAGTGTGGTTTATATGATAGCGCAAATCACATTATCTGGACAAGTATCTTACAGTCATTATATGTTCTAGTACATTCCAAACAGATTTTTTCAAAAGTAGTATCAATACTATCTATTATAGCCATAAAAGTCAACCCATGAGACCTCAAACCTCTAAGCAAAAGTTATGAAGGGGGCATCTGCTCTAAACACCCCTTCAGTTCCTTTGCCAGAAGCAATCCAAATGTTGCTAGACTCTGCACTAGCAGGGCAGAAGCATATGCCAGAGAACATATAATTGGACTAGAAGAATCATGCTGTAGGGTCACTACAGAAAAATTATTTCCTTTTCTTCATTCACCTGTCTTTCCACATTTCACTAAAGACAGCTTCACAAGTCATTTAGATCAGAAAAGCCTAAAAGGCCTGCATATTAGCTACTCCTTCCTATTTGATATAACAACTTACAGTAACATCAGACAGATGCTACAAGCCTTCACCCCTTGCAGGCTGCCACTTAACCACGAAGTGATTGCTATTGTGTGGCTCCACAGCATTCACATTTATTTGAAGCACTTAATCACTACATTTGAAGTGGTCATCAAGACAGCTAGTATTACCTTTCATGGACAAATATGTTTAAACCAAAGTACACAATGCCACATATCCTAATTTATGTTTTCTAAGAGTGAAGCTTCACAAATATGAGACCAAACACAGCAATGTGGAATGTCTTGGCTCAAGGGCTGTAACTGAAATGTAACTAATGTATTAGACTTCTGTTAAACTAACACACGGAAGAGATAAGCTGTTATTCACAAGGGAAATTTGTTGTATAGTGAAACTATATTTTTACATTAATTCTTTGGATCCAGTATTTGCAGGTAGAGAGACAATGAATACCCCACGAACAACAATTTTTTAGAGCTTAATTCATAACAAGGCACTAGTTTCCAAACCTCATTGAGCGTGCAAATAGGCTAGAAATTAAGTACGGTGGAAAAGATGACAGGACTTTGAATCACTTCAGATATACACTTAGTTATTACAATGGACAACACCAATTTTTTGCCCCATTTCATAATTTCCACTGAATACCAGATTTAGCAATGAAAAGAATGGGCGAGGTTTAAACTTTCTTTCAGTATTTTTGACAAAGGAAGAGTAAGGAGAAGGAACAGCTATTTCAAGGAGTCATGGGTGCAATACAGTAAGGAGTATTAAAAAAGCTCGCTCTTGGAAATTATGGACTGATTCTAATTATATGGGAGGCAACAGTATGCTTTTACTAACTTACAAGACTAACTTACAAATTCTTATCTCTAAGATCCATATTAGAATATTTACTTAACATTAGTAGAAGAAGAAAATAAAACATCATTTGACAAGAAACACACATTATAAACAATTCAAGGCAGAAACCAGACTTCAGTTCAAGACAACTCATGCTGAGTTGCAAGTAAAACAACACATATAGTGTTAGTTTTACACTAATTTTTCAATCCACTTTTTTTTTTTAACTTACCAACTCTGTACTAGCCCAACTGAAGGCCTGTTAAGTAAATTATCAGGCAACAAATTGACTTCTCTCATGGTGTTGGCTAGTCGCACAGGAAGTTCTTTCCGCAGAAACATGTATGAAGTCTTCTCGCATGCATTGTCCCGACCTGTTAGAAGGGAGGAAAAAAAGAGATGTCCATTGCAGCACATCAAATTTAAGATTTGCCAATGCTAGAAGATTAAAAAAATATATATATTTTATTTAAAAATAAAAAACTTGTGGAAATAAAAAAAAATTAAAATAATTTCTTTCAGCACCCACTTTCACTTCCCTTTTACTCCCAAGACACATATTATGCATTTACCTTCCTAGAGCTTAAATTCTTTTATTTGACATTCTTCCTGATTTTACATCATCTCATTATCTCTCCTATAAATAAAAATCCTATAAACAAAATCTCTCATCCTATACATAAAAATCACCAAATAGCAAAGATTTGATATTAGCTGGAAATAAAGCCCAAAAATACTAGGTTTTATCAGTATGACTTTTCTACTAAAGTGAGTTTTTAAAAAGTGCATGCCACACACATAATGGAGGGTAAGAAGTGAAAACAAAGGGACAACCCAGAATGGCAACAGCTGACCAACATTTCATGTCACAAGCTCTTCAAACCTACTACGTACTTAAATGTTTCAGCAGCACCTGGAAAGACCAGCAAAAGTCACCATCCCTCCTAGAACTAGGCTAAAGATGCTCACTGGCTACCTGGAAGGAAAGTGCAGTGCTCGTCACCACATTCCAATTTGGAAAAGCTGTAGCTGAGATTATCTTGGACTTTCACTTTTAAAACAGACTTTTATCCAGCACAATATTTTTAAACTAAAATTTTTTAAAACTCCAAATGGTTAGAAAGCAAATAAAAGGGATTCAGCAAAATAGCAATACTTTGCTGTGGACCTAGTTGGAACAGTGACCATTCCCTGGAGCCACCCTACACGAACAAGACGACTGACATAACTAATAGTATTCTAAGCTAAAGCCGTTACCAGAGATACCTATAAAACTTCAAATATCTGAAAGTATGACTCTTGCCCAAACAGTTCAAAGGAAGATCAGACCTGACTTGAGACACTTTTTTGTATTTTGCAGTGTTTCATAAGTGGGGGAATTCCCCACCACAATCAATTTCTAAGGAGTCCAGATAAATTAAAAGAAATAATTAATGTTTTACTTGTAACAAACAGACGGTATTCTGCTTTTGTCCAGAAAGATATCAAATGCCTTTTGTGATGATAACCAGTACATGTAAAAATTTGTGAGTGAAGGCTTAATACAAGAGCTATAAATTATGTTCAAGCAAATCAGAAAGTGTTAAAAGCACTACTAGGCACATAATCATTGAGATTTGCAATTTGAAAGACTCAAGTACAGTGCAACCAGCACAATCAAGGTGATACTTCTTAAGACAGTCCCATTATAATCAGCTGAACAGCAGTTTTCACCTTTTTTGCATAGGTAACATGCATTGATGGATTCGTTCCCAAACCATAACACGAGCTTGGGGAAATATGCAGGAAGGATTAGGGTTTCCTTCCCCCTCCCCCCCCCCCCCCCCCCCCCCCCCCCCCCCCCCCCCCCCCCCCCCCCCCCCCCCCCCCCCCCCCCCCCCCCCCCCCCCCCCCCCCCCCCCCCCCCCCCCCCCCCCCCCCCCCCCCCCCCCCCCCCCCCCCCCCCCCCCCCCCCCCCCCCCCCCCCCCCCCCCCCCCCCCCCCCCCCCCCCCCCCCCCCCCCTCCCCCCCCGCTCATTTAGGCATCATCAATCAGTGAATCATTAAATTATGTTAGCGTCAGCAATACTATTATTGTTCCTCTAGCAAACATTTGCACCTATTTTACTTATTTGCATTTTCACATCTTCAATTACAAATACACACATCCTGTCAAGATTAGAGCAGGAAACAAGACATTACACTGTTGTTTTCTGTGAAGCACAGTAATGATTTCAGAGTTCAATCCTTCAATTAAGTTAGATCATCTACAATAGAAGATAGATACTTGCTTATTCACAAGTCATTGTTTATAGTAGGTCTTTAGGAAGACTGTGGCTGGAGAGCAGGGAAGACTCTCTGGCCAGCTAACTCTACACCTTCTGGGCTGGAAAAACTGAGAGGAACAAAGAGACAACTGTTTCCTCCCAAGAGTGACTCAGAGCAAATCAGTTATTTTCTAGGCAATAAAAAGCAAAACGAATGAAAGACAGCCCAGACAGAGAATGAGGAAATGGTGAACAAGAACCCACGGGCTGTGAAAGGGCACGGGGTACATTCACGGACACAGTCCCTGGGTTTGTGCAAGGCAGACAAAAGCCTGCTAGACTGGAAAGCAGGACTGGCAGAAGAGACACGCTCCCCCTCCTCCCATGAGCAAGGGCACATCTCCATTCAATCTGTCTCACCTCAACAGTTCTAAACTCTCTTGTTAAGGAGTTGTCTTGCTCTAATGTACAGCTACGTTTTAGGTACACGGCTCTTTGGGGACCCCTTGAATGCTTGGTGCAGGAAAAGGAAAGGAAGTCCCCCTAACAGATGTTCCTTGGCTGCAACACCTGTACAACTAGATTCGTCAAAATGAGGGACATGCTTCTAAGTACAAAAAATAAAACCTAAGTTAGGCATTTTCTTAATATAAATTCATCATACACAAGTAAGTCTAAGCTCTAAATATCTTTCCAGAAACAGCGTTCTGGTAAGCTGTAGTGCCGATTTTGCAGGTTTAGCCTACAGTCAGATATAATTTCACTGCATATTTTAGCTAGGCCTGAACTTATTAATTGAAAAAGTAAAAATGACAGAAAACCCCACACTTTTGCAGGTATACAAATCATAGAATGGTCCAGGCTGGAAGGGACCTCCAAAGGTCATCTAGTCCGGCGTGCCCGAGGTCAGCAGGGACACCCCAAGGTTGCCCGGGGCCTGGTCGAGCCTCACCTTGAGTATCTCCAGGGAAGAGGCCTCAACCACCTCCCTGGGCACCCTGTTCCAGTGCTCCACCACCCTCACAGTAAAGAACTTTTGCTTAATATCCAATCTAAGCCTGCCCTTTCCCAACTTAAAGCCATTGCCCCTCATCCTGTTTACAGAACAGGATGTAAACAGAATCTCCCCAGCCTTCCTGTAGGCCCCCCTCAGGTACTGGAAGGCTGCTATTAGGTCTCCCCAGAGCCTAATAAGAATCCATCAGGAATAGTTGTTCTCGTGTCAAACTGTTGAGCTGTTAAAGATTTTAGTTTTGGAGATACATAAGCTGCATGCTTAAGTGCATCAGAAATGCAATTATTTCAGTTTTTCACGTGTTCTGTGACAGAGTTCCACTGAGGAATTAAGTAGTATTATGTTTTGTTAATACCCTTGTGAAGAATGAAGGACAGATACATTACAGACATTGCAAATCCATCTCTTTATCAAGTATGCAAGTAATCACTAGAATTAATTATACTTCATTAAAACTCCTTCTGCTCAACTTGATAATCAATGTTTCATGCAGGCAGAACAGCCAAAAAAGGACATTCTAGTGGACAGCATCAGTTTTATTTTATGCATATACATTTATATACCTAAAAATACACAGAGCAAACAGATCTCTCTATTTTCCGGATAATGCAGATCACACACACAAAACTGAAATGCTTTAAAAAGTGTGCTTTTACAAAACTGAAAATGGAAATACTAGACAACTCTACTCAAAATGAAACACAAGTCAAGAAAGAAAGTGAGACATCACATGATATATGGGGTTCATACCTATCTCTTTTACTAGTGAAGTTAAGGCCTAAAATTACATTAAGCTAGCTGATTCAGTCTCTGAACTAGAGACTAGACCGAACACTGCCTAACATTCTTTGCAGCCTTAATTCTCTCATGATCCAAAAGAAGGTGGTCACCACACCTGCAAAAAGAGGGCAGTGCAATTTCACACAGGAAGAGAAACAAGCAAAAAGTGAGAACTCTGAAGCAAGGAGTTAGTAAAAATGCAGCACAGACTGTGTAAATTAAATTATACAATAGAAGTTACTTTCACAGGAAAATGGTGATAAAAGCAAAATAGTTGTGAAGAAAGTAATCCCGAAATTACTTCAAATGATTATTACTACATGCATACCTAGCACAAAACCTGAAAAAAATGCCAGTGTCACCACAGTAGTTCTTTAAAAAGTCTTTTATTAAAAAAAAGGTTGTTCAAAAAATGCTCTAGCTTCTTCAATATTCTGAACAATCTTACCTGTCTGGGCTAATCAGTCACCCTACACAAAAGTCACATAAAAAAGGAACATTCATGACCTCCCCTCCACCACCTTCAAATCTGCAGGTCAAACCCAGCACCGAAGAGAAACTGTGATGCTGAATCTTGAGATTCTTTCGTTTAAGTACAAGTCAATGAAACAGACAATGTGTCTAACAATAGACACAGCCTTCAACATAGTGAAAATAAGAAGAGAACATCAGCTGAACAAGGATCTAAGCAGGAATCCCTGGTCTTTATATCAAACTAAGGTCAGTGAAGAAAATTCCCTGGACAGCCTCCATGTAACAGCTTTACACGTGATAGAAACAAGCCAGGGTTTGTAACAATACAGGGGGATGGTACCTCCACAAACATTGCTGCATTTGGAATGGTCACCATCCATGAGACAGAGAGAATCTCTAAATGATAGTGGATTTGCTTATGCAGTGAAGTATGACACACCTGAAGAACTGATTTGACTGTCCTTGCTCAAGTTTAAATCAAAAATATAGGTAAACTTATTTAAATAAAACACTAAGACATTAAGATTTCATAAGAAAATCAGCCAGAAGGTGGCATTTGATATTAAAATCAACTTTCTTAGATGGTGGATGATTTCTAATACAAGAAATTTCCACCAAAAATAAATGATGCCATTTATTCAATTCAACAGGTATCAGATGGGAAAAAAAAGGGTAAGAAAATGCATAAATAAAACATGATCCAGAAGCTTCGAGGTCAAAAAAGCAGGCTTGAACAAAATTAGGTCTTCTAAATATACCATCAGATGGAAAAAGATTACAAGTGGAATGTTTGGGGGCTAAACACCAATATTACAACTGGTTGACGTTCAATCCAAAGAAAATTCAAGGAACAGAGTTCTACTTCCACTCAGTTTTCTCTACTAATCTATTCTTCCCTCTTCTCTGAACATTTACTCATCTTTTCTGTTTTTCACCTTTTATCCCATAGTGCTATAAAACAGAAAACAAATGTAACGCTCTAGGGATCATATGTTTGTAGCATGTAGGGGGAATAAAGTATTTTTCAATTGAAAGAAATGAATATTCATCACAGTGCTCTCTCTGAACCAGTATTTTTTCAGTCCCTTCCATCGTGCTGATAGAATTAGACAACTGTTGCAAAGTTGGACCTAAAGAAAACTTGTTCTGGTTCCTGCAACAAGAGGCACAAACAATGTAGAGACTATTCACACACATGCAGCAGACCCTGATTCAATTCTGGCAAATTTTACAAATTGCCAGAGCAATACTATGCCATTCAAGATTCAAATTACAAAAAGATTAGTTCCATACAGAAGGCTGTACACAAACCTTGATTTTGCTTCAGAAGAGGGCAGAAACTCAGCAGGAGACCATGAACTCTGGCTCCTCCAGAACATTATCAAATGCTCTCAGTTCAGCTGCCAGATTCCCACATTCATGAAATACCCCTTTGAGAACAGACTACAGTAGTAGTCCTTCATAGATGATGATCAAAGTCATCTGCACCAGAAACCCAATACGGTTGTCATATCCCCAGCAGGTACTGGACTGCCCGGGTCACATCATAAAAGCACCAGTAGTTTCTGAGTATTAACACATCTCAGACACGACAGGAAAAGAAGAAACTAAGTACTCCTTTTAGTCTTTTCACTGCACACAGAGGTCTAGTTCTCGCCATGAACCATGTATCTAACACCCAGCTGAGACATTAGATACCACACTACTTTAAAACTCAAAAGCAGCAAAATCCCACCTGTTGTATGACTCCATTCAGAATCCATAAAAACAAGATCAGAAGCCTTTCACCTCCTATCCCCGTGAAACTACTACCATTGCTTTCATCTGGGCAAAATAAAGGAAGAAAGAGGGGAAGGCAGGAGTCATCGACCACATCTACCCTTTTCTCTTGAGCTTCCAGAATACTTTTGGGCTCCTACACAGGAGGACCAACAGACCAATAAACAGTAAAGCAGAGGGGTGGAGAAATATTCAGAAGAATACAAAAAAGATCAAAGCACCAGAGAAAAGCAAAGGCTAAAACTAGTAACTTGCTGCCGAATCTAGGAAAACAAAAATAAAGAAGGATCAATCAATTCCACAGATTATATACCATTTCAGGAGCATGGGCTATATATTAAAAGGCAAACAAGCTATGCTCGCACAGCCTCAATAAATGTGGCTACAAAAAAAACCCAACACCAACAACACACAAAACAGAAAACCCACAAAACCAAAACAACCCCAACTCCAAAAACATTCCTATTCCCCAGTAGAAACAAAGACATTTTCAGCATAGTCTCCAGGTATTTATCTCACCAACCACCAAAAATTTCAATCCCACAAAAAGTATACAGGGTTTGTTTGTTTGCTAAAAGCCAGGGCTTTGTAAAACCCAATGAAGCAAAGGGAAAAAGAACACACACAACATAACCAAAGATGTTGACTCTTGCTGACCCCCACCCTCTACCACAGGCTGCCTCTAAGGAAGCTGTACATTGAAACTGGATTCCCTTTTCCGACCTACCACGCTCTGCTACAGGAGAGTAACCACAACCTGCACAGCCGTTCCAACACAAGTAGCCAGCGGATGGCCAAATTTAAGGCTATGACCCACACTAACCTCAGGTATTAAGCCTGGTTTTAGACATCCCAGACCTACCTAAGCTTCAGCCCGAGTTCCATCACCGGTCTCTAAGGCTACTTTCACCAGCCCCCACAGTTTTTTCATCCATTGAAGTGCCCTGCTTTAAGGACATGCTTTCTCTTCGCATGTATGACGAGCGTATTAAGAGACTAATTCTACATTAGTTAGGAAACTGGAAATTGAAACCTGAAGAATTAAGAACAGAAAAATATTTTTATATCTTAGCGAACTATAATAAAGGTTTCAGTTCTATTGAAGTCTAAGCAATTAAGTTTTGTTAAATAACTACTGCCAGAAAACCAGCTACAGCTAGAGGAATTAAATCTGCAAGTAAGCTTTCCCACATAGCTTGTTTCTGCTCTTCAGTCCAATTTCCATTAATAGTTGCATCTTTACAGTTTAAGGGAAAGCATGTTTTGACACAGGTACACAAACCCTTCTCAATCTAAATTATTTGTGTTCATAGAACAGAAATTAGTTGTTAACATTGTATGACCACTGATTTCCACTCTGTGTCATTTCAGTGCTGAGTGTGTTCAATGCTGCCAAACTGGCCAGCTCACATGGTACTTAGCTTTCCAGTTAAAACTTTCTAACAGTCATGTGACACATCATTCAGATAAATTACTGGAGCTGAAGTACAGAAACAGTTGAGCTTAATAAACCATTTCTGATTTATGCAATTCAACTAACAACAGACTCAAGCACCCTTTGACTGCCAGGCCAACTGCAGCATTTACTTTATATTCCAAAGGAAAATTTCAGGATATCATTCGCTAATGAGAACGCATTAGCCTATATTTTGCTGTCTAAATGACTGGACCAAATCCCACTGAGAAGCCCAAGGTCTGGACTTCCACTGAAAAAGTTTAAAATTACATAACTACTCTTCAATTTGTACATAGAAAAAATATACTTATCTCCACTTATTCCCAAAATGTCTGAAAGAGAGTCAGCTTGTTTACGTCTTATCTGTATTAATTGTTATCGCCATATAGATGAATACCACTGGTGCCAAGAAAAAGTCAGCTCACATTTTCCTGTAAATGTGGGTTAAGGACAAGAAGTCAGACAGCTGTCATTAGCACAACTGGACAGCTCAACATGGATGAGATCACTATCTAATAATAAATATTAGATTAGCTGTACACTAATGAAATAAATAATGTGGTAATAATAATGTAGTAAATTATGATACCTAACTTGTGAACACTAGTAAGTCTGCTTCAAGTAAATGGTCCTCCAAATGAAACTGACTGTGCTGTAAAGCAGCTTAACTTACTACTACACTGGAACAGACCAACAGAGGGAATTAACAGACACACAATACACTGTAGATTTACCAAAGCGTTAGTCAAACTGCAATAATTAATCGTAACTCTTAAAGCCACAGCCTTCCTTTGACAGAAAAAAAACTCAAGGGAAAGTATGTCCCTCTCTCAAAAGGAAGAGATTAATAGGCAACCACTTCTAAAAGCTGTAAACCTGTACCATGTATTATTATACAGAACAACCCAAATTAAAATAAAAGCATGGATTTTAAAAATAAGCTTCCCTGACCTAAAACTAATTCTGAACTGCTTACCACTTGGTTCTAATACAGTAACTTTTTGAGTATTTTAAAGTATTTGCCAAGAGAAAGCACAGTAATCTAAATGATCTATAAAGTTCAGAGCAGGAGTGCTCCTATACCCGCAGGCTATATTGTTCTTTCAGACACACAGCCCCAAGGTCATCTTTCCTTAGAGCAATTTGGGAGCAGGCTGGAAGTCAGATGAATCATTTTAACAGCTAGGCTTTGTCTTGTCCTTATCACAGGCACTCCCCATAGTACATGACAGGCAAAGAGCCAAAATATTCTTAGGAAAAGCCACGGGCCAGGGTCAGGTTCCTAATCCTCAACCTATCCATACAACCCAAAGACTCCCTTCTTAACCAAGTGCAAGAAGCCTCTAAAAAAGTTGCTCTTCAGCCTATATCAGCTTCTCTTCCACTAACACTCCTGAGACCGAAGCAGGGAACAGTCCCAGAGCAGGAGACAGGTGCACGTACTGGGCTGCACATCGACCCTGGCCTACACTGTGAAAGGGCTCTGCGGCCTTCAAACAAGAGATCCTGGACAAAACAAATTTAGTGTTGTGTTCCAGCAAGACTCAAAATTAAAAAAAAAAATGTAAAGGTTTTTTTAAATGTAGACAAGGCTTAAAACACCAAGCCAAAAAAAAAACTTTATTCCCTGTTTGTTGCTCTCTGATCAGATTCTGTTACAACAAACTGAACCAAAAAAAAAAAAAGAAAAAAAAAAGAAAGAATTTTGCTCCTTTGAGCTTATAATAACCTTTTCTTCCCATAAAAGGTGAATATCTATTTCACATTGAAGGTTATAACTTGATATTCCAAATTTTTGACACTCTCCTGACACTCTCATAGCTTTGACAACTTCCCCCTAACCTTTATGGAAAACATCCATAATTCCCACTAACTGTTCCAGAAAAATACAAATCTCTTTATCTTTTAGTCCCTGTCAACATGCCAAAGGGAAAGAGACTCCAAATCTCCAACATAAATAAAATTAACATTTATGAGGGAAGACTCACACAGTTAATACGAATTACATAAAAGTACTGTCGATACCATATGGTCCAGCTTCCCTTCATTCTCAGTGAGGTTAAATGTATTAGAGTGTTAACCATCTTGTTACAAAATGCTTTTGATGATTAACAAACCTCATTGCAAAAAAGAAGATTAGAGGACTCCTCTATACCACTGCTAGTTACCATGGTTTGAATGGATTTATCCAGTCTACCAAATGTCTAAGAAAAGCATAAACAAGGACTAAAGCAAAGAAGTAGCAGTTAAAATGTAATCATTTTTTTCAGCAGAAAGTCATTTTGTAACTTTTTAAATTTGCTTCTTTCTCTTTTTACAGTCTTAGACCTGAGAAAGGTCAACTAAAATTTGCAAGTGTATTATTTTAAGGAATTGTCACTGAATTTATTTATAATATCGTGTTACTTATTTTATATTGACTACAAACTAATGTACCAGTTATATATACATACAGAGAGTATGTACATACACACACAGAGAGTAAGAATAGCCTCAGACAATGAAAATAATTTAAACATGCAAAGAAACATGTAAGAGACAATGTCATATTTACATAGAAAAGCTCAGAGGAAAAAAAAGGGTCAATTTAGTAGTCTCTTATAACACACAAAGCATCAAAAAAGGACAAAAATTGTGTATCTCGGATTCATAGTTCAGTGCTCTAATCTGTCCTGTCAACCCACTACTTCAAGAAGAAAAGTTACATTTAACTGACACACAAAAAAAATCATAAACGTGTTTTAAAAAGGGTAAGTAACAGCCTGTAAAATACTTCAGCAATTTGAGGGGAAAGGTGGCTTTTAAAAAACGCTAATATACTAAGGATAACTGGCATCAGGAAAACCTGTTTTAATTCCATAGTAACTATGGAATTACATAAAACAGATCCCAAATTTATGCCTAATTCCGTTACGGATTACATTGTTTTGGACCATGGGGAACTGGAGAAATACTACTCACTTTCCACAGATCAGTACTGTGAAGATCAATGACTGCTAGTGAAATGTAGAGTATATATGGAAAGTTCTTCATAAACATGTACTGAGTCTGGCTGGGATGCATTCAGCTTTTCCCTCAGCAACCCATAGAGTGCAGGGCTTCGGATTTGTGATTAAAAGCGTTGATGACACATTCACACTTTTGGCTATTGCTGGACAGCACTTGCACAGCACGAAGGCCTCTCTTTCTCTTGTACCCAGCAAGTAGGTTTGGGGGTGGGTAAGAGACTGTAAAGGGACAGACCTGGGACAGGTGACACAAGCTCCCGAAGAGATGTTCCGTATTACATGATGTCACGCCCAGCAGTAAAAAATGAGGTGACTGTCTCCCCAAGACAACCATTACACCGACATCAGCGGATGTCAGCCTGCTCATGGGACATGGTGAGTGACTGCCTTTGCATCACTTGTTCCTCCTTCCTTCCTTGCTAAACTGTTTTTATCTCGACCCAGTGAGTTTTCTCACTTTTGCCCTTCCTATTCTCTCCCCTGTGCCAATGAGGGGTGCAAGGGGGGGGGATCATGCACCTGCGCGGGGGCTGAGCTGCTGGCTGGGGTCAGCCCACCAGAACACTGCACACCCACTATATAGTAATCTCATCTTAAGTGGGTTTTTTTGGGGAGTGGGGTTGTTGTTTGGGGGTTTTTTAATTAAAACTTTTACATGGGACTGTGCCAAAACTTTTTATAAAGTCAGGTACAGCATCTACTGCTACTGTCTTAGCAAACATCAAAGTAACCTGGAAAACAGACCGCCTCAACACAATTTATTGTCTCTTTATTACCTTGCTATCTCTTGGTGCTTATCTACATAATACTTCATTATTAGCTCTATCCCTTTTTTTTTTTAGCTGCTTCAGTCAAGCTGACTTATTCTAATGTCCTCTTCCTTTTCTTTAAAAGACAAGTAGTGTATTTTCCCACTTCCACAATCCTGAGGCCATCACCATTGGTTATTTCCACGAAGCATGTAAGCAACAGCTGTGCTGCACCAGGCAGTCCCATTTGCAGAAGAAAGTGGTCAGCTACCCACAAAACACAGCATTAGTTTAGTTCTTCTGGCACCCATTAAGTCAAGAGGCTCTAAATATACAAATTTTGGATAAAACGAGGTATCAGGGACAGAGGGGAGTTGTGGTGTCCTTTAAGTTTCTGGATAGAATTTGTCATTTTGTGAAGATCAAAGCAAAGATGAATTCAGTAGTCTTTATCATTATGTACTTAATTTATAGTAATTGGGGAGAATTCTGAAGTATAGCATTTCCTTGATTAAAGTATCTCAGCATCTTTTTCTCTGCTTTTCTATCCCAACTTTTCACCTTAGCTGTTATTTGTACTGCAACTTGAGATACATATCCTTCTTCCAAAAATATCGTTCATTAAAAAAGAATCATATGGAAAGTGGAATTCCTAGCACTGCTCTACTGCTTGCTTCTGCCTGCATCATAATTTCTCTTTCAGAATTTAACAGATCTTACATTCCTTATGTCTCAGAAGAGACCCTATCTACCTATTTCCTTAGCTTGTAAAAGTTATGCTACTTTAAAGTTACTAGCTGTCATTTCCTCCATTCCGTAGGGGAAGGAATGCCATCAATTGATTACTATTTTCATCAAAATTTAATGAAGTTGCAGACTTTCAAGCAGATTTTCAACCTCATTAGTCCAAATCTAAAGCAGGCACTGTAACAATTTCTACCAGTTTCTAAAAGAAAAAGGTGTCCCAAACATTCTTAGGTCTTCAAGAACTGCAAATCCTACCTTTTTGCCCTTCCAGCAAGTAGTTTTGTCAACTTCCCAATTTCTGGCAAGCTGTTACTTGCCAGAAAGAGCCAAAATCCACAAAACCAAAAAACCAAAACATTGCTTACTACTTCATGCAAATTAGGCATTCTTGTCTTCTGTCTTTCACTAAAAGGCATTCCACTGTCAGCTTCAGCAAAAAAAAAAATGCATGAGAATGCACACGTCTGCATGCAGCATAACATCACCAACTTTCCTGAGCACCTTCAGGCAGCAAGCTGCTATGGAACCTTTGGTCACTCCAAAGACAAATCGAACTAAGACATTTTCTGCCATTTATGGAAACAAAACCACAATCAATCCCATCAGCTGGAGGATGCTCATTTGCAGACTACTAGCCTATGCCTGCAGACAGCAAGCAGCCAGTCAAATCACCTCAAGAAAGCAGAATTTCCCATGCTTACCCTATATAACACCCAAACAACAAAAAATTTTAAAAGCTAAATTTTTTCATTAAAACTTTGCAGAATGAAGACATAAAACTTTGCACTAATGAAGATTTAACTAGCAGCATGAAATTTGAAAACAAACCCTTTCTGAAGAAAAAGTGACTATCAAACAAGTACACTTTATGCCTGAAACAGCCTCCAAAAGTGACTGATACAGATAATTCTGTAAATTAAATGCCCTGCAATTTCATACTACGTAGTACTCATACACTCATGGAAAAACATCTCCACCATATCACAGTTCAATAGTGACTGCCAAACAAAGTTATCTAACCACAATGACTCTTTCAGACCTTCACAACAATCAATATTAGGCCTTGCAAAAACCTTTACTGTTATATATACACTATTGGCATGTCACTGCCTGCCAGAGACTGGCCGAGTTGTAAATAGTAACAGGTTATAAATAACAACAGTTGCATCAAACAGATAATTGCTGTGCTACAACCCACTCAAATAAAAACCTTTTTTTATATTATGAAATGCAAATTTTATCCATGCTCAGATCTGAAGAATGAAGGACTGAATACAGAAAAGCAATAACCCTAAAATAATTCAAGAACAAAAGCAGACAGACAAGCCAGCTTCCACTGTCACAAAAGGCTAGCCTTTCAAGGTAAAAACAAAATAGCAGTAAAGTGATTCTATTCCAGCATTAGGCAAAACGCCTATAAGGATTCTATTTAAAGCTCTAACAGACACATTTGAAAAATAATATTGAAAAATCTGGAAAAGCCAAAAAAGTTAATTCCACTGTGTTTTCATAAGGCTTGAAATAACTCATTTAAAGAATATATTTATCTTTGCAAAACCAGGATAAGAAATATTCCATCACAATGTAAAATACTTCATAGTGAAAAAATACCAGGCATCAAAGGATCCCAGCCTACCAACAAAAGCTATACCAAAACTGCTGGTTGGAAGCTGAAACCAGTCAGATGAAAATAATAGACAGTAATGCCTGACTAGCATTCATCTTCCTGATCCGATTCAGTGGTTAGCATTCATGTTAAGAGGAAATCTTTTTTTGAAGACACACTTAAATCAAGTGTACAGTTTTAAGGTCAATGCACAGACAGCAGCAGAAAAAAAACACAGCTGCATGCAATAAATGGCAGGTAATTGTTTAATGGTACCTTTGAGCCCTAAACTTTGTGCTTAAGATATACAGTCTCTCCACTAAAATTGTGTTAAAAACCCATGAAACTTCTAATATATTTTTGTGTAAAAAAAAATAATCTGCTACTAGTCATCTTCCATCAGAAGATTAGTAATTATGTTTGGAGCCGTAAGACTGCCTTCAACCTCTACTTTCCTACCCCCACACCTTGTTTAATTGTATCTGCTAGCTGCCTTTCCAATGGCATGTTTTCTGTTCCAGTGCTGACACATGCCTGTCACCAAGAAGACAACACGCAGTGTACACGCTCTTGCGGAAACCTGATCTAATTCTGCACGTACAACTGACAGCAATCCACAGCAATGCCAACAACCTGGCTTACTCTTTATATGTCAAGTAGTTTTGGAAGAGGCTTACAAGTTTCCTCAAGACAGCTAAGTTGAATAGGTACCACATAAACGAGAAAATTTCATCCCAAAAGTCATACTGAAAAATGGGGAGGATCCATTTCTCATATTTTCCTCCAGATATGTCCCCAGACACAACAGCTCCCAAACTGCATGCACTCACTGTGATTATCTGCTGCATGCTCAGCTGTTCACAGCACAGTAAAATTACTAAATTACAACCTTTGTGATATTTTTCAATGCCAATAGCTGTAGCAGTTGCCACAGATATTTTGATTATAACCTACGAAATCGGGATCACCTAAACCACATTCCACAACAAGAATTCACTATGGTTCACCGTCTTCTATCTTAAGCATATACATGACTCTTTTGGTTAAACTCATTAACTATGTACTAGTACATGAACATCAAAGAAGGAGGGGTAAGTGCCATTTTGTTATGTTTTACCTATATGCACAAAGAGCTAACCAAAAGGAAAGTTAACCTCGTAGGTACAAAATTCATCCAAAACATTAGGTTTGAGACTTAGAAAAGGCTAGAATATAGCTAAGTACAATTGGACAAGGTAGCTTGAGTAGTAAACAAGCTCCAAAAGCACATGGTACATGTTTTTGACGAAAGAAACCTCAGACTCACAGAAGTCTCAGGCATTCATTAGCTGAGCAGTAGCAACGAGTACTAGAGTAGTACAGCGTACTGGCATACATTCACAATGTAACACTAGCACAACTTCAAATGAATCTTTCATGTATCATCAAAACATTACACAATTTATATTTCACCCCTGTCTTTATTCAAATGAATCTTTCATGTATCATCAAAACACTACACAATTTATATTTCACCCCTGTCTTGTGCTTAATTATTTTATATGCAACCTTTTCAGTACAAACATTTCATGAAATGATTGTTAACATCTTTACTGTCCACCAAGGTAGCCTAAGACAACCCAAACCACGCAGTGTCATGGAGCTTGCTACCTCGGGCACAGTTCAGCATTAGTAGGGCTCTGAGGGTTTTATCTCACACTCAGCCAGGTCGTAGTGCGGGCAGAACGAGGTCAAATCTCTGTGTGTCTTTTTTTAAATGTCAGGATACTCCTAGACATAGAAACTCTGCTTTCCTCAAGTAGAACTGTCTGATGGGTTATTGACTTCCCCTAGGCATACACGGCTGATTGGTTATCCATGTAGGTAGTTGCTGGTGAAGATTATTGGGTATTTTGGATTAACCTGTCATCCTCTAAGGCCTACCTTACACAGCTGAAACAAATCTAAATTGAGATGCTGTATCAAAGCTGACACAAAATGTGTATCTCCAGTATGGACATTTTTTCCCTCAAACAGTCTGGCCCCCGAAGTGTACAAACAATGCATGTACTTGAATGTTAAACTACGTCTCTACTTACAAGTTTATTTCCGAAAAAATATTTTAGTAATTATAGCAGACTGGCTCATTTAGTAATGTCTACACTTGGAAATCTACCAAAATAACTTCCAGAGCTTAATCTAGTAGGTTTGAGTTTGTTTTTGTTTTTTTTCCAGACCAGAATAATTTTGAAGGCCTGGATAAACCTAGAATGACATGCTAGCATTAAACAAGGTCAAAACTTGTCTATATTAAAACACATTTATGGAAGGTCATTCTTTTGCAAAGGAATGAGATTGCACAAGAATCTTGTGAAATACACTTTGTAAGAAAGAAATTAAATGAATAGTATTCAAGAAGAGAGGGCGAGCAGAAAATGAACACACAAGAAAAACAAACCAAGCAGCACAGAATCTGAGCACTCCTACTTTGCGACACAGAGGTCCCAAGCCCATGACACAGTAACCTCTAACATAGTTGGCGGCAGCTACAAAGATAGCTGCAAGCTCAACAGAAGTAAATCACATATGACAGAACATGGTATGCAGACACAAACAGGACTTGGCTACAAAACCCACCAGAGAATCACTGCTTTAAGTACCGCTTTCTGGTTTGTTTCACGGGTTTTTAGTGCTAGTGAGCTACCTTAAACAGCCAAACTGTCTTTTATAGTGATTTAATTAACTGAATTAGGCTACAGGAGAAAGCTTTTGATTAATTACAATTAATTTCTATCATTGGAAGAGAGAGTCTACAGCCCCACTATGCACACAACTTTATTCCACACAACCCACAGTGTTAATCAGTAATAAAAAGAGGTCTAAGCTGTATGTCAGTATACATTGCCACCAAGTGTGTTTGGAAAGACTCTTCAGCCCATGAGAAATATAGTTTCTCTCTCCCTGCTCACCAGGATTTTGCAGAGACAAATTTAGAAGCCAGTTTAGTCTAAACTAATAACCAACAGAAAAAAGAAGACATACTGTAGCGAGGTGGTGGAGTCACCATCCCTGGATGTGTTTAAGGGCTGTTTAGATGCAGTGCTAAGGGACATGGTGTAGGGGAGGACTTTGTAGAGTAGGGTAGATGGTTGGACTCGATGATCCCAAGGGTCTCTGCCAACCTAGATGATTCTATGATTCATTATTGGCAGAAATGAAGTAAAAAATCCTTCTCCAAAAAAATAACTGAATTGTAGTAAGTGCAAATTCCTCTTTTTTTTTTTAATACAAGAAACACACATACATCAGAAAAAAAGTCACAGGCTGCCACGAGAGTATCATTCACACATTCCTTTGGGCTTATTATTCTTTAATATTTGTTGAAAATTTAGTCATCTTTTTGTAACACAAGCACTATATTTACATAGCTCATCAAAAATACCATTTCTTTTTAAATGAGACATTAGGTAGCCTCTACAAGCTGACTACAAAACAGAGCCTCCCTCCCATCAAACAGTCAGGCTAGGCAAACACAAGGGAACTCCTCCTTCAGTATCACACTAGTATCCTTATGTTTGGCATATTTGCTCTCTTGAATATTTTCATACTATGCCACCAACAAATTTTTTTTTGGGTAATTTATGTAGAAGTAACATAGCTCTTGTGATATAGTGTATATTGTCCAGGCCTTCTAAGTCTCTAGTGGTAAAATTATTGCACCAACTTCTTACGTTTTGTTGCCAATTTCTCCTCTAGGCCTCTGAAGTCTCTAGAAAAACTTGAAATTACCCAAAGCCATCAACAGCTAGGATCGCACATTCTTTTTAATTTATTTGATTAAACTGCTGTAATCTTCCTACTCAAGGTTTCTTAAGTAAACACAGACACTAACAAGAAAGTAAGTGGAGATGTTAAATGGCCCATAAGGCTTATTAAGATCAAGCTGATAGTTTTAGCAAGGCTGACATAAGACTACTAATCTTAAAAATTCCCTGGTGATCTTAGAAGCCAAAACTGTAGGCTTTTTTTCCTTCAGAGGTTTTAAACGTCAAAGCCTGTATAGTCTCTCATTAGTCTTCAGACATGAATACACTTAAATATATAGCCTTTGCACACACAAGATTTCACAGATACATCCAGTGACAACAGACTGGAGCACATCCAAAGAACAGAGCTGGCCAGGCTGTAACATACCATTCTTACCCTGTTCATTTCCATTAATATAAACCAGGCTTAAAATCATAAAATGAGACTACTTTTTCCTGGAGAATCATGCAATGCTTTTCAAACCATTATGTAATGCAGATACTACAAGGTTAAAAAAAAAAAATATAGCATTACTAAAAGGCTGCCATGCAGGAGATATCTCAAGGCAAGCAGTAATGCAAGAACAATTTAGAATGGTGGAAATCCTTACCAAAACCCAAAGTTTTGCCAGAACACCCAACTGATTAAAGCAAAACCTGAAATCTTTACATCTCTCTAGTCACAACCAAAAAGCTCCACGAGCATTAATACTTCCCCAGTAACAATTTACAAACCCAACTTTCAAACAGACAATGTTGAAATGATTTGTTTATTGCCAGAGCTAAAATTAAGATATTCTAAGTTTTAGGCCATTGTTCTTGCCAGTACAGAAGATATGGCACAAGGAGCACAAATGCCAGAGAAGGGGAAGCACAGCAGCAAAGGAAGGGGTGGGGAAGTGAACAGACTCACATGACCAGAGAAAGAAAGTATGGGTTCTGGTCAGGTTCTCCTTTTAATGTATCACAGGACAAGGTGTGATGTTGTTTTTTTTAAAATGATAGAAAAGCCTGTCTCACTGAGATGTGGTAGCACGCCCAGAGCAGGCTCTTTATACTTGCAACATTCTTTTACTAATAACACTGCCATAAATGTGCAATTGTTTCCACTTTTAATCGCTTTCTGGCTTAACACCACTGGCTCACTTTTGTCTTCTTGTACCCTTAGCGTAATACTGGAATGAAGGAACACTCTACTAAGCTTCATGGTCTTTATGCATGGCCTTTGTATTTACTCTGCCAGCAACTTTCATAAGATAGCAACTTTCATAAGATAACAACATCTAAACAACTCCTGTGTCAGAGAGCAGGAGCCAAACAGCCTCCAATACAGATATGAGAAGTTTATGGTTATCTAGATCAGAACGTCAGTTTTCTAACAGCAACACAAGTCATTCTTGGTTTTCAGTCCCATGCTTCTGAGATGAAAAATGCTACTTATTCATCAGCAATGCTTCCTAAAGCACATGAATTACCCACGAACAGGTCTTCTACACAAGTACTGCCAAAGTTGACGCCTGAGGTTTAATTAGGCCATTCTCTGCACGGCAGATGAAAAATTTCACATTTGCGGCGAGTAACTTGCTCTCTCCTTCACTCGCTAAGCCCAAGAAATCTCCGGTGAGAAACCCTTATTTTGACCCCTGCTGCCTGGGAACCCCGCAAGGGAAGAGAGCGGCGAGCCTGCCCCTGCAGGAGGCTGAGGTGGCCGGGCGGAGCAGCGGCCGTGTTTACCACCGGCTGCCGAGGGCCGCGCACGGCGGGCTGTCACCGCCACCGCCCGCCTCGCACGCACACCCCGGCCCCCACCGGCCTCCGGGGAGGCTCCGGGGGAGCCGCCGCTCCGCCAGGCCGGGCAGGGCCCCCTGTCTGGG
>NW_015090895.1:138367-180363 GCF_001431845.1 Calidris pugnax | reverse complement strand
CTCCTGTGCCCCGCCCGCCGCCCGCACGCGGGAGGGGCGGGCGCCCGTGAGTGTCGCGTGTCGGCCGCCCGCCGCCCTCTCCCGACGGCCGCGGCGCCCTCACGCGCAGGCGTATCGGCGCGAGGCGGCGGGCGGCTGAGGGGGAGCGGGAGCCGGGCCCCGCGGGGGGCGGAGGGGCGGGCTGAAGGGGAGGGGCAGAGCCTCGGCCCGGCATGGCGGAGCGGCCCGGCACCTTCTGGGCACAGCCCGTTGCCAGCCTGGGGTATCCACAGAGACATACAGTGGCTTGGGTTGGAAGGGACCTGCAAGACCATCGAGTTCCGACCCCCCTGCCCTGGGCAGGGACACTTCCCACTAGACCAGGTTGCTCAAAGCCCCATCCAGCCTGGCATTGAACACTTCCAGGGATGAGGCAGCCACAGCTTCTCTGGGCAACCTGTTCCAGTGTCTCACCACCCTCACAGGAAAGAATTTCTTCCTGATATGTAATCTAAATCTACCCTCTTCCAGTTTGAAGCCATTACCCCTCGTCCTATCCTTGTAAAAAGTCCCTCCCCATCTTTTCTGTAGGACCACTTTCTGTAGGACCACTTCAGAAGGCCACTATAAGGTCTCCCTGGAGCCTTCTCTTCTCCAGGCTGAACAACCCCAACCCTCTCAGCCTGTCTTCATAGGAGAGGTGCTCCAGCCCTCTGATCATCTTCATGGCCCTCCGCTGGGCCTGCTCCAATAGGTCCATGTCCTTCCTGTGCTGAGGGCCCCAGAGCTGGACACAGTACTCTTTTTGGAGCAGAGGGTCAGAATCACTTCCCTCAGGTGATGGCTGGCCATGCTTCTTTTGATGCAGCCCAGGATGCAGTTGGCTTTCTGGGCTGCCAGCGCACACTGCCAACTCATGTTGAGCTTCTCATCCACCAACACCCACCAGTCCTTCTCCTCAGGGCTGCTCTCAATCCATTCTCCACCCAGCCTGTATTTGTGCTTGGGATTGCCCTGACCCAGATGCAGGACCTTGCTGGCCTGGTTCAACTTGGCCTGGTTGAACTTCATGAGGTTGGCATGAGCCCACCGCTCAAGCCTGTCTAGGTCGGTGTCATAGTTCAAGTTGGAAGGGACTGACAAGGATCATAGAGTCAACTCCCTGTGAAATGCTCCCCAAATGCTTTTGGTGAGGTAGATCTGTAAATTTGCATTCCTTTACTATTCTAAATACAGTGAACTGGTGCACATGCACATCTCTGTCTTTCATTAGAAATGGCCATATTACCATGCTTAAGCCGCTCCCATGAGCTTTTAAAAAAATTTTCTGACCATATTTTCTGTGAAAATTTTGCCAAGAAAGTCAAAATTTTGTGCAGTCTGCATGGCTGCTGCCATGCTATAGCCATGGAACCAAGTACAGGGAAGGAAAAGGTTACTGCTTGCTCAATTTAATTGGGATTATTGAAGAAAATATGTTGCACCTAAAATCCCTGCTATATCACTTCAACAGCACCACTGGATTTTAACAGAGGCTATGTTGTTTGATGTTGGGAGATGTAGTCTGTAATGGAGTCTGTCATTTCAGAGGAACAAAATGTTATTAGCTATTAACTGACACGTTTGCTAATAAGTTTTAATCCATCATTTGTCCTGATAGGAAGCATTTAAAAAAAAATACCTAGTTTTTTCTGCTGAAACTAGTCATGAGGTGACCATGACCGTCTAAGAGTTAGTGCACCAAAACTCACCTCCTAACCTTGTGGAGTACCCCGTGACCAAGGCTACATATTTATTGTCACACACAGAAATTGTTCGCTCAGCAGCAAGCGTTAGGCAAGCATTTAGAATTGACCGGTTCATCTGTCTCAGCCAGCCCATAAAATGTTGTACGCAGCACAGTTGGCTTCAACCTGAAATTCAGCCTTAACGGTATCAGTCTTCAAAAGTTTGTGCAAGACTGGCAGAAGAAAGGCTTTCTTTATTTTACATAACAAAGAAGCAAGTTTTAAGCGATGGAGAGAACAAAGTCTAAAGGTGGAAGACTCCTCTATATCATAACATGAGGCCTGCCGTGCCTATAGGCAGGGCCCTGCTGAATATCTCTTTACGACCCTGTGCTCCCTGTGAAGACATTCCATCTCCAGTGTCCATCAAGTTTCAACTCTTGATAATACAATTTTCTGAAAAAGTCCATTTTTATCTGAGAAAGTACCTGAATACAATTAAAATTAATTTCGATTGCTAAAATCAAAAGTGAAGCTGGGTATTCAGCTGAATGAAATCACTGCTTTACTGTGATGTGGTTTAGGTACATTGATGACAAATGCATCTGATGACAAATAAATGGTCACAAATACCTTATTTTAAATTTTTTTTGTCCAATGAATTCAATATAAACTTCAGCATGTACAAGATAATATTGCTCTAATTTTGTAACTGACTCACAAAAGAAACAGGTACTCTTCAGTTACTAAAAGTCTCTTCCTATCGTGATTGTCCTTATAGAATTTGAGATTGAGAAATCCTGACCTAATGTACAAAATAACTTCTAATAGCTGGAAAGCTTTTTAAAATCACTTCAATTGCAGGTTACAGAAATGACCGCCTTGAAGAGGCATGTCATGTAATCAAGGCTGACAAAATGAAACATCTCCTGTAATTCTGAAGCTTTTTCTGGCAGCTGAGGAAAAGTTTTGTAAAACTTCTGTTGCGTGCTCTTCAGGATTTTATTTTGATTTATATATAGCATAACTCTGAAATGAGTTGTGGAATTATCTGGCAGAAAAAAAATGTTGTTTTGTGTGAAAGACAGAAAAGTGTTTCCCCAGATTAAGATTAAATTATCAACTTCAAAGGATGATACATTGTTAAAATTTAAGCCACTTGATTTTATATACCTGTCACATTTTTAAGTAATCCTACTGTGATTTCACTTCAGCCTCAAAAAATTGCAAAACAACAGTTAACTGCGGAGTTGTCTTTCTAAACACAAAACCTTTTTTGCAATATGGACAGTTTCACAGCACTGCTTTTGGGGGAATTTTTTAAACCTATATTAACCAACCCATGCGAAAATTGAAATTGTTTTTATCTATGCCAGTACAGACTCAAACCATAATGAAAACGTGGGCAAAATCACTGGAAAACAGAGTTGTGCTCTTCTCATCAAATGGACTCCCAGTAGCTTCTGACGACACCGGAGAAACTGATGATGCAACCAATAGATTGAATTCTCTGAAAACTGTTAATGCACACGCTTAAGACAAATACAAACCCCAGACTCACCCAACAACTCTGCCTAACCTTGTGCGTAAGAAGACTGCAAGACTTGCCCGAGAGAACATAAAATGCAGGTAGGTAAATCTATGGTCGTTTTACCAATGCAAGACAGCAACAAGGGTACATGTAAACCTAGTTCTTAAACTGTCTAAATAAAGAAAATTTACTGGCATAAACCATGCTAAATAGAAAATGTCACTGGGATCAACAGACTTACAGTATAAGATGCTGTATAACTGCTAAGAGCAGTTTTTTTGACTGTTTGGATTTCTTGTACTTCATACCTGCCTCCTTTACGTATTTCAGCACATATCTTATGCAGAAATGATTCCTGTAGCTTGTTCTGTGAGAGCCTCCCTGAATTTCTGTTCATATGATAAAGAGCCTCTACAATTGTGAAGGAAAGAAAGGATTTGCCTCCTGGGAAAAGTTAATTTTGACATTGATAAGACAGTTAGCACTGCTGACTTTCTTGGGTGCTTAGCATCTCCCTTTTATCAAGGGCATTATTTTCATATTTTCCAGTTAAATTCAAAGCCAGAATAACTAGAAGGAGGCCAGGGGTGAAAGATGCCCCGGTTTTACATGGCCCTTTATCAGCCAGAACATCTTGGTCCCCATTCAGTTAAAAAGTGCTGGGTGTGCAGGCAACCAGAAACCTCAGCACCTGTATGTGAATTTGGCTCTTGGTATGGACACTTGCCAGAACCCTATGCTGAGGACGAGATGCCTGGGGTGTCCTGTCCCACCACCCAGCCCCACTGCCCCTGCCCCTACCCCTTCACCCAGGGAGCCCCAGCCTTTGCAGCACCCTGACACATCGCATCAGTTTTTGTCGGGTCATCGCTGTGACAAAGGAGATGAATAACTCAATCTGAGTAGCCAATCTTGCCTTTATTTTTCTTGATATTCTGCATTGGAGTTGGTGTAAAATCAATGCTTCTGACTCGCAAACCACAGAAACTTTGAGAGGCAGTATCAGGTTTTGCTCCAGAGTGATTCTCTAAAACAGGGATCTAACAAAGAGCATATTTACACAACCAAAAGCTTTTTGGTGTTTACTACCCTCAGAAATTTTAAGTGCTGACTGCTTCCCACTGACTTCAGTGCTGGCATTTGAAAAACAGCCTTCCCTATTTCTGTGCTTTGGATACGATGGGGAGGGGGTGTCCCCTAATGGCAGAGCATACATGGAAGAGCCTTTGCTGCCTAATCTTCATGCATATAAATAGTCTTTATACATGAATTCAGTGACACCAGAGGGATGAATAAGGAACATTTGTATGACTAGTAGTCAGAAAATTGAGTTACTGGAAAAGAAAGGTCTCCCTGAGTTTGAGTTTTCTTAGTGCTTGGTTACAATTAGAGATTCATTCCTATTCCTATAGAAATCTGAGGCAAAACTACACCTGGACAATTCGGCAGTCACATTTTTGTTTCATTTTCAGATCTTGTTCTTTTAGGACCTTTGTATTACATGCACTTCTGTTTTCAGGGAGCAAAGCTTTTGCATTTAATGTTTTGTCCAGTTAAGATTTATTCACAGCAAACATTTAAGATCATTAAAACGCCAGAGCCATAATCTCCTTAGCAAATCTTGTTTTTCTTCGCTGCAGAATACTCAGTAGGTCTATAAACTAGCTGCAGGGGATTCTGCATAATGAACTTCTTTGTATGGATGTCAGAGAAGAGGAAAAGGAATGTTAAACTCTAAACCAAGAAAACATGGTTATTAGTGTTTTCCAGACACATTGACTTTGTGGAATTCATAGTAATTTTTTAACCAAAAAACCTCCTATATTGAAGTTATTGTAACCCCTACATCTTAAAGTTCAGAAGCATTCGTTGAGAACGGGTGTAATGCAATTGAAACACTAACAATAACAGTAACCAATAACAGTTATTTGGAGGAAATTCACACAGAGAATTATAGTCCAGAAGTACATTTTACAAGATGGCAGAAAAAAACAGTACAGAACAGGAAAAACTAGTATAGGGTAGAGTGAAGTTTCATACAAATTCCTTCTATTCATAGTACTAATTTTCCTCAGTAAGGCCGCTGTATTTTCCCACCTGCCATTATATGCTTTCAAGGGTGGATTCACGTAGGTCTGCACTGGGAACACATCGAGTTAGAAAGGGACAAGGTTTCTTAATGAAGTTTTCCTAAACCTTGAAAAAGATCTGGTTTTAATACTTTATCTCTTTCTAGTATTTATACACTCAGATGTGTAAGTTTGGATGGACTGTTACCCATAACGGTTGGAAGTTTGGTAGCACTCAAAGGCATGAGTTTAAAGTAAATATTGTCATTACATTTGGGAATGCACATGTAGTATTAGATTCTGTTACTATCATGGTCTACATTTTCAACCATTCTTGTCTATTACTCAAAAAATCAAGGTTTCTTTACCAACTTTTTTTTTTTGCCAGAAAAGCTGGTAGCCTTTGCATTTAGTGTTCCTCGTCCTAGGTAGTTGACGAGCAAAGTTCATCAGTCTTTTTAAAGGAACTATCAGGGACTACCAAAAAGCACATTCAGCAAATCTAAGAGGTAGGAAGCTACAGAAATTGACTCTGTAAATTAAAATACCATCGCTTGCCAAAGTGTTTCTACTTAGCTGACTCAGATGTTTTAGGGTTTTTTAGAGTACATACTCCACAACTCCTTCAATTACATAGCTGTCCTCAGTAATTTGCTTTAGCATGAGTAGAGCTGGTGCCACCATGGTGGTGATGTTGGCTCTCTATCGGATGACATCATCTGTGTGTCCAATATTAAAGGACAGAGTTATATTGTTCTTTAATAGCCCATAAAAATTTCTATAAGAAAAAACAAATAGCTGACTTTCTTTTGAAATTGTTAATGCACACAGGAGAGAAAATCCTTGCCACTGAGGTAAATGCAGAGAAAAAGAGTTTGCCCACTTCTCTTAGCAATGAGGAAAGCTTGATTTAAGTTTATGACTTTGCCCACTCTTACTTAACACTACACCATTAGCCACTCTTCTCCCTTTTGTTTCATGGGTGTTGGTCTCTCTTTCTTTCCCCAACTGAGTTTCATATCTGCCCCTTTCTCAAATGCATTTTAGGGGAAGGAGGAAAAGTCTTTGTGAGCTCTGGGCGGAAGCCAGTCTTTGTGGTTGTCCAAGTGCCCTGCCAGTGCTCCAAAGGCATGAGCAGAGTTCTCAATGCTCCTGTGGCAGGAGGCTGTTCTCCCAGCAAGCAGGTGAAAATGTCAGTGAGGTGGAAAGTCCCATTTTAACCTAAGAAACAGGATAAAGCAAAGTTAAAGGTGCCAGAAAGGAACAAGAAAACTGTCTAGGAGGATTATCCCTATTGCCATGATATTTTGTCCTACCTGTGCTGTAAGAGGGACTTAGAGCTATGATCAGGTGGCACAGAACCATACCAGAACAACCCCTTCCTCCAGGACTATGTGTTGGTGCTCCTTTCACCATTCAAATGTACAAGTGCTTTTACCATTCAAATGTACAAAAAAACCACAGCCAGTCCTAACTCGCATCTACATGCAAAACATGCAAACATGCAAAACTGAATGTAACCAGCAGTCGGTACACTCATGCCAACAACTTACATTTAATCTTCTCTTCCAGAAACAGCTTGCAAGAACACCAGCTGCAAAAGAGTCACTAGATACACATAAATACATCTTTGGGTTTTGTACTAGAACCATTAAAATGGGATTGTCCTCCTCCTACTTCAAGGAGGAGGACAGCATTAGTTTGGCTTTAGTAGGAGGGAAGTGCCCCATTCCATTTCTTGATTTTCTTTTCTTCCCTTGCTAGGGAATTTTATTTCAGTTTGACTTGCTGTAATCACACCCTGGCATACCTGTGTCTTTGTGGAAAATCATCTCAGCACATTTTGGTTTGCAGAAATTGAAGTCTACAGGGGCCTTGCAAGGAAAAACCTGAAGATGAGTTAGATCTTGCTATATGGAATTTACCATGCAGCAGGAGAAGTTCTAGTATTCTCAGATAAAGGGAATAAAATCTGCCGTTAGGGTAGGGGAGTAGATTTGAGTTGTCTTGGCTCTGAAAATTCTCAGCGGGAGAGAATTGCACTTTTTGTTCATTTTGCATAGAACATCTGCTTTCCATCCACTCAAATCTTCAAGAAGAAACTGCCAGTTTTGTCTGGTAATCGCCATAATCTCACAGGAAGTTGTTCCCATCTATGCTGGTACTTGACACTCTGTTGAGCAGGCTGGAGAGCTGGAGAAGCTCATTCCCCAAGGCTTTCATGCCCCAGCCTCCACAGTTCTGCCCCATGGACTGCCCTGAAACAGGCTTCTTGGTTTCACTGCAGCCCACGAGGTGAGAACTAAAGAGTCCAGGAAACATCATAGTTTTTATAGAAACATGAAAACATTCTTCTTTGAGAATCCACCCATTTCATGGAATTCTTTAAACAAAATAGTATAGAAGATCAGCTCCAGAAATAACTGGGGAGAAGAGCTGTTGTGCTTGTCATTGTGGAGCTTTCTGAATGTTAAAAGTGTTTCAGAGAATAATTCCTGCTCCTGAGCTGCACTTTCCAGTGGTATCTGTGTGCCAAGAGACAAACAAATTAATAAAAAATTCTGAGTCCAAATACACCCTTTGTAATGAAATATCAGCCATTTTCCTCTCAAAAGCAAAAAGAAGACATTTCAGGGAAGCACAAATGCATTTTCTGATTGCCTCCTCTCCCAGATCTTGGCAACAGAAAGTGCCTTCCCACTTTGTTCCTCTGCATCGATCAGTCTCCTTTTCAACCTATTATGATATTTCCCTGTATCTCAGGCACCAAATGCTAAAAGTTTTATAACTCAGTGTCACATCAAGTGCTTTTCTGAAATCAATAAGCATTACATGCCCCAGAATGCCTTTGTATAACACACATGCAATTAGAGTGGGATTGGGTATCAGGTTTGTCTGACCTGATATGTTTTATTAACCTGCGCTTCTTCCTGTTCACTGGGCTTTTTCAGTCTATGGATTTACACATGAATTGGTGGCTTTTTTAATCTTAACTTGACCCCATAAAAAGTTTAAACTAATAATTGCAGTTTCTCCAGTTTTTCTGTTAAAAACCCTTTTCTGCAGTTATTCAACAAATAAGCTTTTATGTTCCTGTTTCCATATATTTATTCAGTTTATTTATTATGGATTTGGAAATGCCTAGTAAAGAAACTGAAGTGGTTTACATAGCACAAGTTAAACATCATCTTTAACCTTTTTGTGACTTCAAATACACTTTTGCACCTTTTGCTGATACTGCTTTTTGCCAGATTCTAGAGTTCCTCTTCACTGTAAAGTAAACAGCAAGACATAATTGGTTTGATTTTCTGTAATAGTTTGCAAAATGTAGCTCATAGACTGGTCTAGATGAGAAAATAGGCAAACAGAATGGTTATGTCTATTTACAGTGACTTAACTTAAATTAGCCCTAAGCATAACTATCAGCAGATGAAGTTCTGCAAGGACAAAGAAAAGAACCATTAAAGGAAAACTGTGTACCCTCACTAATGCAAGAAACCTCTGATGGGGTTGCAATAGCACTAGTTCTTAGCTAGAGATAAGCTTTTCTGGTATATATTATACAGCTGTTCTTGCATCAGGATCCTAGTTTCCAGTTTCTCTTAACAGCGGGGAGTCACATCAGGATCTAAGTGTGGTTGCTCAGATCCATGCCTAATAGTGGGGCTCAAGACCAATGCCAGATAAGAATCCCACAACATTGTCATTTGTCTTTATGTACTCTGTCCAAGGGAGAAGTAAATGCCTCATGTCCATTCGGCATATCCATGCATCTGATCTTAATACATGTAGTAGGCCTCACTTCAGGCTTGAATGCCTGCTGTCAACAGCTGGTGGCTATCCCAGGTGTAGCATTTGGCAAAATATCATGGGTCTGTATACAGAGCTTCCTCAAAGATGACTGAGAAATGCTATACCATAACAAGAGAAACATACTTTTTTAACTGTTCTACCTACTGAGCAAAACATGCATCTTATTTTGCAAGTTGTTCTGACGATCAGTGGGAAGGCATAGCCTGAGAGCTTCATGGATGAGGAGAAAACTTTTGCTTCAGTGTTTGCTTCTGGATGTGTGTTTTAAGATAACAGGAGTAATAAAGTGACATTGTTGAGGTGAAAAACGGACACTGTGCAGAGGCCTGACTACCCAGAAGTCTTAACTTTCTCCATGTTGCGCCATCACTCAGGTCTGCAGCTTTGTTATAGAATGGATTAGCTTTGAAAGATTAGATAGGGATATGGATGTGGACATGGATAAGGATGGAATTAGTGGTGGTCTAAGGTCATCTTTACACTTCATTAAGCAACCGTATACTAAACATGAGGTTGTCACACTCGGATGATGAGTAACATTTCCACATCCATGTAGTTTTAATGTTTTTCTTCTCATCTGAAGCTGAGAGTGGTGTGTGATGGACACAGTGAAAAGCAGAATGAAGAGCACGGGCCATTTTTATAATTAAGGTTGCTGACTGCTTGCCTTTAGAAGCCATTGTCAGCACCTGTGTTCAGCAGACGTTCACCAACCCTTTACCACTTGACCAATATTGACTTCTGGTAGTTTGATGTTACACATGCATAATGAATAAGATACAAATACAAGAGGACTTTTCTAAGTCAGGGGAAAGAAAAAAAATAGGTTCATCAGGTGCACTCATGATTGAAGCTACAGCATAAGTGGGCCTAGTTATCTCTAACCTGTAGCTGAAAGGGACTGTGTCTTGTTTGCGCTACAGCTGTTGCCCTGGGAGGAGCACAACTATTGAATCTCACGTTTCCAGATGAGATACCGTGTCAAATATGAGCTGGATTTCTCTATAGAAAGCATCCAGGCAGCCTGGGGATGAGCCATCGCCTGAGACAAAGCAGTGCTAGAGGGAGTTGCTCTAAGAAATTGTCCTTTTCTTGATACTTTCACATCACTCTGAGGGGGACTTAAGGGAATATGTGTCACTCCTCACTATCCTTTTTTAATGTATCTCAATGAAAGCTGGAGTCCAGTTCTGCTAACATGAAAAATAATCTTTCTGAGCCAGGCACAGAGAAGGGAAGGATAACAATACTAGGTGTAAGGCTGCATTTTTCATGTGTTTTGCTTTTGTCTCCTGACTTGCTGGTTATAATGCTATGGTATTTACCAGGTTCTTTGTCACACTTAAACCTATTGTATAATTTTTCACCTGTTAACATCGGACTTTGAGTATTTTATTGTAGTTTGTATTTTTACATGAAAAATGTTTTCATTGTTATTCAGTAACAGTTGAACAATTAATGTCATAAGAATATTAAGTATTGTTCCTCCCAAATACATGCCTTGCTATACAAGTGAAATGTAGCCCTTCCTTCTCACAGACGTTTTATAAGTGACATAAAGTGACTATATAACTACAGTGAAACAGTTTAGATGTGCTACAGTGATGGTCAGATTCTGACAGTACAAACATGAGGCAATGCACACTGTTTCTAAGATATTTTCCTGTCCTTTTTGTTCAAACTATGTCTCCCTTCCAAATCACATCTCACATATTCATGAGTATCACAGTTGCAATTCTGATCTGACAGGTCTGAGTTCACTAAGTTATCAGAAAACCTAAACGTAAAATGTTTTTCTTCTACAAAATCGTTTAACATCATCCTTCTAATTAACTTTATTTATGAAAACAAATTCAATATTTCAATTGTCATTATTATTGCCATCATTGCCAGCAGGCAGAGGGAGGTGATCCTTCCCCTCTGCTCAGCACTGGTGAGGCCACACCTGGAGTACAGTGTCCAGTTTTGGGCTCCTCAATTCAGGAGAGACATGGACACACTTCTCTAGTGTGTCCAATGAAGATACACAAAGATGATTAAGGCCCTGGAGCATCTCTACTATGAAGAGAGGCAGAGAGCTGGGACTATTCAGCCTAGAGAAGAGAAGGCTCAGGGGGGATCTCATCAATGTATATAAATGCCCAGAAGGAGGGTGCACAGAAGATGGAAGCAGGTTCTTTTCAGCAGTGCCCAGTGACATGTTGCCCAGAGGCAATGGGCACAAACTGAAACAAGAGGTTCCCTCTGAACATCAGGAAACAGTTTTTCACTGTGAGGGTGACAGAGCTCTGGCACAAGTTGCCCAGGGAGATTGTGGAGTCTCCATCCTTGGAGATATTCAAAGATGACTGGACATAGTCTGGGCAACCAGCTCTAGGTGGCTCCACTTGAGCAGGGGGGTTGAACCAGATGACTTCCAGAGGTCCCTTCCAACATCAACCAGTCTGTGATCCTGTGATTATAGAATAGGAATTATGAAGTTGATTTTCTTATTTACTGTTACTCAGCATTAACACTGAGAATTTGTTTTGTAAATGTTGCCATATTTATTTATTGTCTCATCCCTCCACCAATAAATTTGCTTAAAATTAATGTATTCTTTTTCAACATCTCATTTTTTGACTAATGTTTTTAATTAAAATGTTTTGCCAAGAAATCTCCTGGCCATATATACTGATATCACAGAGGCTTCTTTTTCCATTTGGTAAAATATAGACATTCCACTCAATCTTTATGATACGGTGTAGCTTCACACAGAGACAAAACCAAATGTGAGGCACATCTGTGCAAGCACATATGCTTGTGGGATGTGGGAGAAAAGTGGGCTTAAAACAGAATGCGGCTGTATTCTGCCTTGCCACACTGAGTAACCCCAAAAGGAGTTCCTAAGAATAATATTAATGATATATAGCTTAAGACATCTCTTGGTACACAATTTCAAGGAAGGTAGGAAGGTGAGACAGCTCTGAGGAAGAATCTGCATCCTGGCCCTGGCTGAAAGTCACTGGGCTGCCTGGCTAATGCTCAGGCTTTAGAATCAAAGGGCACCCAGCAGTTAATGGCTCTAGATAAGCCAGGTCTGGGTTGTCATGGAGTGCTGTCTGCAAACAGCTGGACTTTGCAATTCCACCTCACTTTGAGCCTCTTGGTCCAGCAAGGGAAAAGCACAGCTGGTGCCTTGGGCTCTGTCGATCAGCCTCACGCTTGGCCACAAGCACCTCAGCCCCAGTGACCCGCTGTCCCACATTCCCTCCAGGCTGTGCCGTCTTTGGGAGGTCAATCTCCAGCAGCAGAGAAGTGCTCCTGCTTCCCCTCTCCTCACTGAGACAGCAAAGGGGTTACAGATCCTCTCCAGAGCTGCAAAGGAACCAGGGTAGTAGTAGAGGCAGTCCTTTCAGTGTGACATTTGTTCAGCCATATTAAAGTATCTCATCTTTGCCATATTCAGTCTTTCGTGACTATAGCAGTAGCTTTCTGATTCAGACATCAGGTGGGACTTCATTTAAATCAGCACAACGTAAAGCAGATTTAGGAACGTGACACCAGCTACTGGTTGCAAAGGATGGTTGGGGCAACTTGAACTGAAAAGTGGTGTGTGTTCTCTCACCACCTTCCACCTAAATTGCCTTCTCTTGAGAAGATTGCAGGTGTTTTATGATTAATCCTTTTGGGAGATGCTACATCTCATTGCAAGTCAGCAACAACACCAGTCCCATACCAATCAAGGTTTTTCACTGAACTGATTAGGAAACTTTTATTGCCCAGTAGGGCAATCAAGACAAGTACACATCCGTTCTGAAAACAAACAAAACCAAACAACCTTTGTAATCTCACGACTGTAAACACTTGTTTTGTTGAGTGATTTACATTCCCTCTGTGGAGCAAGGGCAGCTATTGCATAAAAAAGTCAGTAATTCAGTCAGAAAGGCAAACATTGGCATTGCCAGGGGAAAGAAGAGCTTTATAACCTTTAAAGCTGCATATTATAACTGCACCTCCTGCCACCTTTCCAACCGGCAGTGCAGCTGAAGTGGATTTTAGCCACTCCTCTCAGGTACTGCAGTGGGAGCATCCAGTTGCTATGAAGCTCCAGCCAATGTTCTTTTTCAAGAGAAGACTACCATGATTCCCCCAAATGAATAAGTAGGCTAAACCAGAAAAACCTCCATGTTATTGTCAAATAAAACGTTTTCAAAATGGTGTGAATGTATTTGCAGATAAAAGCAGGCTGGGTGGGGCAGAGAGCAGCATCTCAAGTCATATTTGCAGGACTGGGCTGGAGAGCGATGCCTGCCAGTGGCCCAGCTCTGGTGCTGGCAGAGGCAGGAGTAGTCGTGCCACCAGCACAGACCTAAGGCAAGCTCCATTCTCTGCTAAAGGTGGCACTTAAAACCAGCTACAATGGTTTCGGCTTGCTTTAATCATTAATCAAAGGCAAATAAAATGCAATGAGGGAGAGCAAACACGCACGCCGTCGCACAAACGCAAGCTGATGGGTGAAACACAGAGCAGGTTACCCTGGCTAATGCAGGGGAATGGAGGTGGGGGAGAGGAAGGAGGGGAGCTCAGAAGGCAAAAATTTGCTTTCATTGAGGAAGGGCATTCACAGCAGAGATTCCTGAGTTTTTACCCCACGTGAGCGGAGAATGTCTTTTCTGCTGAAGGTGGCTTGACGTGTTACAGTAGGTGACTAGGTCGTTTGAGCTGTGTGGTTTTAGACATGTGGATGGATGGCTGCTTGTGGTGGAAACATTCCTGAAACTGTCTCCACAAGTCTTTTCCCTTCAGTAGGCACTAATTCTCCTGCGTCACTGCAATTTGGCTACTCAGCCACGTACTGCTGCAAGCTTGTTGTGTTTGCAAGGAATACATCGGCACCAAAGGCAAACCTCTCTGCTGAGGCTGACAAGGCAGCCCTCTGAAAAAAAAAGGATTTGAGGAGAAAGGAGGGAGCCCAGGATGGTTTCCCAGTCACAGTCCTACTTTGTAAGCATTTTCCTAACCGTCAGTCCTGAAAACTGAAACTGAGATCCAAAAGAACAAGTAGGAAGCGGGGAGAAAAAACCAAGTTGGGTCATTGACGGTTAGATTTGTAGATTATGGCTATTAGGTAGAATGACAGCACCTGTAGCCCGATGGGGTACAGGCTCAAAAGCTGTTAATGCACTACAAGTAACATGATTTAGGAATATAAAAAGAGAAAAATCACAGCGTGAGATTTAAGTCCCAGTTTCTACTTTGAAAGCTGCCTTTTCAAGAGGGAGAAGTCCAATACTCCCCATTCACATGCTAATTCCCTTGTTTCAACAAACTGGTATTCTCCTTCACCTCTACATTAGCATAAAATGAGGAGCTTGAATCTGCATTTTCCATAGGCTTCAAAAGACAGCCAGGCTTCAAAATTTCCAAAATGCAACTACTCAGGAATAGTTCATACATGCAAAATGCCAAAGTATTGTAAATGCAATACTCATTTGCCTCCTGCATACAGATGTAATTTCCATTTTTATTTTAATCACTAGCAATCCATTGTTCCAAATTTCTTTAAATAAATGTCCCCCACTGCTGCCCATAGCTTCTGCAGAAACAATTTTGAATATTTTGCAGGCAAAAATAGCAGAACTGTTGAAATTCATGCCGTTCCTCTCCAGAGTAGATGACTGATGAAATGCACATTTCAAAGCCTGTGAAAATATGAGCCAGAAATAAATAGCAAATGAGATTATCCTTATATTGATTTCTCTGCAGTACATTCTGATTAACTGGCAAATCAAAGAGGGTTTTTTTTCCAGCTGCCCCACCACGATCACATTCTTCATTCTCCGTGTGTGTGGCTTCTGATAAGTAAGTGCTTCTTTTCATTATCAGATACCTGGGGGCTTTTCTGCTCTACTATCCAAAAAGCTTGGTCTTCTTCCTGTATGTCTGAACTTTCAAAAGGAGGGTTCTAATATTCCCTTTGTTCTCTACAAAAGACTCCACTACAAAATTTGTTGTTCAGATCTTTTATGGCCTATTTCAAAACCAGCACATCTTGCTGAAAGTGTTCTGGTGCGCTTGGTGCTTCTGAAGGTGTTAAAGCAACCACCGGGACCTATCTGAGCCTGTGGGACATTTTCTGTCACTAGAAGATCTTTGCAGAAATCCAAACCAGCGTGTTAATCTGAAAGAGGTTCTGTCCTATAATCAATGGCTAGTTCAAGGACTCTATTGCTGGTGTTATTATGAGCTGTCTAGCCTGAACTTCTTCATGATGGCATCAAAATATGTGAAGAGCTAGTAGTCTAACCTGCCCCAATCATAACTAAAAAAACCCAGTGTTAACGATCAGTATGACACAAGTCTAGTTTTCACAACAGAGAGCAATATTATGCCTTTACCTTGGTTCTGATGGGATTGTGCAGCTAACTTACAAATGCTAAACAGCAGCCCAGATATTCAGCTGCCTGGGACTCAAGGTTTGCGTTTGCAGTGGCACAGCTGCGATGCCTTGGCTGAGTTTTAGAATCACAGAATGGTTTGAGTTAGAAGGGACCTTGAAGATGATCGAGTTCCAACCCCCCTGCCATGGGCAGGGACACCTCCCACTCGAGCAGGTTGCTCAAAGCCCCATCCAGCCTGGCCTTGAACACTGCCAGGGATGGGGCATCCACAGCTTCTCTGGGCAACCTGTTCCAGTGCCTCACCACCCTCACAGGAAAAAATTTCTTCCAAATATCTAGTCTAAATCTACCCTCTTTCAGTTTAAAACAGTTCCCCCTCATGCTATCACTACACTCCCTGCAGCCCCTCTGGCTTTCTTGGAGGCCCCCGTTAGGTGTGGGAAGGCTGCTATAAGGTCTCTCTGGACCCTTCTCTTCTCGAGGCTGAACAACTCCAACTCTCTCAGCCTGTTTTCAGGGGAGATGCTCCAGCCTTCTGAGCTTCTTCGTGGCCCTCCTTCAGACTCACTCCAAGAGGTCCGTGTCCGTCTTATGTTGGGGGCACCATTCTTTGCTTAGAAAGCTTTTGTCCAGCTGCAAGAAAGACTGTAAGCTAAAGCCACGTGAAAGTAAGTACACAGGCAGAAGTGAAATTGTAGGGGCAGTAATAGTTAGCTGGAAAATACCTGGGGGAGGAGGGAAGATGCAACACCCTAAGAAAGAAGGCAGAGACTCAACAGACAGGAACTTGGCTGGTTGAGGAATCACAATCCTCTCCAAAGACCATGGAAATGAAAGCTTCCCCTCCTGACCAACAGCTGCCTGCCTGCCCTGTAATACTTGTAATACTTCACTGAGTACCCTGTACTTAAGCACTTATGTAATAGTTAATACTCCAGTAATACTTAGCTGAGTAGCCTATTGTACCTATGTCCTGCACGTGTTAGTTGATATAAATAGTTGCACATGTTTTTAGACCTTGCAGTCTCCTGGCATAGTAGATGTCCAAGGAAAAATGACACATTGAGAAAAGGTTGCAGGTGTGAGCTCTGTTGCTGGCTCTCTGCCTCCTCTCCCTCTGCTTGTACTTCCTTTCTTCTTGACACGCAGTAAGACTTCGAGGCCTGAAATCACGACCTACCACCAACTAAAATGGAGATGGGTAACATCCATCACTACACAGTGTTGCTGTCTAACAGAAGGGGTTGCTGTGAAGGGGTGAAGAACTTTTTTCCCCACTGAGTGGCATCAGCCAGCTCTCTCTAGCCATATTTAAAGGGAGAATAAACTAGGATATTAAATTCTGGCAGTGCTTCTTTAACCAGAAGAAGGAAGGAATAAGCTCTCACTAGAGGGCACATTGAGCTTGGATTTTATATATCTTATTCCAAACCAGAACGGTAAGGTGAAAAACAGCAAGGTTGAAAACAGCTACCCTGCATGACTGAATCCTCCTAGATGGCAGCTTGCAGCATACCTTTAAAATCTCCCAACGCCCAGGCACCAGAGACTATGGGATAGGGCAGTGGGTTATGGCACTTCTCTGTAGGAAATACATTTTTTCCTAAGTCTGGTACCACATCCATCAACACTGCAGAAGAACAAATCCCTGGGACAGTCATGACTGGTACTTTATACAGGGGCAAGGAAAAAGGAGGAAAGAAAAATATTACACAGTAGACACATGCTCACTAATCATTGGCAAAATTCTCTAAAAGCTTTAATTTGAAGGAAACAACATACAGCATAGTGATCAGTGAGGAACAAATTCAAGGCCTGCTCCCAAATAAAGACTGGGGGAAATTTCACATTAAATGTCAAGAACAGTATCTCCACATACATTTGGCAGGTAGTGTGGCACCAAAGGGGTAAATCTGTGCATGCAATGGTTTGTTTTGAGGACTTGATATCTCCATTATTCACATTTTGGCTTAGCTCTAGGCTGGTTCCATGGGCTGAAAGCCTGCTGGAGCACCTCTCTCCCTTGAGCTTCACCCGGAAGGCATCCAGGTAGAGCGCTCAGAGATCAGCCCCCTGGGCAGCCCAAGGCATCATTAGAAACACGATTAGGAGATTTGTTTCACAAATCCTAATCCAATTTGAAGCATTTGCATAGACACACGCAGTCTGATGAGCAGTATAAATGCATCCCCCAAGGAGATATTTGCTTTGTGCCAGGCAGGGGGTGGACTTTGACACCAGATGGAGAACCAAGGTCCTGGCACCAGTGCCTCCCCTTGGAGGGCAGGGTTCAAGAGCTATATGTGTATATAGCTTCACGGACCATAAAAAGTCTTGCATTGGCAAGGCTGAAAGCCAGAGCTAAAGGTGCGATAGGAGTAACTGCACTGCATTTGTGATTTTTGCAGCAGAAGGGTGTGCTGTGCAGTAAAGGAGTAGCAGTGCCCAGCTGGCAGGACTAATCCAGTAGGATCTGAGCAAGAATAACTGAAACTGCCACCCATCACCTGGTTTGATTTATGTTTTGCCTCTATGGAGACAGTTAGAATCATGGAATCATGGAGTTGTCAGAGCTGGAAGGGACCTCTAGAGATCATCTGGTCCAAGTCCCCTGCTAAAGCAGGATTGCCCAGAGCACATCACTCAGGACTGCATCCAGGTGGGTCTTGAAAATCTCCAGAGAAGGGGACTCCATGACCTCCCTGGGCAGCCTGTCCCAGGGCTGTCACCCTCACTGTAAAGAAGTTTTTTCTCATATTGGAATGGAACTTCCTATGTTCCAGCTTGTGCCCATTGCCCCTTGTCCTGTCACTGGGAACCACTGAAAAGAGTCTGGCTCCATCCTCCTTCAACCCGCCCTTTAGATACTTATAAGCACTAATGAGGTCTCCCCTCAGCCTTCTCTTCTCCAGGCTAAAGAGTCCCAGCTCTCTCAGCCTTTCCTCATAAGGGAGGTGCTCTAATCCCTTAATCATCTCTGTAGCCCTACACTGGACTCTCTCCAGTAGTTCCCTGTCCCTCTTGAACTGGGGGGCCCAGAACTGGACACAGTATTCCAGTTGTGGCCTCACCAGTGCAGAGTAGAGAGGGAGAATGACCTCCCTTTGCCTAGAAGGCAAACCAGTTTTGATTCTTACTACTTGTGCTATTGGTAGCAGTGATAACAGTGGCTCCTACTAAATAGCTGGGGGAGTGTAAGTAAAATGATGGAAAGGGTACATTGTTCATTCAAAACAGTATCCAAGAGGGGCTGCACCATGCTTTTTTTTTCCTCCTAAACCAAACCCCAAATCCCCCTAACCTTGTGGCCGGCAGTGACAAGCCAGGTTCATATCCCTTTGCGCAGACCTTCCTCCAAGCAGCCGAAAGGAGCCGTCCCCCGAAACTGAAGGCAGCAAGATTGATTGAACTGTGGCTGAGGGCAGGGAAGCTGGGCTCTGCCTGCTGATAGTGAACTGTAAACTCACCAATGAAGGCAGGAAACGGCAAGGAAATCGCAGCCTACACAGAAGGAGACCGCTCTTCCGAGAGTGCCTTGTCTCCCGGGGGGAAAGCCCAGGCCCCCCCGCCCAGCCCCCGCGGAGCGGCAGCGCGGTGCGTTGTTGAAGCGTGCCATCTAGTGACTGCCGGGGCTCGGCCGGGGCAAAGCCCACCCCTAGGGATGCCTCACCTCTCTGTCTCCCGGGTGTTAGTTGCCCTGGATGCTCCAGGGACGCTGGTGCGGCCGCAGCTGGTGGTGCTCTGGTTCCTGGAGAAGGTCAGAGGGAGAGGGTTCAGCCTTTAGAGGCAGCTTGTTCTTCGGTGGAGTCGCTGAGCCTTCCCTGTTACTATCGCTCTGTGATCTCCAAAATAAACTGCTTTATACCCCGTGGGTGCTACATTCAGTTCCTCAGCTGTGAAGAAATGTGGAAAGAAGAGGGAGAGGAGAGGGGTGACACACAATTATTTTATCTTTTTTTTTTTCTTTCTTTCTAACCCGAGTGAGGGATTATCTCAAATACAGCAATCGTGCCTTCATGAGCAGAATGATGTTCCTTCTCAAAGTATAGCCATTCCAGCCCCTGGAGAGACTGTAGAATAAAAAAAAAAGGAATGGAGATGAACTGCATTTCCCATCACGGCATAAATAAGAGCTCCAGCCTCTTTTGCTGTCCCAGTGAGGGTGTGCTGGAGCCTCTGGGACTGAGGCTGCTGGAGAATTACTGCCGACTGCCCCTGCTTCACCGATGCTGCTCTGGGAACTCCCCTTCCCTTGCCCTATTAGCCACTTCTGCACATGCAAATTTAAAAAGCTAAATGTGTTAGCTGCAAAAAATAACCAACTCAGCTTGATTTAGCTCTTACTGATGTATAGAACCACCAAAGTCTACAGCAAACAGCTATTGCTTGGGGGACGCACACAGTGAGAATAGTGCAGGTGTTATGCAACAGGAAAAAAAAAAAGGCACTTTGCTCGTAGAGAGCATCATTAGGGATGCTTAAGATTTTTTTCAAGAGGCAGGGAGACCACCACATTGCACATGCTTGCCATTTTCAGTGATTATCAGTAACTGGAAAAGAGAGAAAACTCTTCAGGTGGCACAGGGATGGGGAGAGCTGTTGCACATTTCCCAGCAGTCAGGCTGTAGCTTTCCAGGAATATACAGGAGTTCAGACAGGGGGAAGATGGCCGGTCAAATTTTGCTAATCATCTCTCACCACAAACGTTTCAGTGTGACACAATTAGAGGGGTCCTTCACTCAGTTTTGGGTGGCAGAAGAATACAGATAGAACATAAGAAAATTTTGAAATAATCGCACGATTTTAAAGCAAAACTGAACCGCCAGCTGGCATTCCTAGAAAAGCAAAATGGGTATCAGTTCTCCACTAAAAAATATTTGAAAGATCGGAGAGTATAGACTACAAAGGCAGGTGTTCTTCTGCCTGCAATGTAGGGCAAACAGGAAGAGATGCAAGAGGCAGGGAGAACACCACATTGCACATGCTTGCCATTTTCAGTGATTATCAGTAACTGGAAAAGAGAGAAAACTCTTCAGGTGGCACAGGGATGGGGAGAGCTGTTGCACATTTCCCAGCAGTCAGGCTGTAGCTTTTCGGGAATATACAGGAATTCAGACAGGGGGAAGATGGCTGGTCAAATTTTGCTAATCATCTCTCACCACAAACATTTCAGTGTGACACAATTAGAGGGGTCCTTCACCCAGTTTTGGGTGGCAGAAGAATACAGATAAAACATAAGAAAATTTTGAAGTAATTAATTGCACGATTTTAAAGCAAAACTGAACAGCCAGCTGGCACTTAGTCACACTTGTCTCACCTTTCCTTGGGAGGGTGTTTCAACAGGGGTTGCTTACTTGTGTGGAAGGAAAGCAGTGGTAGGAAATCTCGTCTCAGACAGCAACAACTGTTTACAGAGAGGATTTGCCTTAGTGTCAAGCAAATCTGTTTAGACTATCGGTGGAAATCCAGCTTGAGGATGGGATACGGTCAGTAATATTAGCCAAATCCTATTAAACTAACAAAGGATTCAGATCACTTCCTCAAAAAGGGCCACCTCAAAGCGTGGGCTTAAGTCTAGAAAATTAAGAATGATAAATCCAAATTAAATCCTTTTTAATCTGTCTCCATTTATCAGCATTCATTTCAGACTATCGGTGGAAATCCAGCTTGAGGATGGGATACGGTCAGTAATACTAGCCAAATCCTATTAAACCAACAAAGGATTCAGATCACTTCCTCAAAAGACCAGCTTGAGGATGGGATACGGTCAGTAATATTAGCCAAATCCTATTAAACTAACAAAGGATTCAGATCACTTCCTCAAAAAGGGCCACCTCAAAGCGTGGGCTTAAGTCTAGAAAATTAAGAATGATAAATCCAAATTAAATCCTTTTTAATCTGTCTCCATTTATCAGCATTCATTTCCTTGAGGGACAGAGAGGCTAAAAATGATGACTAGGGCACGGGTATGATACTAGCATTGTCTCTTCTTTAATGTTACAGAAGCAGTTCAAAATCCCATTACAATCATTACAAGAAAAAATTTAAGTTTTACCAAAGAAGCTGTAGCCGAGGGCACCACACGGCAGAAGCCAGGCCAGCCTGAGAGCTGGTTCCTTATGCCACCCACCCGCTGCTGGTTGCTGCCTTGTAATGTGATGAGCTGCGTTGGGTGCTCAGGAGCTGGAGGATCTTCCTCTTGCCTTCACAGGGATGCTGTCTGCTGGGCAAATGCTAAACAGGTCAATTTACATTAAAAACAGAGAATGGCTTGATAGCCCCACTAGGGATTTGGAAATACTGGTGTAAAAATTTTAGTCAAATAGTTTTTATGTGGTATTCGACATATAAATAACTCCTAAGAAACTTCATTTGGCACGACAGCCTAGTGTACATGTGTTACTTCATATGGCTTTGACACCAGTTTTGCATGTCACTCAGTTAAAACTGTGGTTAAAAATAGATTATAGCATGGATTTGTGTGCGTGTGTGTGTGTGCGTGTGCACTGGGAGAATCACCAAGAGTTAATAACTTTATTTAAGGTTTATTTTCAGTAGTGCTGGGTAGCAAAGTAGTTTATATTTGACATCCACAATTTGCTGGTAAGAGACCAACTAACATTTAACTCATGACTATTGTGAAGAGATTAATACTATCTTCCAGGAGCTGGCTGATTTTCTGACGCATAATTATACTGACAATAATTTGCTGGTAAGAGACCAACTAACATTCAACTCATGACTGTTGTTAAGAGATTAATACTATCTTTCAGGAGCTGGCTGATTTTCTGATGCATAATTATACTGACAACAAAGACCATCGTAATCTCACAGCCACTTACCTGAGGGTTCAGAACTGCTGTGGGTCCTCAGCAGGTGGCCCACCAAGGCAGCATCTCACCAGGGGACTTTATCAGACATCATCTCCCGTTCTGGTTAAGAGATTAATACTATCTTTCAGGAGCTGGCTGATTTTCTGATGCATAATTATACTGACAACAAAGACCATCGTAATCTCACAGCCACTTACCTGAGGGTTCAGAACTGCTGTGGGTCCTCAGCAGGTGGCCCACCAAGGCAGCATCTCACCAGGGGACTTTATCAGACATCATCTCCCGTTCTGGTTGTAGAGGCTGTTCTCTCCAGGCAGTCCGTGGGTGGGAGGCTGCAATCTTCAGGCCTCCAAGAGGAGAATTTCAAAGGGAGAAGGGAACATGAAAGAAGAGGTTGCCCAGTAGAAAGCAGCATGTAGCCAAAAGGATAAGAGGGGAAGAAAGAAATGGTTGAGTTTTATCTCCTTAACAATATCCCCAGGAAGACAACAGGCAGGACTTGCTCCAGGGGGTGAACCTAACAGCTTTGACCTTCCTTGCTCTTGCAGTGTAGGTTCCCCAGCAACTCCCAAGGCAGCTGGCACTGCAGAAAATAAATATCCCCAAGTTGCCAGATGTGTCTTTTGTAACACAATTGCTGCTCAGTAAGAACCGGAGTGAAATGGCCAATGTATTTCTTGTGAAATAAGGGTTACTTGGCTGGAGCTTGAAATCCGATTCTTTTTGGAAGTAAAAGATAAGGCACTCAGGGAAAATAAATAGCTTCAGAAAAATAAACAATCGATTCCATTCAAAAACATGGATTTTAATAAATTAACCCCACTTGCTCATGCTCTCTTTTTCACTTTACATACAAGCAGCAAAGGGGGATATTCCATATAAGAGAGAGAAAAGAAGATGCTCTTGCAGCTCTGGGGACTGGACATAGGAAATATTGCCTATAACCAAAGCAGCCAATTCAGATGTGAACAATTTTTGGTGACGCACAGAAGTAGCTGCAGCTGACGTCATGAACAAAAGTAGGCAGGTGAACAGAAATAGAGACAGTCCAGAATTTCAATAGGAACAATAATCATAAGCAATGAGCCATAAAAAGCAGAACTGACAGAGGAAGGGAGCTGTCGTCAGCTCGCACGACAATGCAAATCCCTGCCACCTTTGTGGAGCATTTCTGGCAGCGTGAATGCTACCTGATGGGCACGCACACAAATCACAAATGCTGCTTCTGTGAAGAAAGAAATGCAAACTCTATGGACCGGCATCAAAAATCAATCCCCCCACGTCATCAATCAAAAAATGCATTGAGAAGAAAAAAAAACAACAATTAAGATACTGGAAGGGTTCAAAACAGGTTACCTAAGTCAGAGATATTAATGCAGTAAGAGAGTTCCTGAGTGCTGACTCACATGTACCTGAAACACAGCTCCTATCTCAGGGCAAACAGTTGCCGTAGATACCCGTGGACACACGAGAAGACAGGGCTGTGCAGAAAGAGCCACATTTCCCTCCTAGGGGTTCACGGGGCAGCCTTGCTGCCTAAAGGATGCTGCTGACAAAGCCTTGGTAGATCAGATGCCATTTAAAGCTCCCCTACCCCTGCTGGCTTGCTTGTCTGCGGGAGGCTCTGCTTGGGGGTCTCAGGGGTTTAAAGGCAATGAGGCGACCAGAGGCATTGAAAAGCCCCACCTGCTAATCATGGGGCAAGCAGAGCTCATGTACCACACTCTGTCACATCAAAATGGGACTGCTTCTAGACTAGACATTAGTCTGGACAATATACCTGTGCTCTCCTGCACGCTTCCTGCTCACGTGGAACCAGCTCTCCTCCCTCTCTGAAGCTGTGAAGTCACACCCTTCTTGTCAATAAGCTGCCATAAAGGCACACCAGTGGGACAAACACCACCCATGGGTGGAGTTGACTCAACTACCGGAGATTAAATCACTCCTCTCCCTTGAAAGCGTCATAGCAAGAGGTCACTAATGCACCCGAGTTGTACTGAGCTCTAAGGGTAGCATCATGATTCTGTGATTTACCAGAAATAATATCTGCTTTATACCAGCTAATATTGTCTGATAATACATAGAAGTAGTGATGATCAGGGTTACATCAGTAAGTGAAATTTTGAAGTAGAAAATTAGTTTGTGTTTTCCAACTACATTTAATTTTTCCCATGTAGACATCTGCTTCCTTAATTAGTTGTCCTACCTGGACATCCTTTCATTCTAAATACTAGAGGGCATTCACATTCCTAACAATATCCTTAAGGATCAGAACATGACTCTCGTAGGAACATAGATTTTAAAGTTTGCAGAACTAAAGCCCTAGTCTAAAGCGAGAGTTTATGATCTCCTTTTAAAGGTAATACAAGCGAGTAATTCTGGGAAAGTGCATATTGACAGGAAGAAAAAAAAATACAACCAACACCTTTCAAAATAAATTTAAAAAAAAAAAAGACTCATAGCCCTGGAAAATAATGGTCCAATTTTTCAAAATTAACATAGAAAAGGTACAACTCCACCGAGAGTCAATCAAAATAAATACTAGAACACCCTACACAGCAGATACTGATACTAAAAGGATAGTAATAGAGCTCTGGGGAAACCACACACACCATTTTCATGCCAAGGAAATTAGTCTTCTACCATTAGCCTTTACATAGGTTTTGATGTTATACCATGTGTTAATTATTTCCAAATCACAAGTGCAAACACTCACCCTGATTGGAAAATTAGCAGATTTCAAACTCAGGTAATTTCCCCCTAATGAGGAACTTGTTGAACTGAATTTAACAATTAGCTCACACCCTTTGCTGGCTGGGTACGGCAAGGCTACAAGGAGACACAGAGACTCACCTTTTCCAGTAGTTTGCAATAAAGGATGAATGTAAATTTAGAAGTTGTTTTCATGCTATTTCTCACTCCTTCTTTGGTTTGTATGGCAGTGACTCTCAAAGGGTGATACAGGAGGATGTGCTTCCCGTATGGAATAGTTCTCCCTTGTTTTATGACCTTCCCTGCCCTGGGTAAGCTCATTTGGGTGCTTTTTGCTACATACCAAACCTCCCCAAAAAGGATTTTGCAGCTTAAAAGAGGAAAACTTATGATTTATTGGTCAACATACACAATATGTAGGTAGAGCTAACAAGCTAATGTGCTCACCACCCCTGATAAAGCACCTGAGGAGTCAGGAGAGGAAGGGCTGGCTTCTGCTGCCGCTTGGAAGGGGCTGGTTTTGACATTGTTAAGCTGCCATCCTCAGGCTACTCGGTTTTGTTTCTGTAGGATTTCGTATGTTTTCCATGTTGGTTTTTCTCTTCAGGGACCCTTGAGCTGCTAATTATCCCAGTGTCAACACTCTTCCCCCTCGCCAGCAATCTTGCCTTTCTCCTCGCGGCTCTGCTCCGCAGAACGTCTCGCAGCGCTTTCCTGCGCTTCAGCATCTCTTGAAGATGTCCAAACCCATTTCAGCCTCTATCAAAACTCTGCCTTAGATCCCAGAAGGCTTCTGCGATCCCACGCCTGAACCTCTAGAGGGGACACCGACACTTTTCAGCTGCTGAAATGCATTAAAGGAAAACAAAAGTAATTTTATCCTGCCATTTGTTTTCTCCCTATGCTGGGACCCTGTCTGCATAATGGATGCTGGGCAGTCAGGTCTCAAAGAAGGTGGCCTATTTGTAGTTGTGCAGGGAAGGGACATCCATGAATGAAATGGAAATCGCCTCTGGACAATTCTTCTCTCTCCCAGAACTGACCAAAACCATGCCAAAATATTGCCAAAATTTAAGTCTGATTTCTCCCACAAAAATGTAAAAATTAGTCAATAAAACATTCCTGTTTTTCAATGCACTCTCTGTAGTAGGGTTTTCTTTTCCTTGTTTGAAAAACAGTACAGAATAATCTGAGACTTCAAGCTGCTTTAGGTATGTCATGAAGCCACCTGTGCCTTCGAGTGCCACGCTGGCACGCCGACTGCTTGATTATTTGGCAGTAAGTGGCACTGGTATAGGTGTAACAAGCTTTTTTTTTCATTGTAAAGAAAGGGTAACGAATTGAGGAATGGCCAAAAGAAAAAACCAAAGAATATTCTGCCAAAATAGAGTTCCGAGCTCTTTAAATGTGCTGCTTGGGTTGTCTTTATGCAGGGCGTTTTAATAGGAACTGGGATTTTGAGAAGAACGAAGGGTTTGTGGGAATCTACTAATAAATGATCTGTGGGGAGTTATACCAAGGTGTGACTTAGCAGAGAAAAACAGCCTAAGATACTCTGCCTACTTTCTCTGGCAAGCCAGCCATACGAAGGTCTGTTCTTCACACCAACAAAGAAATGCTCTGACCCGTGGGTCTTACTGGAATGAGGTTATGAAAGCTGGGAGCAACTTGCTTTATTGTTCTGGTGGACACCTTATCTAACCATGATCTGACTCACCCAGCCATTGCTTAACTCACACACTCTTAGCTTAATTGTAATCTCACCACATTTAAGAGGCAGTATTCCTCAGGGCAGGGAGGTGAGACTGGGTAACTCCTGCAGCCTGGTCCTAGCTGAGAGAAAATTCCCCTGTGTGGCTTTGGGCAAGTTCAGTAGATTTCTCTGCCTCTGTTCCCCTTTGCTAAAACAGAGGTGATCATGCTCGCTGAGTTCAGACAACTGTTAGAATAATCTACTTAACACTTGTAAAGGGATCTAAAGCAGTAAGAGTATGTTATCTAGCCCTCTTCACCCACAACTTGTGTCTTAAAAATAGTGATCTGTTTTCCCTGGGAGTGAGGGAGGTGCAGGTGGGTTCATGGGCTGTCCTGAAGGAACACTCTGCATGAATGGCTGCCAGCAAGAATGCCACCGGCGTTCAAACTGTCAGACCGTGATTAAAAGGGCACGGAAGCCAAGTGGCACTGTACTGAATAGGTGTTCCTGCAACAGACACCTGTGCTAGCATTTTACAGAATCACAGAATCTTCTAGGTTGGAAGGGACCTTAAAGATCATCTTGTCCAACCATCAACCTAATTTTGACAAAAATAGACACCCGCACAACAAACAAAAAGCAACACCATCACTAAACCATACCTCCCAGCACTACATCAACCCGTCTTTTGAACACCTCCAGGGATGGTGCCTCAACCGCCTCCCTGGGCAGCCCATTCCAATGTCTGATAGCCCTTTCCGTGAAGAAATTTTTCCTAATATCCAGTCTGAACCTCCCCTGGCGTAACTTGAGGCCATTTCCTCTCGTCCTGTCACCTGTGACTTGGGAGAAGAGACTGACCCCCACCTCTCTACAGCCTCCTTTTAGATCGTTGTAGAGAGCAATAAGGTCTCCCCTCAGCCTCCTCTTCTCCAGGCTGAATAATTTTCATTAGCTGTGTAGCCAATGTCTGCTCCCTTCCTCTCTGAGTTATCCAGGAGTCTTCCATTGGGCTTCTCTACTCCTTACACTAAATCTACCCATTCCCAAACTTGTTCAATTTACCATCGTTTGTATCCTTATTGTGTTCCCTAACTTCTTCCCCTGCTCTGGCTCCGGGGGCCATGGGGTCACAGCTCAGCACAGAAAGGATGCTCTGTCATCTGGCTGCCCTGGGTCTGGCAGGCAGGAACTCACACCCTTGCACCTCCTCCCTGGGGAGCGCTCCAGGTTTTTTTAATTGTGATCAGAGAACAAGGCAGGTGCAAGTGTGAGGGTGCAGGAACGGACAGGACAAATGGAGGGGGGAGGTAGGGATGGAAAGGTCTACAATCAGCAGAGCACCCTCTTAACACCCCAAACCAAATCCTTTGGGTATTAAGTCATGGGGCCTTTGCTGCTGGCACACCTGAAATGCAAAGGCATGCCCTTAAATATGCTTTTCACTGCCCCCATAGCTAGCCCTGCCTGGGGAATGACAGCTTGCTGCTGTGAGGAGCTCTGCTGGGGGGACCTCTGCAAGGTTCCAGCGCTGCCCCACGTTGCAGCCAGCAGGAGCCCCCACCACGGTCTTCTGCAACAAGAGGGACTCTGTTAGTGTTGTTTTAAAAATAATAGCTTGAATGACAGATGGAAAAGAAGAGCACTTTTGTTTGCCAACCCACTCCTGCAACGTTACGAGGTGCCCTACGGGGTTCACTCCTCGTGCGTGTGGTGTTCACGCTGCGTCCCCCTGTGTGACACTCCAGGGGGAGCAGGAGCCCCCACCACGGTCTTCTGCAACAAGAGGGACTCTGTTAGTGTTGTTTTAAAAATAATAGCTTGAATGACAGATGGAAAAGAAGAGCACTTTTGTTTGCCAACCCACTCCTGCAACGTTACGAGGTGCCCTACGGGGTTCACTCCTCGTGCGTGTGGTGTTCACGCTGTGTCCCCCTGTGTGACCCCCTTCATGGTCGCTGTTCGTCTTGACATCTGCCCTTCAGCGCATGGCCACCCAAAACACGTAACTCATCTTTTCCCCTGTCTTCTCATGAATGGCTTCCAAATGCCTCAACCCTCTTAACCTTCAACCACATGTCTCTGTGAATGCTTATCGTTCTGTTTAATGGTGTCGGTGCCTTTTATCACCACAAAAGACACCGATAAAACTACCATTACCCTTCCTCAGGTGATAATCCCAAGGAAACAAAACATGTGCTCACCTTAACACTCATTACTTCACAGCAGCTGTATAAAATGAGTCATGAAATTTGTCTTCTAGCTTTTGTTAACTGTTTTCAAATGCTTTAATCGCAAACGCGTAATTGAAAGCAAATTTTTTCACTGGCCTGAAATCTCTATCAGGACTGAGATTGCAGGAATTTCCGGCTTCCTGTTTTGTTTTTCCACACTCAGTCTGCCTAAGGTCCAACCTGGGGGTTGTGATTTGCAATGTTTTAATCTCAAGAGCACCTGAATGAACGCACTGCAATGCGAGCCACCTGCTGGCCCTGCCTGCTGGCTCCCAGAAGCTTGTCCTGGGCACCCCACCTAGATTAGGCAGGCTACAGCTATTGGTCTGAGCCAGAGCTGGGAAGAAATTCTTGATTTAAAAAGTTCCAAAACAAAAGAAAAAAAGAAATTTGTAACAAGAAGACCCATAAATTCTACTGCACTCATGTAAGCTGTAACTCGGGAAGTTCTTGGGCACATATTTAAGATAAAGTATGTCCAATTTTGCTCTGAAAAGGGTTCTGTGTAAGCAAGTAATTTTTGGAACGAGATCTCCATGACTGTACATAGTAAAAAGAAATGTTTTTGCTGCCGAATCTCAAGTCCACTTGAAATCACCATGGAACATTTTATTACTGAAATATGTCAGATGAAGATCACAACAAAAATTAAATACCTACCCAAAAGCGTAACAGCCCGTGATAGCTGTGGCTAAATCAGACCCACACTGATTGTTACAAGATCAATTTAACAGGCACGTCAGAGACACGACAGAAACCAGACCGATAGTGATGGGTGCAGACAGCGCTGCGCCCCAGCAGCTCCTTCGCTGGACCTGCAGAGACCACCACTTCTCCACACACTTCATCTGGTTTCCACTGCACTGTCCATGCTACAGCACATGGACCTGCTCTTCCACACCACAGATCCCCCCACCAAGGCATGCTAGAGAAATTATTTTCTAGCAATGCTCATCTGTCTCATTTGCTCTAGTAATTAAAGCCTTTTCCACAGCAATTCACAAAGATACCCTACCAATTAAAAATATTTTATTTTCCAATTTTGAAGCTGCTTGAACTCACAGCCAACCATCCCCAATGCTGTTATGAAATTAAGTTCTGCTCTACAAGTCTATAAATGTAACCATGGCCTAGACTAAACTGAAATAAAGCAACATTAGGAATATGTTAATAGCCATAATATGAAAAAATACTAAGAAGATTTCCCATGTTAAGAATATGTTAGCTGGTCCCAGTCAATTCTACTAACACACTCTCATACAGAGTGAACATTTTCACCGAAATTGTTTTTCAAAGGAAAAGTGCAGATTCTCTCATGTTCGTGAGTTCAAGAATCTGTATTGATTTCCCAGACTGACTGCTTAGAAAAAAATTAAATATAGAAATAGTTTCAACCACTCAGAACAAAAATAATCCAATTTTTTTCTACTATAATGTAATCCTTCAATTGTCAAAGAAAATATTATTTCTGACGTCAATCAGAAAGAAAATGTTGTGTTTAATTTAACCCCCTTTTCTACTTTCAGACAGTTCACTAGCTGTTTTCAGAATATTTCATTTTCCACCAACTCCCAAAGTGAAAGTATTTTTTTAATTCCTTGTAAACTAAAAATAAAGCCTGTTTGCCAAGCTTTGCTCTGATGATAGTTCTATTTGATACAATATAGGTAAAAAATATCATTGACATATTTTCCAACATGAAACATTTTTTTCCCTGCCTATGTATGGAATAAGCATTCTTGCTGTGTGGATTGGGTGCTTCCTTCTAGGGACCAGACGAGATGAGGCCAGACAAGTGCTAGTACACGGCGCTGCACCTCCTGTCCCAACAAAGAGAATACCCAAATGCTTACTAAATAGAGTATTATTTTAAAATTACAGTGAGCTAAACCAAAGCAGTAAGGTTCACCCAAGAACATCACGATCATTTGCAAAATGTAAAAACTTGTTTATGTAAACACAGAGCAATGGGTGCAAATTGAAAAGATCCTGTAATACTTGAAGTCCTACTGGACACCTGGGCAAGTCAGATTTGAAGTGAAGAAGCTGGGGAGGGAAGAATTTTCTGAAAGAGATTCCTTTCAAGAGCTCTAATCCCCACAGACACCTTTAACACAAGGTTATCCTTATTCCCATTTTCCAAGCAGAGAACCAAAGCACCAAATAACATCATAGAGCAGTGGCAGAAGATCTCTCAGACTTCAACTCCTACTTTCTTTTTCCAGGCCAGTGACAGAGAATCTGCCAACCCTAGGAAGAACATCTGCCAGTGGCGTATTTACAAACAGGAACTGTGCAGTTACCAAGTTAGGAGTTGAATTGCCAAGGAATGTAAAAAGTCCTGCCCTAAAGAGATCATCATTTATGTAGGTGGAGAGCCCAGACAGGTTTGGGGATTTCAGAAAAACATACGCAAATGTATTCACTGATCAGAATTAGCTATGGTGAGCTCGTGGTACAGAGTGAGAGCTGATAATTTTTTATGGAGGAAAGATGGGAAAGTGCTGTGTTGGATATATGGCAGCAATCCACAGTGAAATAAGATTTAAAATAGTCAAAAGAGATGAACATGAATGACTTTGGATTAACTCTAAATCATAGCCATTCTAATAGCTAAAAAATAAAAATAAAATAAAATCACATTGCGAGACAGTTTGGATACCAATCAAGTGCTCAGTAACAGGGTAAAAGCACATGGTATGAACTCTTACTAAATTAGGTGGTATGAAAACACTCACACCATGTGTATATCACTGGAGAATAAATGGGGTTATCTTTCCACTAGCAGTCCTTTCAGTACTTCAGCTCAGAGGCATTTATGTCCGAAGTTATTCTGATGTGGAGAGTGGCTATTTGGGATGCAAGCACATACAAGCTCCTGAAGCTGAGCTTCCAGCTCCTGCAGAATAGGAGCACCGGGGCTTCTAAATCCTTGGCAGTCCATCTTCACTAACTGCACCATTCATGATAATCTTAGGAGTCTGCTTGTTGTCCCCAACCTCTTCACCCGTACATTCTGGAGGCTCTAGGTCATCATATCTTCTCCGATAAACCACCCTTGAAATTAGGGTTATCAGAAACATTTCCATGATGAGGAGCTGCTGGGTCACATCTGCCAAAAAAACAAGGGAGGCAAAGAAAAGCCCCCCAAAGGGGAAAATGACTATGGGATACAAAATAAATACCTGGCTTATTAATTTTCATCTGTGCAAAAGTAAAAAACTTTAACATCCTGTCCCCCATAACAAAGTATCTCACTCTCAGCAACGAAATCAGTTGCAGAATTACAGTATTGCCCATCAATAAGCATGCAAGAAGTTATGCATCCAAAATGCAAGAGATTTAGCGGTAATTATGCATGTTGATTTCTTGTCCTCCCATTTCTGATTCCAACTCTTCTCAAGTTTTTCTCTGCAACTATGACAGCTATAAAACTTTTTTTTTTTTTCTATAAGTAAAAGTTGAGATTCTCCAAAAGCTACATGATCCCAGGAAACTTCTGTTTTGGGAAAACATCAGATACTGCAGTTAGCAATGCTGAACTGTCACCTTTGTAATTAAATGAACAACATCCTTCCCAGAAGAACTTACATGCTCCTCTTGCTGAAGAGGAGAGTGGTGGAGCACAGGGAATAACTCTTTGCATGGCCAAGATGTTGATAATAGCTGTCTGCAAGTGGTTCAGAATGAGGATAAACTGCACCAGAAAGAGAAAACAGATGCCTGTTTTAAACCAGGAAAAGAATTATAGTTCACGCAACAATTCTGCTTTCATAATAGACCCTCGTTTGCCTCATTCCTCCTTTCTTGCCCTCCCTCTCCTCCCATCTTGCAGCAGAATTCATCTTTAGGTCAGCAAAGTATTGCCCTCAATGTGAGTATTAAATCAAACCTCTGTTTGAACGGTATTTCTTCTCAGCCCTTCATTTGGGAGGTGCATTACACACAGACCTCCCAGTTGGGATTTTAAACAATATTGAGCTCTGAATAATAGATAACAATGTTTTATAAATTTCCTGTTAATCTGACCCATGAGATTATGCTCTCCCTTAGTGCAGGAAGGACTCAAAGAACATTTTCTCTGTTGTCTCCTATTTTTGTCACACCAGGGAGATGTGGTGCTCCCCAAGTTATATGGAACCAGCTTCTTTGCCAGAAGGGATGAAGGACTCTTTGCAGCTTGGGTTCAGCAACAATCAGCTATGCATCATATTACCTGCTATTCACTGAGCTAGGCCTTTGCTGCCTTGGAGATACCAAAGTGAATTTCTAGCTGCTGGTGTAACTGCCTGAGTATAAACCCTCCCATCAAGAGAGTTTGCCTTCTTAAACCTGGATTCACCCTAATGCAGCTTTGCAGGTGTGACTATCCTGTATATTGCATTTATAAAAGTTTAATAACTTATTTAACAGAGATCTTAGTGCACTAGCTTTTCTATGTGTTCTGTTCAAGAAGAATGCATATCCAAGGATCCTGCCGTACTCTTCACAGGATGGTGTGGAAGAGGGTTGCCCTGTCTCTGGGCTTTTTCAATCTGGTTCTGTTCCTTACTATTTAATGATTCCCAGCCAGTATTTTCATTATCATCTAACTCTGAAGTGCAGAATGGCCGAGAAAAATATTGTCAAATCAGAATACTGTGATATTGATGCTCAAACAGTTCAAACAACACCCACCCACACAATGCTCTGCATTCTCTCCTAGTTTTTAAAAGTAGACACCAGCATTTTAACATTGTGTTTCAGGATCCTGCATCTACAAAGCTTCCTTCAAGCTCCACAGAAGGCATTGTTTTGGTTTCAGTTGCCTAAAGATGAATGGATTTTAGCTGGCTCTCAGATCTCCAGCACTCCTGAAAGACTAGAAGTAAATTGGCTAAAACTGAACCTGAGCAGCTGCCAAAGACAGCGCTTCAAAGGGATGCAGCTTTAATTGGGTAAAAATATACACAGTGCATTTAATGGGGGGAGGAATACTATAACTTTTCAACAAAGGACCAAGGACCAGAAAGACAGTGTTATATCAAGAATTAAGAAAAATTCTCATCAGAAATATTAAACTTCTCACCTGATAAAGAGCAAACTTAGAGATGATCTTCTTACAGGTAAGTAGAGTCCTAACTTGTTGAAACATGATTGCAACTGGCCACAGAGCAAGAATGGTGAGGACACCAACGAAGCAGTTAATCCACAACCCAGCTTCTTTAGGAGATAACTGAGAAGCAAATCAAACAAGTGTACCTATAAAACTTTACAGTGCATTTTACTGTTTCCAGGAAGAAGTTGTGAACTGGATGATGTAGACATTAAAATGCTTGTTTCTATCTCCCTGAAAGCCGGTGGCAGCAGCAGCTGCTGGGGTTTGCATGGGGTAAATGCACAATACCAACTGGAGTGTCAGGCCAGTGCCCTCACCCAGCGGGCATGAACATGTAAATCTTCTCAGCCTGGGAAGGTACTGCAACCTGACCCCAGCAGCACCTGGGAATGCCCAGCACCTCACTAGAGCATATTCAGCATGACATCTCAGAGAGGCCATTGATTTTATACCATGAAACAACAACAAAAAAATTATTACTTTTAGTCTGAGTTATCCAAGAGGTGCAATATTAGTAGCAAATACAGACTTCTCCATCATCTCGCAACTTAGATGGTACAAAGTAGAAGTACAGTATTATCTTCTCTAGTAAAAAAAAAATCACCATGATTTGCAGAAAAAAAAATAGAATTATGCTTCCTGTTTACATGCCAGTATATACACTTGTTTCTTAAGGCTGTACCTTACAAAACACAGGTCAGGAACAACCCACGTGGCAACTTGCAGTCCTGTCATTCTAACCATGCAAGCTGAGAAACATATTGGAGTATAATCTGATGCCTAACCCTCCCTGATGCCCAGTTTCTTTCCAAGAGAAGCCAGGAAATGGAGAGTCTGGGGGAAGGCAGAAGTTGTATGCTTCAGGGTCTCAAAAGAATGCAGTAACTCACTCGGCAGTGCTCCTAGATTTCACAGTTGTAGGCTAAGATACTAAGACATGTCAGCCCTAAAACCTATGGATTTTGTGGAACATCTCTGATTAAAATATTTACTTACTTTGTAAGGGGTGTAATTGCCATTAGTCCAAAGCACTATTGATAAAAACATGAACATGGGTCGAAAAAAAGCAAACTGAAAGGTGCCCAGCTTCATCCAAAAGAGAGTTCGCCTGGCCAGAAAAAAAAATAAAAATCACATAGGCCAAAATCTTATTAGCAACCTTGATAACGTTTTTTTTATAGTCAACTGCAAAACTTTCCCACTCCTGTAGCATGTGGCTAAAATATGGCAAGAAACAGCTTCAAGATTAGAAAATTGTTCCAAGAATTACCCAGTGTTTATTTAATAAAGTCTCTACAAAAATAGTACTTTTCCTTTTCTGTAGCAATTACATACTAACCAAAGCTGAGCAAAATGTGATGTTTCTCTGCTCTGAAGCTAACCAGAGAGCTAGTAGCAGCATAACTCATTTCAGAGCAATAATGCCACTTGCTCTTGCCTTGTTGCCTTACTATTTCAGTTTTCCAATGAAATTGGGAAATTTAGTCTGCCTCCACAGACACTTCCTATTCCTGTGGTAGATCAAGAAAAGGAATCATACAGACGTAGGTGAAAGGACTGGTAGCTTTTCAATACATCATGAATACCACCATGTAAGCATCTGGGTTTGCTCCTCCGTACTCTTAACAGTAGGAAGGAACTATCTTTCACTTGGCAAACTGCACAAGGCCAGCAGGTCAGGTGAGGATTTCCTTACTTCTGTCAGTATAAACTGGGTCCAGAACGCAGCCCATAGACTGTGACCTGGCCAGCCAGCATTAAAGGTCACCAGGAAAGGGGAAGATGCACTTCCTACCAGAGGACAGGAAAGCTGACTGACCTGAACTCTCCTTCAGCCTTCACAGGTCAAGCTGTGGCTGCTACAGTTGGCTCACATCTTAGTCTATCTCCCATACTGTTAACGTGGCCTTCACTGTGGCTCCTTGGGCCCTTGAGACTGTCATCAGAGATGCCTCAGCAGACAACAGGCTGCCATTTAGTACATTAGAGGAATTACAGGAATTGCTCAATTAATATAGCTAATAAGCACAGGGTTATGGACAGCACAAATACATGTGGAAGGGCCTACAAGTGGCCAGCCATTTAGTGCATGTGCCTTTTCAAAGACTGATTATTCCCAAAGGGCTTTAAAGAACAATATGACAAAGCAGTGCAGTCACTGCAATGCCAGGAGTTGTCTTCCTTGTTGACGCAGGTCTGTCTTTCTCAACCATCAGATGTCTCTCCCCACTGTATGGCTTGTCACTTTGTCTCATCTGTCTACTGTACCTTGTTGATTTTCCCAGGACTACTCGACAGTATATGGCTTTCTAAAAGAATCAACCCCTCCCTTGGAGTAACTCCCTGTTTCCCCAGAAGATACCTACAGGAGGAATACGAGACTGACCTTTCTCTGGTATAGTCTGCCTATATTTCAAAACATTGTACCCTGTAATGGGAAAAGGCTGGAAATCAGAAGCAGAGACAGCAGATGGGTTTCCCAGTGCTATGGACAGTGGAGAAGGAGCCCTAAGCCTTTTGCACAGCAAAAAGCCTTTTTTTAAAAAACAGACAGCTGTCCTTCCTCCCACCTGTAGCAGTAGGCACTATCTAGGTCCTGAAAGGAGACTATATTAGCTATTATCATCCTGGGTAAGCTCTCACTGCACTGATCAACAGGAGGGCAGAGTAGAGGATCCTCTCCCAAGCTCCCAGCTACCACAACCTATACAGAGGGTGACAGACATGGAAAGAGAAATAAATATACTGGTGACATGTTAGATCCATAGCACAGCTCTGTCCCATGGCATTTCTTCAGCTCTGACTGCTGAAATGCACCCGAACCAATGCCCATGGAAATTGGTAGGAGTCATTTAGATCCATATCCACAGCTGTTGATTTTATGTTGTTCTATTACATCCATTTTTGGAGGTATATTTTTCAGTTGGTTTACTACCTATTCTTCTTGGTGCCTCCCTCCATGTAAATAATTACTGTTATTCCATTAAAATAAAGTAATGGAAAGAAGAGTTTAAATGTTAATACCGCATTCTTAAGGAAAAATTATTACTATAATAAAATAAGATTTTTTGCGAAAGCATCACAAACTGCTATCCTGTGTTCTGTTTGCAGCTTTCATTTAACCAGACCACAAAGTCCCTAAGGTCCCTCTGACACTAATGACCAGGCCCTCATAGAAGAGTCTCTGTCTTGCACATGCACTCCTTCAGCTTTTGCTCTTAGTGAAAGAAACATAATCTGTGCCAGAATGAAAGCCCTGGGAAATACACAAAGCTGCCAGGCTGTGAAGTGATGTGTAAACGACAAGGTGACTCTAGCCAGAGGAGAAGCCCCACCAGGCAGTGCTCAGAGGAGGCAGGGTTTCTGTTACATTATATTGACTCCTGTAGGTGCATATTCACCCCACTTCTCAAAGGTGCATTAATACTAAGCTTAATAGAAGAAAATACTTGCTTTTGCCTCACCAGACAATGTCATTTTATTGAGATCAAAGCTTTCCAGGAATTGCATCTATTTTTTGTTCTAAAAATTATTTTAATCTTAAGTAGTTTTAAAGTCAAAATCGGAATGAAACATTTCAATTTCATCCAAGTAAGAGAAATTTTCTTTCAAGACACCCTCAATTCGACAATTCTGCTTGTGAAAAATACCCAATTTGGAGACTTTTGTTCCCTTCTGGAATGAAAAGAAACTGAAATCTCAATTATTAGGGTTTCCAGAGTAGAAATTCCTCCTCCCACACACCACTGCTTACTACATAAATGATTTCCTGGAAGAGAATGTGATTAGTTGGGCAGATACTACAGTGCTCAACATTACTATGAGTGGGAACACTGCACCGGGTTAAACTGAGAGAGGTCACGCTCTTGACTCTTATGCAAAATTCTGCATTATAAAAATGAAATAAATTAGTGATGGTGTACAGCCCCGAAGTGATGGCATTGTTTAAAAGAGACGGCTCGAGACTGGCTTGAGACTGACTTTCGGGAAGCGGGGAGGCCCTTTGCTGAAAGCCCGGCCTTGCCAAGTTGGCTGAATCCCAGCAGCCGTCTTCCAGCTGGGAAATTTTAAAGGGCAACTCACCGAGTGATGCGCACACGAGGGAGGCAAAGGCAGCAGCAGCAGCAGGGACCGGTGCTGATCTTGAAGCGACCGTTTTCGAACCGCCTGAGCAGCAGCTTTTGACCTCCACACTCTTTAATCATCATCAGCAGGAACTTGTGGATAACTATGGCAAAAAATCTAGGAGAGGAAGAAAATGCCAACTTGAATTTGCCTGCAAGTCTCTTGCGTGTCGGTGCAGGCCAGTGCCGCCTTCTGTCCAGGGTTCTAACAGCTTGTGCTTCGCAGTCAAGAAAATTTCTACCACTAGTTGTGAAAAACCTTTAGCTTTCTATCAGCTTGGAGGACCAGAACTGCCCTAATCTGACCGAAAGAGGAATAAACTGAGGCACAGAGTAGCTGTGGGATTTCCCAAAGCCGCACTGGTGGCTGGTGGCAGGGTCACTGTTAAAGCACAGGCTTTTCTGGCTCAAGCCATTACGGCCATATTTTTCCATCACTTAATCTAGTCCTGACTGGTCCAAACTTTTCCGAACAAGTCCAATTTCTCCTCTCAAAAAAAAACCAAAACAAAAAAACCAACCCCAAACCAAAACCCAACCAACCCCAAACCAAAACCCAACCACCCAACAACAACAAACATTGCTAGGTTCATATATACATAGCTATCATTGTATGGGCTGACCCAGTCAGGGTGCGGTTCCTCTGCAGCCAAAGCTGATCCAAGCACCAACTGCTGCAACCCCACCTCTCCCTCCTTCACCAGCTGCACTGTCTCAACCCTTCCTAGGTACTACAAATTGTGCAACCACCCTTTCCTCCCAGAACCAAACTGATTTAGCTTGGCTAAATTCACTGAAATCCAAACCCGCCAAATAAAAGAGGTCCTCTTCAGCTGCACTGCCTCCTTGAAGGAGCTTGCTGTGGGCAGCTGGAGACTGTGGGTGATGGTGGATGCAAGTGAGGGTACAGGAACCTGCAGCTTGGGTAAGGGAGGAGGGGGGGTTCAGACAGGCTTAAAGTGCCATAGGACTGGATCCTTGGAAGTTTCTGGCAATCTGCACTACCTGCACAAATTCTGCATGCTCACAGTGTTCCCTACTACTGTGTTTTCCCTCCTTTTTAACTCTACTCTCTTAGTAAATGCAATGTGGCAAGGGGTGAGGCTATTCATGAGAGCCTGTGATACTGTCCTGCAGTGGGTTCCAAAATCATCCCAAAATCCTTGGGCGGAGTGCCCAAGGCCACAGCGTCCCCCCACCTCGCTCTGCCTACCCGAGCTGCACCACCACCACCAGAAATCGAGGACCACATTTCTCCCTTCTCCGCTGTGCGTGTCAGAGCTGTCATGCTTGTACAGAAAGCACTTTTATCAGGACAACTGCAGAACATTTTTACATTGATACACTCATCGGAGGTTCACTTGCCACCATTAATAACAGACCTCTACGGCTCATCATTAGTAAAAGCGCAGAGAAGTCACAGGTCAGAGTCTCATTCCACACGACACGCGGAGAGAGGGAAGAAAGAGAACAGCTTCAAAGCAACCGTCAATCCCAGGGATCAATTACATGCGAGTCACAGATCTTTCATACTGAGGTTCCCACACTAGGGGACTGCAGCGCTGGGAACCGCTTCAGCATTTTCCACCTCCCAGAAAAGAGCTGCCAAGAGATTTCAACTCAAACCAAAAATTACTAAATTGTTAAATTTACAAAATGACTGTGTTTACCGGGAGCAGCAGATGTTTAAAGAGAAGAAATTCAGGGTTTGGGGCGACGTCTGGAAACAAGCAGGATACTCACACTGCTGCTGTGAAATCTGTAAACATCGTTGAGCGAGGAATCCACATGCCAATGCATGAAGTAGTAGCGCTCACCTACAGAGAAAGGGAGGAGGGTTGTACGAAGGGCAGAGATAAAGCAGGTTCATGTGGATTTTCAGGGAAACCCCATTTTCAACATTCAATTTTATCTCTTTTCCATGATAACCTACTGGAGCTGCAGCATTAACCCAAATTATGATTGATCTTTTGGAGGAGGGGATTTTCCTGTAGATGTAGACTGCTTCCTCTATAAACACAAGATTGGCAATCAGCGTCATCAGAGTCAAGATTGCAAAGAGAAATCTCCCTGGTAGGTCAAGGCCTGCAGAGAGAGCAAAGAAAACAGCAAGGTCTGGTTTATTTCATAAGCATTCCAAACATTTAATGTAAAGAGACCATCTCTGAGGGGCTTCTTAGCCCTGTTCCTGCAAAAACTTGCGCTTATCCTTAGCTACATAGGTGGACCATTGACTCCACAGGATGATTCAAACACTTCAACTTAAGTTCATGACTAAATCTTTTCCAGGATCCACAGACAGCATATGGGAAGAATATGCCTCCATGTTCTCAAAGCATTATGCAGAATAATGACAGCATTATTCAGAAAGGTGGAGGTCCAGGACAAATGTCCTTAGATGAATGTAAATACATGACAGATTATAAATAAATGCATAATACATAATATAAATAAATGCATTAAATACATATTCTGGGAACTTTTCCAGGCAGACTACACGTAAAAATGTATTTACTCGGAATTAGTTCTTTGCTTCCATTGTAGGTACATAAGCATGTTTGTGCAGAACTTCCCTAAGTATGCAAACTTTTTAGAGGCTCGGTGAAAGTTTGTGGGGCACACAAACAATGTAAGGGTGAGCCCCTGATATATCTAGCCTGAGATGAAACTTGATGCCTTCACCAGATTCTTTTTTACTTCTCCTTTAACGCTGGCTACAGGTGTCAACATTTACCCAGCGCTGATGGTTTTAGGTCTCCCTTGATACTGGGTATGGATATCAACTTTTTACCCAGGGCTGATGATTTTAGGTCTCCCTTGATGCTGGGTATGGATATCAACTTTTTACCCAGGGCTGATGATTTTAGGTCTCCCTTGATGCTGGGTATGGATATCAACTTTTTACCCAGGGCTGATGTTTGAGGTGGATTTTCTCCCAAGAAATGTGCTTCCGGCAACAGAACGAAGCACTGCAACGGTGCCATGATTAATTTAGGAGAAGTTCATGGTCATCACTGTTACTGATTCCTGTTGAGACCATAGCCTAGCTAAGATGATACCAAGCACTGCCTGCGAGGGGAAGGCTGCTGCCCCAGCCTCTTTAATGCAACCTGCTTCAAAAAATCCCCTGGCACTTCTAGACTTGGCTGCGGGTGGATCACCCCACATAGAATCAATCATAGAATTGCCCAGGCCGGAAGGGACCTCCAAAGGTCATCTAGTCCGACCTCCCCGCAGTCAGCAGGGACACCCCCAACTAGACCAGGTTGCCCAGGGCCTCGTCGAGCCTCTCCTTGAATATCTCCAGGGAAGGGGCCTCAACCACCTCCCTGGGCAACCTGTTCCAGTGCTCCACCACCCTCACAGTAAAGAACTTTCTCCTAAACATCTCGGCGGGCACCTCCACACCACGGCTCCCACCTAGGGGGGAGCCTGAGACCCAGAGGCAGGTCTACAGCCCGGTTTCCCCTGCTCGGCTCGGCGGGTACCCGTCCACCCTCCTTCCCTCACACCCCGCGGGCCAAGCCAGCTCGGCCTCCCCGTCAGGCCGAGGTCGGCCCGGGGGGCTCTCCTCGGCGGGGCAGGCGGAGGCGGGGGCGGGCATGGCCAAGCGCCGCGGCTGGGTACTGAGGGGAGGGCGCGCGGCGCGGCCGTTAACGGCTGGGCGGCAGCGGGCACCCCCCTTCTCCCTCACGCCTTCCACACACACCGCCCTCCCCAACCCGCCACCTCCCGCCCCATCCCGCCGCGCTTACTCTGGAGATGCTCCTCCGAGAAGGGCGGCTCGCTGGCGCCGC
>NW_015090895.1:136357-137833 GCF_001431845.1 Calidris pugnax | reverse complement strand
AAGGGTTCTCCACGGAGCCCTTCACCAAAGACTTCCCGCTAATCTTGGCTGCAATGAGGTGGAAAGCTGCACCATCTTTTGCGCTGGCCGAAGGAAAGCACATCGAGGGATTCTCCACTGCCCACACGGTTCATCTGCTAGAAGGAGCCTTTCTGGAGCTGGAGTCTTTTCAGGCTGTCTCCAGGAAAAGGGAATGAGTAATGAAATGATGGAGTTTGGTGACCCACAGGCTTGTTCTGGGTAGCCAGGCTGAAAGCTGGCTGCAAGAAGCAGCAGAGGGGTGGTAACAGCTCTGGGTGACAAAGCAGCAGGTGACACACTCTATCAATAAACACAAAGTAGTTTTCGGGTAGGGGGGAGAAGGAGAGCCCTCAGGAAACGATCTTGGGGCCATGGTGGATAGTCCTCAGAAATGACAGCTGAGGAGCCAGCATGGGCGAAAATGCAAAGGAATGCCAGGAATTAGTGGATAAAGAAGGGAAGACAGAAAACAGCCAAAATACATATGGAGGCCTCCATCAAGGTGGTATTCTAGGAGGTTGAACAAATTGAGGGAACGTGGGGAATTTAAGGACTGTGGAACGTTCATAGACACCATGGGCCATTGTGGTAAAACCTGCCATTTTGCATTTTTCATAGGATCCCCAGAGATTTTACGGGAAGGACAGGATAGACACCGAAGCACAGCCAGCAAGAGCACAGGGATGCAGAGGAGAACTGAACTTTTCAGTCGCTAACACCAGCAGGTATTTGACTGAGAAAAGGCAGATCCCTGCCAGTGTGGCAGGGTTTGGGAGCAACACAGCTGTCTATAGGCTGTTACTGTCAGGAGGGTTTGGTTGCAGACCAAAACTATTTATTTTGAGTCCTCCTTGCCATTGCTGTCATTGTTTTCACTGCATTGAAAGGTGAAGAGGAGAGCTTTACAGTTTCACGGGCAGGGGTGCAGCAGTAACTGGCTGTTAGAATGTGTTATCTGCCCAGTCTTCACAGGCTGCCCAGAGCGTCCCGCATCCAGCACATCTTTTGCTGCCCAGCTGCAGAAAGATACAGGCAAAATTCTTGAAACATCATTCCAGCTCGTTTTCTGTTTGGAAGTCTTTTTAGTCATCCTGAAGAAACAGTTACCCTCCTTCCCTCACCCCCCGCGGGCCAAGCCAGCTCGGCCTCCCCGTCAGGCCGAGGTCGGCCCGGGGGGCTCTCCTCGGCGGGGCAGGCGGAGGCGGGGGCGGGCATGGCCAAGCGCCGCGGCTGGGTACTGAGGGGAGGGCGCGCGGCGCGGCCGTTAACGGCTGGGCGGCAGCGGGCACCCCCCTTCTCCCTCACGCCTTCCACACACACCGCCCTCCCCAACCCGCCACCTCCCGCCCCATCCCGCCGCGCTTACTCTGGAGATGCTCCTCCGAGAAGGGCGGCTCGCTGGCGCCGCAGGATGGTTGGAGGGTCGCGTTCGCCTCGCCTTCCATGGCGGCGCGG
>NW_015090895.1:134486-136329 GCF_001431845.1 Calidris pugnax | reverse complement strand
GGAGGCCGGGCCGGCGGCCCGCAGGGCCCGGCCTCAGCGCTGCCTCCTGGCGCCCAGCGGCCCCGGGCACCGGCGGGGCGGGCAGTGCCGGGGCCGCGGGGTGGGGGTAGGAACGCACCCACCTCGCTCGACGGTCCGTCTGCCAGGAGCTGCGTGCCGGCTGTCCCCGGAGTCTCTGCTCGGCCTCCCTGGAGGGGCTCTTGAGGAAGCCAGCCATTCCCGACCCCCTCCCCTTTTCCTTCGCAGGCCCAGGGTGTCGGGGCGCCTGGAGTCGGGTCCCGCAGAGGAGGGATGGGGAACGAGCCGAGGAGCGGGGTGGATTCCCCGGTGACAGGCCCGCCTTTACCCCAGCCTGTCAGAGCAGCTCTGGGCACTGCGCGCTCTGCGGGGGCCTGTGCAGGTAGAAAGCTGCCTGGTAAACGTAGCAGACCTTCCAAGGGTTCTCCACGGAGCCCTTCACCAAAGACTTCCCGCTCATCTTGGCTGCAATGAGGTGGAAAGCTGCACCATCTTTTGCGCTGGCCGAAGGAAAGCATGTCGAAGGATTCTCCGCTGTCCATACGGTTCATCTGCTAGAAGGATCCTTTCAGGAGCTGGAGTCTTTTCAGGCTGTCTCCAGGAAAAGGGAATGAGTAATGAAATGATGGAGTTTGGTGACCCACAGGCTTGTTCTGGGTAGCCAGGCTGAAAGCTGGCTGCAAGAAGCAGCAGAGGGGTGGTAACAGCTCTGGGTGACAAAGCAGCAGGTGACACACTCTATCAATAAACACAAAGTAGTTTTCGGGTAGGGGGGAGAAGGAGAGCCCTCAGGAAACGATCTTGGGGCCATGGTGGATAGTCCTCAGAAATGACAGCTGAGGAGCCAGCATGGGCGAAAATGCAAAGGAATGCCAGGAATTAGTGGATAAAGAAGGGAAGACAGAAAACAGCCAAAATACATATGGAGGCCTCCATCAAGGTGGTATTCTAGGAGGTTGAACAAATTGAGGGAACGTGGGGAATTTAAGGACTGTGGAACGTTCATAGACACCATGGGCCATTGTGGTAAAACCTGCCATTTTGCATTTTTCATAGGATCCCCAGAGATTTTACGGGAAGGACAGGATAGACACCGAAGCACAGCCAGCAAGAGCACAGGGATGCAGAGGAGAACTGAACTTTTCAGTCGCTAACACCAGCAGGTATTTGACTGAGAAAAGGCAGATCCCTGCCAGTGTGGCAGGGTTTGGGAGCAACACAGCTGTCTATAGGCTGTTACTGTCAGGAGGGTTTGGTTGCAGACCAAAACTATTTATTTTGAGTCCTCCTTGCCATTGCTGTCATTGTTTTCACTGCATTGAAAGGTGAAGAGGAGAGCTTTACAGTTTCACGGGCAGGGGTGCAGCAGTAACTGGCTGTTAGAATGTGTTATCTGCCCAGTCTTCACAGGCTGCCCAGAGCGTCCCGCATCCAGCACATCTTTTGCTGCCCAGCTGCAGAAAGATACAGGCAAAATTCTTGAAACATCATTCCAGCTCGTTTTCTGTTTGGAAGTATTTTTACTCATCCTGAAGAAACAGTTGCTAGTAGAGGAGGAAATAGCCTTAATTCATTATGCATTTTCTACCCAGTTCGTTGTGTTTTTTATCAAACTATTTGAAGGTGATCACATATTCCAAAATGTAACCACAATCCCAAGTTAAGATTTGCTGAGATGGAAAGATGGCCCAAGGCCTTTGAAGATTCTTCCTGAGCAGAGACAACCCCACCCCGCCCCCTCCCGCCCCATCCCGCCGCGCTTACTCTGGAGATGCTCCTCCGAGAAGGGCGGCTCGCTGGCGCCGCAGGATGGTTGGAGGGTCGC
>NW_015090895.1:128117-134476 GCF_001431845.1 Calidris pugnax | reverse complement strand
GGAGGCCGGGCCGGCGGCCCGCAGGGCCCGGCCTCAGCGCTGCCTCCTGGCGCCCAGCGGCCCCGGGCACCGGCGGGGCGGGCAGTGCCGGGGCCGCGGGGTGGGGGTAGGAACGCACCCACCTCGCTCGACGGTCCGTCTGCCAGGAGCTGCGTGCCGGCTGTCCCCGGAGTCTCTGCTCGGCCTCCCTGGAGGGGCTCTTGAGGAAGCCAGCCATTCCCGACCCCCTCCCCTTTTCCTTCGCAGGCCCAGGGTGTCGGGGCGCCTGGAGTCGGGTCCCGCAGAGGAGGGATGGGGAACGAGCCGAGGAGCGGGGTGGATTCCCCGGTGACAGGCCCGCCTTTACCCCAGCCTGTCAGAGCAGCTCTGGGCACTGCGCGCTCTGCGGGGGCCTGTGCAGGTAGAAAGCTGCCTGGTAAACGTAGCAGACCTTCCAAGGGTTCTCCACGGAGCCCTTCACCAAAGACTTCCCGCTCATCTTGGCTGCAATGAGGTGGAAAGCTGCACCATCTTTTGCGCTGGCCGAAGGAAAGCATGTCGAAGGATTCTCCGCTGTCCATACGGTTCATCTGCTAGAAGGATCCTTTCAGGAGCTGGAGTCTTTTCAGGCTGTCTCCAGGAAAAGGGAATGAGTAATGAAATGATGGAGTTTGGTGACCCACAGGCTTGTTCTGGGTAGCCAGGCTGAAAGCTGGCTGCAAGAAGCAGCAGAGGGGTGGTAACAGCTCTGGGTGACAAAGCAGCAGGTGACACACTCTATCAATAAACACAAAGTAGTTTTCGGGTAGGGGGGAGAAGGAGAGCCCTCAGGAAACGATCTTGGGGCCATGGTGGATAGTCCTCAGAAATGACAGCTGAGGAGCCAGCATGGGCGAAAATGCAAAGGAATGCCAGGAATTAGTGGATAAAGAAGGGAAGACAGAAAACAGCCAAAATACATATGGAGGCCTCCATCAAGGTGGTATTCTAGGAGGTTGAACAAATTGAGGGAACGTGGGGAATTTAAGGACTGTGGAACGTTCATAGACACCATGGGCCATTGTGGTAAAACCTGCCATTTTGCATTTTTCATAGGATCCCCAGAGATTTTACGGGAAGGACAGGATAGACACCGAAGCACAGCCAGCAAGAGCACAGGGATGCAGAGGAGAACTGAACTTTTCAGTCGCTAACACCAGCAGGTATTTGACTGAGAAAAGGCAGATCCCTGCCAGTGTGGCAGGGTTTGGGAGCAACACAGCTGTCTATAGGCTGTTACTGTCAGGAGGGTTTGGTTGCAGACCAAAACTATTTATTTTGAGTCCTCCTTGCCATTGCTGTCATTGTTTTCACTGCATTGAAAGGTGAAGAGGAGAGCTTTACAGTTTCACGGGCAGGGGTGCAGCAGTAACTGGCTGTTAGAATGTGTTATCTGCCCAGTCTTCACAGGCTGCCCAGAGCGTCCCGCATCCAGCACATCTTTTGCTGCCCAGCTGCAGAAAGATACAGGCAAAATTCTTGAAACATCATTCCAGCTCGTTTTCTGTTTGGAAGTCTTTTTAGTCATCCTGAAGAAACAGTTGCTAGTAGAGGAGGAAATAGCCTTAATTAATTATGCATTTTCTACCCAGTTCGTTGGGTTTTTTATCAAACTATTTGAAGGTGATCGTATATTCCAAAATGTGACCACAACCCCAAGTTAAGATTTCCTGAGGTGGAAAGATGGCCCAAGGCCTTTGAAGGTTCTTCCTGAACAGAGACAACAGGATTCCCATCTGCTGCTATTTTGGTTGCCAGCTCCTTGTATTCCCTGAAAGCTAAAAATAAAAATCTGTTTCCTGTGAATCCCTTTTTTTTTTTTTTTGGAGTGAGGCAGGTTTGTCAATGCTTTCTTTAAAGAAATTGACATGATAAGCATAGAAGTGACAAAACACATGGCTATTTTACTGTATTTGGAAGAAACCCAGAGTCTGCTTTGATTTAAGAATTCTTTAAGAATCCATACAGTAACAATTTTGGATCTGACAGTCATATTTCAGTCATTCAGCAATACCAATTTGGAGCAAATACTGCAGCATACACTGGACATGGCGTTGGAGAATTTCCTGTCTCAAACCTGTAGAAAATTAGCAGGTTGAAGTTTAGAGGTTAAGGATTAATTCTCAGCTGCTGTTGTAGAGGTCCATCCTACTCTTTCTTCTACTGGAGTCTCTTGAGCAGAGTAGAATCTAAAAACAAAATCATGTACCTACTGTGGTGCCTTTTTGTTAGAAACACCATTTGCCATCTTTGGGTTGGGCATTAGATCCACCTCCTTAAAAGCTGCCATACATCTGGGGGGAGCATGTGTCACCTTTTCCTCACATTCTGGGCTATTTCTTGGCAACGTTTGCCTGACAGTCCTGATATTTCATAAATAAAACTGAAGGACATGCTATGGCCCCTCAGCTACCACAGCTGGAGGTCTGCTGCTCTGTGCACACTTTCTTAGCCCGGGCTCTTCAGCAGTGCCCGCTCTGCACTGGCCTCTAAGCCAAGTGCTGGGTGTCTACACCAACAGCAAATCCCTTAAATCCTCAGGAGCCTAAGTACATTTTCCTCCCAGCTTCGTTGTTCCAGTTTTTGGTTTAACCTTTTAGTTTAATACATGCTATTTGCCACAAAAACCGCCTTCAGCAGTAGAAAATTATTTATAAATGGCCCACCTATCTCTTTAGATACATCAAGAGGTTTTCACAGTTCCTCAGAATGAAAAACCACCTGTGAACACAGTTCCCTGCCTCTGTTTACCAGGGGCTTTCAAGTGCTTTGTGGTTCAGCCTCCTTCCAGACCACCGTACTTGTCAGATTTGTTTCTTCTCAAGGACCATGCTCCTTTGCTTCTACCAGTTTGCTCTTCTTTTGAAGAGCGTGGCAGATGTTTATCTCCTGTTTTTATGATGACTTTCATTTTCACCTGCCTTGCTGCAGCAATAACTGCATCCTCTCAGCTTCACTGAACCCGATGCCCGTTGTGATCATTGCCCCCACGGCGTGCGGTCCGGAGGAGATGATGCCATCTGTGGTTTCTCCCTGAAGGAGGCACGCTGGCCTTCAGAAGGTGACACAGCCCCTCTATTCCATATTGACGGGCCAAGCCTATAGACAGAAATCCTGATGTCAGCCCTGGCGCAGAAACTGAACAGCAGGAGATCCTGCAGGCTATCTCACAGGACGAACTCTGAGCTCCATCACAAAGGATATATAGGATAGGCTAACATGTTTTGATTGTAGGGAACTCTAGCAGGCATCATCATGATCAGCGCAGATGGGAAATACACTCAAAGACCTTTTCTGGGGGGCAAATTATGTTCAGCTGAGTTTAAGCTAACAAGAAAAGTTTGTATTAGAAAAATAAATCAATAATTTTCAGTGCCATAGGACTGTACATGAGATTTCTCACAAGTTTGGATACCCAGCCAGCTACGAAACGTCAGTTAAAATTGTCAGGCTTCCAAAGGCACATACATATTTTATAATGAAATTAAATCCTGTTTCCTCAGCTATAGTGTGTTATACAGTTGAACTTAGATGCATCTAGGCCTTTTCCACTATAAAGTCATGGACTTTTCACCTACTACCAGTAATAAACTACCCATTTCAGAAAATGTGGCTCATTAATGTAAGAGAAGGAACACCTATATCACTGTTAAATAAATTAATAATGGGATTTTCTTGTTACTTGGATTTCTTTAAAAATAAAGAAATACAGTGACTACAATGAAATAAATTAAAATAACAACACTAAATTGTACTTTTCATGCCTATTCAGATGGACAAATTTCTATATGAAGAAGAATATCAGATGTGCCAGAAGCTTTACATCTGTGCTTCTAAGAGGAAAGCTTAGACAAAGACACTTATCAGTAGAGAAGCAATAAAAGAGGAAAGAGAGGCTTTCATTAAATCTGAAGATAAAAAGTTTGATTTTATCTCACTTCCAAAGTAGCAAATCAGTTTCTGGCAGTCAATATAGCAGAGAAATATAAAGAGGCAGAATCAAATTATTATTTTTGTAATATATTTTTACACTTTCGTCCAGATATGAGTAATTATTTCCCTTGTCTTAGTTTTTTAAAGTAATTTATGAGCAATTGGCTATGGCAGTAGAACAACAGAAAGGAAATTCACAGTACTTCATAGTAGAACAAAGAGCTGAAAGAACCTTATAAAATTAGGACCCCAAATTGGTGGTAAGGGGGGGTAGCCAACAATCAGCATCCTGAGGGAGAATAGAGGTAGGTAGTGCATTTTCTCTGCCGTTGCTGTGATAAAGTACATATATTTGATTGCAGAGCTTTTCAGCAATGGGAGAAGTTTTTCCCCAAAGGAGTGTTGATGAGCAGTAGGACAAATATGTCTTAAGGACCAAGTAAGTGCCACTTTGTGAGCATCTCATATGTGTCCAAGGGCACTGATGGGCAAAGACAAACCTCACAGATCTTCAGCATCAAAAAGAATAGATTAGGATAAGGAAGTTCTTTCCCTAGGGTAAATTTTGGTAGATTTTTCCTTCGCAGTCTTGACTTATAATCCCCAACTTCAAGAGGAGTCAAGAATTTTGAGAAGTTTTTTTGTGTCAAAAATGCCAGTTCATCTGAACTGAAGCTTCTGATAAGAGGGGAGATTTTTAAAAGATTTATGGACAGGACACTATTTATTAACTTTGGATTAATATTTCCTATGTGAACTGTTCTGTACCTGCTGTTCAAAGCAAATTTTGAAATCTGAAACATTTTGAAACATTAAAATAAAAAATGAAAGTGATGGAAATCAAAATGCAATGTTTCAAAATGAGGAAATTGCACACAAATTGACATATTTATTTTTTTGTTAATAGAAGTTTCTGCTTTTCAGCTTAATTCAGGACAGCAGACCTTATCAAAAGCTGAGGACCTCTTTATGGAATAGGGTGTGTAGAGCCAGGACAGCTATGCTTGAAGTTGTATTTTACAGCTGTTTCCTGGAGGGGAAATCAGGGGTCTCTTTAGAAGTTACTGATGTTATTCTGACTGGAAGACGGCATCTTGGGCACACTGCCCTTAAATGACTAAGTCTGCTTTTTCCACAGCAGTCAGGTGCTGGGCAAGACAGATCATGCATTTCTCCCCACAGGTCATAACATGACAGAAATGTTTTGTGCACCTTCTGTGTTGGTATTACTGGAAGGGGGTGGAAAAAGAATCAAACCCAAAATCAGAATATGCACACAAAACAGTAAAACTGTAATACAAAAATAAAATAAAAAAACCCAAACCAGGACACTCTCCAAAACTAGAGGTGTGTTGGTTTGTGTAGCAAGCAGACCGTGTGCTAGCAAGCAAGGCAAAAAGAGCACGTGTGTATGAATGAAAAAGGTTGTCAGCACAGGTTTTAGTCATCATAGCAGCAAGACTGCTTGTGCCACAGGCAAAAGCCTGGACTGTCTACCTACAGCCTGAAACTGTACTTGTTACCTTTTATAAACACAGATTGTGGAATTCTGAAGTTCAGTTTGCAAGTAATGTTACAAGTAAAGACTGGGGAGGTTAGGCTGTGTGTTTGAATTATCTGTTTCTTCTTCCTCCAAAATGAACCTTATTTCTGGCTGGACATGCACTCCTAAAGATTTTTCCCTCAAGTAATTAATAGAAATTAGATTAAGAAAGTTACAGTTAGGGAAAAAAAAAAAAAGTTGTTTTCAGTTTTAAGTTATTTGAAAGCTACCTCGGTTCTACAGCTGGCCCTACGTGCATGGGAAATTCATGGTTTTAAAAACATATTGAAAACCCATAGGCAATATCTGAGTTTGCACTGAGCTGTGAAGGTGAAAGAAAAGCACAAACATCCTTCAAATGGCATTCAATTTCAATTTTTTTTCCTGCAGTTCCTGAGCCAACAGTAGTAGTGGAGAAGATTTTGGTAAAGAAGCAAGATGCTCTGGGGCACAGTTTGGCTGGAAAGCAAAAGCAAACCCCTTCAAATAAACATTAGGCATGTGTTTGTAATAGCCACATCAACTGTCTGTGGGTGAAAACTGGAAGTTAGGCTTCAGACAACTACCAAAACTGGACAGGAATAGTGTGATCATCTGAGATGTTATGAAATAATATACAGCTGACAGTAAACCAGAAAAAATAACTTGACGAAGCTGTTGGCAGGACTGAGAGACTGTCTCTAGCACATCTTCTTTCCTTTGTGCGAGTGATATCTGCCCCTCTGACCTGTGCATGGTCAGAGACAAATATGCTCCAAACATAAAACTGCTAAGCCAGGAGCAGCTCTTCTCTTGAAGCTGGGGGGTCCCCTCCAGGACTTACAACCCTTGCTAAAATGTTTGTGGTTCTGCAGAAGAGAAAAAA